>NC_089652.1:16181250-16494166 GCF_037042795.1 Molothrus aeneus | reverse complement strand
AGCAAGCTGCTTTGTTTGATTTTGTTGCTTGGTTTGGTTTTTTTTAGTAGATGCCTTTCCAAGTCCTTATTTTTTCCCCCATGACTTGCCTACTATGTAGCAATCATAACATGTCATGGGAAAAACTGATGACTCCTGATGCCAGTGTACCCTAGAAAAGTGCCAGCTATGGCAGGCAAGCTTCAGTCAGCTCTGTTACAGAGGCTGTTGTGATCAGGAGGAACTCTAGACAGACAGGAAGATTCCCAGTTCATTTAACCTTTGGGCTTTCTGGAGACATAACAACGGTATTTATTACTGCTTTTTGTTTTTAATGGCCTTACTAAAGGCCAGCAGCTCCTCAGATGTTTGGTGGGCCCCTAGCCCAGTTGTGAGTAATGAACTGTCCCTGACAAACTCTGATGTGAATTGAGCCCACACAGGGCAGTTTGCTATAAACAGAAATTCACTGGCTCCCCTTTTGACAGGTATCTTTATCTCTCTCACAGACCTAGCCAAAGGATCTGCTCCAAAGATCTCAAACTCCAAGACATTCAAAGCCAAGACATTCAAATGTTTGTCTTTGTACAAACATTGCAGTTCAGGACCATCTTTTAATCACTGGCTGAGGGAAGCATTAGAGGTGCAACCACAAGATGCAAGGTTGCCACATTGAAGGGATGACGACAGAAAAAACCTGGGGAAAAGCTTCATTTGGAAAGAAGATCTAGCCTGTTGTGTTCCCCCATCCCTAGTGACAGAGGATGTCACCTCTGCTGAGGAGTCCTTCAGTTTCACCATAGTTGCTTCTAGGTTTGTTCTCCTGGTCTCTCCCACACTGTGGTCTCACTGCCAACAAGGCACACAGTCCCCAAGAGGAGTTCTCCTGTTGTGGGATATTTCCCTTCCCATACAAAAGCACAGGTCCAAGTTGTGCAGCTATACTCATAATAAGTGGCTCTGAATCAAGGACTCTCCATGAGATTTTCCAGATTGACCACTCCAAAATTTTGGGATACTTTCCTTTCTTCATATTACATCCCTTTTTTTGAAATAATTGAGTTCTATTAGCTACTCTGATTTACCTTTTGGTGCTTTACTGAGCTTAGATGGGTTTTCATGTTGCTTTATAGAAAACCATAATTCTTTCTGTGGGTGCTGGGTTACAATTGCATGGCATTAATGGGTCCTGGCCGAGCAATCCTGTGCCCTGGAGCACCTTAGGGTTTTCTTTGGGGCTTTGCTTCATTCTCTCTACAATACAGCTTGAATACACACAAGGAACTGGCAAGGAAGTGCCTGAAGTTGTGGTCTGGCTGCTGATACTGTTTTAGAGCCCCATCCCTCTATTAATCTGCATTACAGGCAAAAGGCCAGATCGGTGCAGTTCTCCTGAGCTTAGATTCAGTGACCCAAAATATCTGCCAGCTGAGAATCTGGCCTGATGTCTTATTTATAGCTGAGATAAAATTTTCAGAGAGAGATAATACCTTTTATTAGATCCCCTTGATTTATTTGGGGATGGAGTGCAGGGGAGGTGGGAAACAGAATTTTTTGGGCATGTAAGACTCTTTTCAGGGGGACATATCTTTAGTATCCTCATCTTCTGAAAATGCTACAGAAATTGTTATTACAGTCAATTCACAGCAAAGAGATGCATGAAAAAAGTGTGAATAATGATGAAGCATTGAGCTTTCTCTCCTGGGTCCTGCACTCTTCCCTGCACTGAGCCCTCCCCTTTTGTCACAGTTGTCTGACCTGGGGAAAAGAAGACTTGTGGTCATCTCTCCCCAGATGTGACACTGCCCCATCCAGCTGACCCTATTTCTTCCTCAAGCTGTTCTCTGTGTTAGGGTTGGTGTGGTAACTGGCTGTGCCTTCCTGGGAGTGCTGCTTCTCCCTTCCCTTGAAAGAAGGGAGCACACAAAACCATCTCGTTGGGTTTACACAGATAGGCTGGGGCTTGTGACTTCACCCTCTCCAGCAGCTCCTAGGACAAGTCTTGGTTTGTTTTACTATGACATGTCCAGCACTGCTGTTTGTACCTCACAACTAATCAGATGCAATTAGAAAATATGAATTTGGATGTATTCTTGAAGCTATTAACCCAAGACCTCTTCAAAGGGGGCTTGAAAACAAGATAGACAAGCCCTTCTGAGGTGTGGGTTCAGCAGTGGTGGCACCACAGAGGGCTTTCCCTGAGGACACAGTGAGGTGAGGGCTGCTGTCTGTTTCTCCAGGCAGCCAGAGCTGCCAGCTCAGCGTGTGTGAACACCAGGGTTGGTGTGTGATTTTGGCTGCCAGTACAACTGGCATGACAGAGCCCCATGAAGCAGAGATGGCAACAATGCCTTTGAATGGTTGTGTGTACCTAGTGTTCAGAGTCCCACGTATAAAGCAGGAATTTCATAAGCAAGAACCGCTTCCTCAGTTTCCCTAGGAGAGAGTGAAATAATGCCTTTCTGGGAATCCTCATCAGCCACTGCCAGCAGGTGTCCCAGCTGTGCTTCTCTAGTGAAGATTTACCACTTGGTCTGTCAGCAGGAACACATCCCACCTTCTTCATGCTTTCTGATACCTGGTGGGGTTTGCTGCAGAGGCCATGCCTAGATTTCTTTGCTAAACTAGACGAGAATGTAATAAGTGAAATGATGGAGGGAGCTCAGACTTAAATGCAGGGGTACAGGGTATAGCAGGAGAATAAATCTTTGTTCCCTCCTTCCTGGCCAGATGCACTGTAAGCCTGACAGACTTATGATTTTATATGGAGAGCAACATATGTTACAGCTTTTATTTCTCTAACCATTAATCAAAAGGTATTTTGTATAAACAAGGTAATTGCCAGCCCTGGCCAGCGTGGGTGGGCTGACAGTAAGGCTTTGCAGTTACAGATAATCCTGGCCAGACGCTGGCCCTGGTAGCCAGCAGCAGCTGCACGGACCATACGCCAGCCTGGGTGGGTGTGTGGGGCTGCACACCGGGCTCCAGGCAGAGCTGCCTTCCCAGCTAGCCCAGAGAAACACTGCTCAACACTGAGAACAGTGGTGTTTCAGCAGAGACAAACCCTCTTGCATACGTCTGTGCTCTTTGTCTTCATGGACTTTAGCCTGGGTGATGTCTGTTCATTTCTCTATGATACCGAACCTGTGATTTTTGTTATCTTAGTTGTGCCAAAGAATGTCAAACTGCAGACACGACAGCCCAGCACACATGAGGCAAGCAGCTTCTTGCCCACAACCCAAAATAGGATAGGGAACTGCAGGGGTTAAGAGGACTTCCCCTTGGTGCAGGGGATGGGGGGGGTTATGTGAGCCAAGTGCTGGGTGTGGAGGTGAGTGATGTTGTGGTACTGAAGTGCCTACTGGCAGTGAGCTGGAAGGGAAATGCTAGACTGGAATATCCTTTCCGTGGATCTTCTGAAAACCAAGCCACAGGTACTTTCTACCTCATGTAAGTCTGTGAGAGAGGAAGAGCCACATGGGGCCATGCTGCTGCAGTAATGCTTGAGCACCTTTCTTTGGAGGGCAGTTGCGTTTTCAGGCTCTGCAAGGGTGCCTGCTGTGAGTAGACTGTGCATGGACAGCTTCTGGGGAGTTGGCAGGAGAGGACAGCAAAGCCTCACAGCATCAGAGTTCTTCATTGAAAGGAAAACATTTTATTGTCCAGATTTATGCCACTATTTGGTGCCGTAATAATTTATCTCAAAGGACTGTTTCCAGCCTATTGATGCCAGGTGATGTGAAGCTACAGCTAGGCCAGAACTCTGGTGCCAAGGTGGTTTTTAACAGCAGCCAGTGGGAGCAAGAAGTGCCAGGATGATAATAAAACACTGCTTCTGAAGGCCTTCCAAGAATTAACAGTCTATTTTAAATTTAAGAAATCTCATGGTTTTGTAAAGGTAATTTCTAGACTTCTGGGGTAGATTTATCAAAGAGCAAATGCTCTGGTTCTCTTCTAGAAATACTCATTGACGAATTTAAAATACGAGATTTACAACAGGATTAATAACATCTGTATCACAGCAACAAAATCATGCATCTTTGTTACTGATATCTTCATCTGTTGGGAAAGATCCCATCAACTACAGATTTTCTCTTGACTCCTGTAGTTATCAAAAGCTCATCAGTGGCAAACAAGGCTAATGTGAAGTGTGAAGGAATACACCACTGGGTCAGCAATCCTCTCCCTGCCTACTTCCAGCTGTTATACGGTGTTAGTCTGGTATGGGAGTGACAGTTCTACATTTAATTTCCCTAGGAATAATCAGAAAAACAGGGGACAAAGGGAAATTAATTCAGCCATAGAGATTGTAACAAAAAGTTAATAGTATACTGAGAGAGATTGGCACCAAGTAGCAAATTTCAGAGCCAAATCTTGACGCCTGAAAACTCAAGAAGATTCTTAAACCTGGAGATTTGATTTAGCCAGTTCTAGAAGTACTTTAAAACTTGCATAGAAGGTAGCCTTGCATTCTTCACCATCTCTACATTTAGGGCTGCTTACTTTGTAGTGAAATCAGATTTATATTTTGCTGGCATTGGAGTGACTGATTTGCTGAACATCCGAAGATAGAATTTGCTATAACAAATTGTTGGATCAATGATCTAACACGTGAGTATGCTGTTACTGACAACATGTGATGATTCAAAGGCAAACACATCTTGCTGTGCCATCTCTTAGGAAATAATTTCTCCTGACACTTCTAGTGATCATCTTACACCATGAAGCATGACATTTGATTACTGATACTTTAGCATGCATAACTACAAAGGTTGTTAGTTTTAATGGAGTGGACAGCGTGTCTCATGAGAGGTATAAACACAGCATGTGCATTTGAAATACGATTGTAATGATTTGGCTTATTCTGATACAGAAGACTTTGCTCAATTTGATTAGCTGATGAAAACACAGCATTGCTCAACAAATCAGCAGGAGTCATAGTTAACATTTTTCATAAAGTCTTACTGTAAGGTAGGTAGTTTTCCTCTCAGTAATATGTCTGCCTTGAGTAGCAGCAATTTCTGCTGAGAATACCAGGCTCAGGAACCGCACTGTGGAGCTAGATGTACCAGAAATGGCAGTTTTGTATATCTTCAAGGGAAAATTAGAATGACAGAGCCCTGTGATTTGGAATGATCCATTGATAAGTAATGAATTCTCCATCACCCCATTTGGCCCTTCTTTCCATGATGGTATTTTTGGCCAACTAGCTTGCCTGTCAGAAGGACTGGTCTTCCTCAGTAATTTTCTTGTGCTATTTATAGCTGCTTCTTCAAAAGGCTGTGCCAGTTGAATTCAATCTTGGATCCTTAGGTGTTTCAGAAGTAGCAGCATGCTAGGATTTCACATGCTGCCTCAGGAATTTTCTAGCTTGCATTTGTGTATTGTGCAACTATTTCAGTTTAAGCAACAGTGAGCAGAGATTCACTAATGAGCAGCTTCCTTCAGCTTGCTGCATCCTGGCATCAAATTTTAAACTCTGGTTGACTTCAGTTACCAGCTGTAAGGGCAGTCAGTCAGGCAGGAATTAAGGGATGTTGTTGACATCTCCTTAATGCAACTGTTTAATGTAAATAGGCTTGCAACAGTTGATCTTCAAGCCAGTTTTGTTGTGACAGTGCCCTTTGGCAGATGTTTTCTGCTCTGGAGATAAAACCCACCTGGAGGCAACTTCTCCTGAGTTCAAAGGCTGCAAAGGTATAACCTACCTCTGGCTGGTTCTATTTAATTCTGAATTTTTATGTGAAATAAAAGTGCTAGAATAACTCCAGAATGGACTAGAAGTGCAAGCTCAACCTCTTTTCTGATACTGTTCATGAAGTATTTCATAGTGCAGACTGTGTGGGATTTGCTGTTGAGCTGTACTTTCTACACAGAGTGACATTAAAGGTGAGGATTCCTGTCACCTTTGGTCCCAAACTACACCTGGCTCTGTAGTTTGATTTCCCAGAGTGATCAATTTGAGGCAATTTACAGCCTGAGTGCTGGATTTTCACCCTATCTGGTGTGGTCTACACATAAAGCATCCTACTGCTAAAGATAATATTCTCACTGATCTTCAACATGAGGGAAAAATCCTTTAACATTTGGGTTAATTCCAAGTCCAGAGGGATTTATTTCTCTTTTGGCTCTTCTCAGACAAATGAACCAAATGGCAAAATCCTACAGAGTCCTCTCCTGAGGACAGGACTGCTCTGATTTCAGCCGTGACTTTAAAGCCAGCTATGGTATTTGCAATTCATGGGACCCTTTTCAAGCCCCCACTTCTGCCTGGATTATCTTCAAAATCTTGGAGAACTCAAATAGATGAAGTTACTTTAAAACAAAAGAAAAGAAAGCCTCTGCTCGGTTTTGCTTGCTTTTATTACTGGGTCAGGTAGCAAGGCAGGAAGCTGATGGCCCACAGCTGAACTCTCCTTTTCAGAGCTGAATGTGTGTGGGTCCAGTTGTGCTCTCCACCACCAAGATTTTCGGACCTTCAATTTCAGTGAAACTGAACAGAAGTTACAAGCTTCCTACTCTTAAATATTTATGTCATTTTAAGGGATAGTTTTTTTCTCTCTCTTCCCACCCCCTCACTTTTTGATGGCTTTCTTGTTTAGTACTTTTTGAATCCAGTCCCCTCATTTCTAGATCCCAGGGGAACGTTTTACACATGTCTGCCTACCCACGCCAGCCTTTGATTTTTTTACAGAGACCCGTAGCAGTGCCTAGATTTACAGTACAGCAAACAGAATTAAAAACCAAACTGAATCACACCTTGTGGCCACCTCAGTCCAAATGCTGCAAGTATGAGGACCTTAAGTTATTATGCAGAAACCCTTATTTTCTTCATGCAGACCAAATGTTCTGTGTCTGTTTCACCTTTTCTTCATTTCAGCTAATTTGAAATCAGAGCGACAATGGATACTGAGCATGCCTGGCTGCCTGTGTCTGGCAGGATTTCAGTCATCTGTGAATTCATATTGCTTTTTTAGTACTGCTGATAAGGGATTACTTTTATTTCTAGACCCTCTAGGAGATACAGAAGATGCATTAAACAGTGTGATCAATGCACTGGCCAAACTTACATTGACATGAATTTACCAATAAACTACTGTTACCAGATCTACACAGAGAATTAGGAAAAGCAAAAATGTAAGATGTCTTGTAACCAGGTTTCTTTTCCAGACTGGGTATTGAGATCAGGTTATCTAAATTAGTTGAGGAGTGAGTGGTGTAATGATTCACTACTTGCAATGCCATTCCAGAGACTTTTCTTAGTTGATTTTTAGTGTTCAGAAGATTGCCCATTGATGGGCCCTGTTCTTTACTCTTGAAAAGAGACTTGTGTGCTTCTGGACCACCAAAGCAATTATTCTTTCCTGGAAAGAAGTGCTGTTGAGAGTGCTAATATGAATCATCTTGCCCTAGTATGAATCATCACCACACAAACCTTTCCAGTTCACACCAGTAAACATGCTCAGGCTTAATATGGCAGCACTAACAACCACAGGGGAAAGACCCCCCCAGCCTTTTGTGCCAGAGCAGAGTTTTATAAACCCTGCCTCTCTGCCTGCACCCATGTGGTTTAGTGCTTCAGTTTTATTAACCACTCTTTTGACAGCTTCTCAGCCTGGCCATGGGTAAGGCTGCAGCTGCAGGAGGTGTTTCTGAAATTCTCCCCAGTGCAAAGAAATTGTGTAGCAAATCTGCTGCCTCCTTACTACAAAATGCTGCTTCGAATCCATAGTAAACCAGCTGATTTGCTAAAAGAATTTCTAGTTATTTAATTTTATGTCTTTCATTTGTTATAGCTTATATTCCCTTTCTTTTGGCTTCAGTCAGTCTTCACGTTTTCTCTTTTTTTCTTTTTTGAAAGGCACCTGTTTGGCTTGAACGATATCTTACAATTTAACCATTTTATTGCTTTATCCCATACTTTCCTGCCTCCTCTCCCTAAAGAACACCTCTTTTCTGGTGTTCTCCACGATCACAAACAAGTTTCTTAAATAACTTCCATGCTGAGTCTAAAGATTTTAATTTCCTTGCTTTAAAGTTTTTTTTAGTATCGACTGCACTTAAGCATTAAGTTTTCTCTTCTGTGGTGCTTGTTGATGTGCCTCTTCTCTGTGATGCTGAGTTAGTGTGGCCCTAGATACAAAGGCCAGGTCCTCCCTGACGCCCTCCTGATCACCTCTTTCTCACCTCCAGCCTGGCCCAGTGCTTGGATTAATGAATCTGATGGGAAACTCCTGTGGGGATGAAGGAGAAAAAGAAAAAAAACCCGAAAAAAATAGTTACCCTCATCCCCAGCACCTGGTGTGGGACTCAAAGTAGTTCAGTGTTTCTTGCCAGACTCCTCAGAAGAGCTGGGTTTGGTTTCAGGTCCTGCCTGTACCTGGATGATACTACAAGATGGATGAAAAGGTGCAGGTTCTCCTGATGCATTTGATTTGTATTTGGGAGCAGAACAACACCTGATTAGCCAAAATCCGTATTCCTCTCTAAGAGCAGTACTCGGACTGTCAGTCTGAGGAGAACTGGAAGGTCTTGGAACAGGAAATTCTCTGAGAAACCCTGAGAGCTGGCAGGAGCAAAAATCTGTCTGCAGGGATCCTGACACTAATTACCTGCAGCCCACCCAAACAAACCATAGTGTGCTTTTACAAGAACACAGCAAGTCAGGTGTGAGGATGGCTCTGATTAATAAAATCATAAGAGGTCTCCATAGTTTTGTAGGCAAACTAATTGGGATCAAAAGATCAGGAAACAACAGAAATGTGATGTGCTCTGACATGTTTTACTTATTTTCCTTTGGTGCTTTTTAACTTTTCTTATTACCAGGCTGTAAGTGATAATGCTCCAGGAAAAAGCCAAGTGTGTATTTAAAATCTCCTTTTGCATTACTCTTACACCTCAGTTTATTTTTTTCTCTGGATTGGGACTGTAAAATATAAAAAATAAACTAAACCTCTAAATCAAAATAACTGGGCACCTGAAAATTTGCACCAGTGACTTCCTGAAACAATTTTACAGAGCTTCATATTACCAGGCAAAGATGCTACCCTAACACCTCATGAGTCCATACTGACCCTGGACACCCATGGACAGCTGTCTCTCTGGCTCCTGGCTGCCCGTGAAGGCTGCTGGCGTCAAGAGAGACATTTTCTCAGTAGGTGCCTTGTGCGCTGTCCCTTCTCCCTTCACGTGCATCCCTTGGTGAGCTCAATGCGGCAGAGGCTGTTTCCAGTCACATAACTAGCAGCATGAAGATTCAGAGATATTTGGGACACACAGGGAAAACTCCCATACTGCTCTGGAGTGGGCATTTCTGTTTTGTCACCAGGCTTGGTGACTCCACCCGGCCACAAGTCAGGAATTAATGTGAGTGGTGACAGCTGAGGAGAGGATAACTAGTGTCAGGAGAAACTATTTTGGAGGGAAAGGCTGTGGGTGGATTTTGTAGCTGTCCAAGATTGGCTTAGTCGTGAGGGTGTGTAAGAATTCAGGTGGGATTGCTTGAGTTGGTGGTGGGGGTGTGCTGCTGGCTTTGGCTGAGCTTCACTGGTGTCGAAGAAGTCAGCAGGGACTAACAGTGGGAAAGGCCACTTTGGAGTATGTGCATCCACATGGAAGAGTTTTATTTTGATCCTTTCAAGCCCTCATTTTGCACATTTCTGATGTTTAGGGAACAGTAAGAACTGATACTTAGAGGTAAAGCATGCAAATATAACACGGCAGGAGGACTCGGGCTTCCTCTCCTCATATTGCCAAGAGACCCTTGGTAGAAAAGAACAAATTTCAGTCCAGAAAATTCAGGAAATTTGTAAACTTGAGAGTGTGGTGGTAAAATCTAAACAAAGATTTCAAGGTTTATTTTTTCTCAGGTTTTAAGGCAGCTCTTTTCTAGAGTTCAAATTCTTCCTGTCAAGGACTGAATGAAGAAAACAGATGTCAGATCTTTGCAGACCTGAATCCAAATCTTGCAGTTCCAGATTTGCTTCATTTTCCTTCTCTCTGCATTGTTAACCTTGAAAGTACCAAGCTCTGTTTTTTAGTTCTTAGTTTATTTTTTTGCCATTTTCTAGTACCAGAGCATAATGTTTTAACCTTAAACAAATTTTTATAATCAGGTTCAAAACCCCTCAAACAAATTATTTGATTGAAAGTAGTGCTAGAACTGCCTTTGACAGGATCTGTGCTAGTAGGGGGTTGCAATGATGCGTAACAGCACTGAGTGCTGTGACTGGTGTCTATTACTACCCAAAGGGAATCCAGAGTGTAGAACCTTAGCAAGTGACCATTTCCCCATGGATAATGGGACCCTGCTTGCTAGAAGGGTCCCATGACCATTCTTGCAAGATATGTCATGGAAAATAAATTACAGGTTTTTGTAATGACTGTGTATCATTACAGCAGTGCTGGTCAGTCTGGACTAGTAATGAGTTTAGATGACTCCCTAGTTTTGTTACATTCCTGTGCCTTAAGAGTTTATTTAATTGAACTGCTGTGTTTTTATTACCAAACTTTCCTGGCTTCAACATGATGTGAGGCAGTTCATGGATGAGGGGAGCATGGAACAGCTTTACTTGTTTCATATTCCCATCCGCTGTTCCTCCTCCTCCACCCAGTCTCTCCAGAGGTGCCTCTGGGTCGGAGCTGAATTGAAAAGTCATTTAACATAAATGCTTTAGCATGCCTTGGTCCCCCAGGTACAGTGGGCAAGGTACCAAACTTCCAGGCATTTTAAGAACATCCTGAGGATGATGTGCCATAGCAACGGTGCTGCTGGCTGCAGTCTTGGCTTGCATGCTTTCCTTCAGCAACGCTGGAATTCCTCCTGCACTTTAAACAAGAACAGATGCTGTTCTCTAGGCTTCTTTCCATAAATATAGACAAACTGGGTCAAACTCTTTCCTCAGTTGCACTGAAGTTAATCAGAAGTAACTCCACTGACAGCCATGAACACTGCAGTGAAGTTACACAGGCAGAGGGCAAAATTCAGACTACTCTGCTTGCCTTTGTATGTAAAAGCTGTCACTGCCAGCCAAGCTGAAATGCTCATTTACTGCAGCACATGGACAGCATTATTCTTACTACAGACTTTGTTTGGGTGGAAGTTAGTGGTTAAACACCTGAAATCTCAGTAGACAAAAGAGAAGACTATAAAGTTTTATGACTGCAGAGTAGATTGCAACATGGAGGTTCGATTAAAAAAAAAATCAGAAACTGTGTTATATTACATACTTTAGAGGTTTTGTCACTGAGTTGATTAGTATGACTTAGTTATTAGCTGTTACTAGAAGCTTTCCACTGAGAAATGGAATTAGAAGTACCAGTTGCTGTATTTTTATTCACAATCCTGTTGAATTAATCTCACTCTCCCAGATGCACAGAGAACCAGTCCTAAGGCAGTTTTGCAGGTTTAAATATTTGCCTATTTCTTTGTGGGGGGAAAAAAATGCAGTCAGTAGAGAGAAAACCATGTTCTGTAACAGCTGGGCTTCAGATGCACACACCAGAAAGGGACAAGGGCTGTCAGCCACATTTGGCCTTGGGCAGCTGTAATTCTGGGGACTGGGATACTTATTTTCCTGGGCTAGCACCAGTACCTTTTCTAACTCTCTTTGGCACCCCCTGACTTTATCCTATTCTTTTGGTATCTCTTTTCTTTTCTCTGCCACCCTTACAATTCTTCTTCATTCTGCACCCCCTCTTCAAGCCCTGTGATAGCTACTCCAGAGAAAGGCAAGGGATTAGATAAGGAAACATTCACGTTCCTTCACATGCACAAGAATTCACAGGTAGACGCATTCCTGAAACATATTTACATATAATTATTTTTTTTTTTACCTTGCAGCTAGATCATATACATCTTTTAAAAAGACAGGGTTTTGTCTAATCTCTGACTGGAAAAATTCAGGTATTTTCAGTGCCAGCACATACATGAGAAGATGTTGAAATGGTGGCAGAAGGTGTTGATGTGAGGTTTACCTTTGGACTTGGCTCTCAAATGCAATTTCTAGGTGCCTTTTAGACATCTAAAACAGAAAGCCTTCAGCCAGACTTTGGTGAATTCATTAGAAATACAAAATAATGTTTTCAGGCCGTTGTTTGTAGTATCTGTCCAGCTCCACTCCTATACAAAGCCCTCTGCTTCTTCCTCTTCCTCCAGTTTTCCTGTCTTATCCTGTGTATTTTTAGCCACTACAACCAGTGAGATCCAGCCTCTACCTGAAAAGGGCTCCATTAGGTGAGCTCACTGGGTTATGACATTTAAAGATAGGAAAAGCACAAAAAGTCATTTGAGAGGGTAAGTTAAGAATTAAAATGAGCTTTTGAAGGTGTGGCAGCCCCCAAATCAGCCCACCCCAGAGAGTGTGACTTGTACTGGTTGCAATGAACAAGTGTTGATGTTTCTCCAGCCTCTCAAAGTGAGCAACTGGGCTGACACAGCAGGATCCTGCTGAGTCCTGCTTTTTCACCTGATCCTGGGAGACCTTGATTAGAGCACAAAACATGGGTAATGTGAGCTTTCAATTGTTTTCACATTTCTGCTTGAGCATGGTGTGCCCAAGGGAGATTGTGGATGTTTAGGAGTTCACTGGTAATCTTATTTTACCCATTTTTATTACTGATTGAAAAGTACAGGGTTGAGGGGATTTTTTTCTAGTCATGGATTTGCTGGTGGAGAAACACAAAGAAAAGAAATCCCTTTTGACATGGGAAATGATGTTATATTTTCTTTAATAAAGAGTAAATTTTATTGTGCACCAAGCCAATTTATAAATGTGGTCTCTGTAACTAGCACTTTTAATTACAGGGGGGAAAAATGGAATTAGTTCATTAATGCTGTGAAAAAGAACAGTGACCTACCTGCCAAATGGCAAGGTGGAAATAATTAATCTGGTCAATTAAAAAGAAACTGATAAATTAAAATGCAAAGCCATCCATGTGGTGCATTAAATTAGAGTTGTAATTTCCAGAATGTTGTGTTTATTGTCAGACTTGATCCCTTCTTGTCTTGCTTGCCTTGATTCTGTGTTTGGCAAGTCCTGTTAGTGAGCTCTTTGGCATTCTATGCTAAATTCCTACGCCCATGCATATGTTGCAAAAGAGAGCCTGCAAGATCAAGCTCTTTGTGAAATCCAGCTGATGAAATGCACATGCCTTGGTTTTTTGTCATATTACAAACCTCCACATTCCCTTTGCTTTGCTTTGCTTGTTTTCCCACCGTTAAATGTCACTTGCCTTTCCCTGGGCTTTAAATGACCAGGGGCTTGGTTCAGGCATGGAGCTGCATTGCTGGGGTCACCTCAATCAATTTATGACCTTAAAAATCCGATCCACATGGAAACTACTGGGCTGATGGAGCTGAACTCTAAAGTATCCAGCATATTTGCTCCACAGAACTGGAAGTAGTAAAACAGTTTCTTTTCTATAAATATCAGTAACTCCTCTTGACATTTACAAGTACATACTATTTTCTTTTACACACTGCATGATCTCAAAAGTGCTTAACAGATCAGTGAACTGTGTATCTGCTCAGCATTTGTAACTGCAAAGCCATTATGTGCCCTGCACCATCCCTCACAAAAGCCCAGGACATTTGCATTAGCTCCTGTCCACCTCAAGGCCATAAATTGCAATAAGAAATATGGGTTACTTACTGAATGGTTGACCAGTGCTCTGATGCAGCCTACAGAAAAATATGAACGTTATTGTTTACTTTAACTAGGGCATATATCATACAGAGCCAATGGCTTCTCGTTGGTTAAGATGAGAGAGTCGCTCTCCTCAGAAATACACTGGGGCATGTCCCATTGCTAGGGAAAAACCACACTGAAACCCAAAAGCTAGGCAGAGGATGATCTGCAAGTTTTATATCTGAAGTGTTAGAACTGGCAAGCATTAAAAATACAGGGGGAGAGCCAAGTCAGATGTTTCTGTGATGTGGTAAAAATAAGCAGTGCGTGTTACAGCCTCTTCAGAAGGTGTGGGTTTGCCTTGTGAGAGGGAACACTACTAGATGGAATAAACAGCTGTGGCCAGAAATCAAATTCCTGGCAGTTCAGCAGCTCTGGTCCTCCTTTTCCAAAACTACAAATCACCAGGGGGATTTCCCTCAGCCCAGCTCCTGCCAGCAGCTCTGCAAAATCACCAGACAGCCCCCACCACATGGTTTTAACTCCTGAACACTCATATGTGTCAATTAGATTTCCTCACTAAACCCTTAAGACATGATGATTCAGAGCTGAATTATACACTCTGCAGCCATTTTTCTTATCTAAACCAGCATTTCATTGCCTGTGTCCAGCTGGGAATTTCCTCCTGGAGAGAAGAGACACAAGAAGCTTCTATCAGTGACCAAGTGCAGGGTGAGGCAAGGGATAACAAATTTATTTACTGCAAATGAACACAGAAAATGTAAAATCTACCTTGAGGTATGAAACTTACAAAACTCTTTTAAAATCATGAGGTTTCTTAGCACCTCTGTCAGCTTCTGCTGTAATGGCCCTATAAAAACTGAGGTGGGTGTCCATTGCTGCATGATGAAAGCTATTAGTTAAAAAAAAAACCAAAACAAAAAACCAAACCAAACCAAAACAAAAAAAAAAAAAAAAAAAAAAAAAAAAAAAAAAACCCACAAAAGCAAATAAAAGCTTGCGGAAACCAGATATGTATGGGAGGCTGTCCTGACATGACAAGTTGTACAAGCATTGCTAAAGTCAAGGGAAATCCCAGCCACCCAGAGTGCCTGTACCTTCTCTGGAGTTTGTCCTGCTGGTTTGCGTGCAAGGCTTGTTCTCCTCTCACCCCTGTGTCTTTCCACCAGCCCATGCCCAGGGAGTGTTGTGTCTCACATACAGTTCCATCTCAGATTCAGATGTCCACCCAAGCTGTGTGAGGAGACCATCTTATGCTTCCTGAGCACGTAAGGAAGTGCTCTTGTGTGTCATGAGCTTGTGTGATAGAAACCACACTTCTCCTCATCCCTGTGCATTTTGCCTCAATGCTTTGCTGCCACAAAGTTGTGGTCATGGATTTGGTGAGATTGGCTCTAGTGTTGCAGGTGTGGGAATAAACAAATCCCAGTCTGTGTTTCATGACAGCGCTTGTTTTCAAACCCACAGCTGAAGGATTGAAGAAGAGAGGGGTTAAGATGGACAATAAACTGAACTATTTAAAATGTGCTGTCAGCAGCCCAGTGAGCTCAGCATTCCATCTGCTAAGGCCCAAAGCAGGAGGTGAGGGGCTGCTCTGCAGGCATCAGGATGCTGCTGCCTGGCCCCAGGAGCCAGAGCCTGGCCAGCCCCTTGCTCTGCACAGGGGTGAGCAACCTTGCACTTGCAGCCCCAGCGCAGGTGTGTGCTTCAAGGTGCTGTCTCAGCATGCTGTGTCCTGAGGCACAGATTCACACAGGGATTTGGGAACCTCCTGCTGAAACAGTGAAGCTCAGGTGCCTGAATGCCTTGCAGATCTTGGCCTGAGGGCTCTGTTGCTTCATCCACACAGTTGCTTCACCCCTGACTTTGGGCTAGTGAGTGAAATGGCAGAGGGAGTGTGATGATCCTTAAAAGCCACTTCTGTGGTCAGAACCCAGCCTTGATGCCTGCATGGTTCAGGTCGCACTTCCCTGTCCTGGGGGGAGGGAGAAGAGCTGCTGCTCACTGCACTGGGGACCATTTTCCTACTCAGGGCAACCCAAGTGTGTCCCTGCCCTGGGTGATCCCTTTGGGGGACAAAGGAGTAGAGGGAAGTGGCTGAGCTGCCAGTGGCTGAGCTGCCACAATGCGGCAACTGTGAGATCCAAACCTGAGCTGGACTTCCCTGCTTATGAAAATTTGTATTTTTCCAACAGGCTGTGCCTCCTTATGTTATCTGTATTTGAGTCTTCCTCCTTTGTTCTTCGTGCCCTGTTGCACCCTTGCTGTACTTGTCCTCATTTCAAAACCCACATATACACCTCTGAGCAAGCTTCCAGGCTGTGGCATGTTTTATGTGTGTTTATTAGCTCCAAGGCTGCACTGGGATTACATGATGTCTAGATTTCCTTGCAGTCAAACTTAATATCCTGAGAAACAGGAAAATTTACTGAAATCCTGCAGCACTGGCCAGGGTGTGGGAGGGTCCACCCTGCTGTTTCCATGCCTATGTTGTTGCCATGGATGTGCAGAATTATCTGGCTTCAGTTTTCTTCTTTTTATTTTTTTTTTGTGCGGAGAGCAGAGAGGGGTGACGTGGTTTTTTCTGTGTCAGGGTGGGACAAATGCACTTTCGGTAATTTTGCCAGTGCCCAATTTAAATTAATGTGAAGTTGTGATGGGAACTCAAAATGTGTAAATCAGAAACCTACAGGGGAAAAAATGATGGTGAAAACACGCTGCATGAAAAAGGTATTCAGCCTTCTGAGTACTATGGGAAAACAAACAGGAATAGCTGTAAGCAATAATCAGAAGGATATGAAATGTATGCTGGTACTTAGCTAGTATAAATATTCATTGCTTCAGGGGAGCCAGGCAAGCCAGCATCAGCTGAGTATATTAGCTACATGTCATGGACTGAAATATGTCTGTGAAAAAGAAAGGGGGTGGCTGTTTGCAACTGCATTTGTAGGCAGAGCCAAAACTCAGTCCCTCGGAGGCACGGAAGTGCACCCTGGCTCCCCGGCAGCCCTTAAAGACTTTATTCCATCCCAGCGCCCTCGCTGCCGTCAGTGCTCCTGCTTTGGCTGCTCCCAGTCTGGGATTCATTTCAATAGGAAAAATGGCAGAGTGCTTCTCCCTGGGAGCCTTGCTGCGTGCACAGGATGCTGGGAGAGGGAAGGTGCGGGAGGGTCCGTGCCAGAAGCACTGAGCTGTTCCCAAGGGCTGCTCTCCGCACGGCATTATCCAGCTGCAGGGCTACTGACACACAGCGGCAGCCTTGGAATCACTCTCCTGTGACATCCCGCCTCTGCTCGCTAATGACGGTGGGCAGGCTCTCGGGGAGAAAATGCAGCAGCAAAGAGCCCTTGGGAGGCAAAGCTGTCAGCCTTACACCCCAGGTTTAAAGTGAAACTCCCCCTGAATGAAATCCAGCACAAATCTTCACTAAATGGAGATACAGTTATTGTTATTGCTATAGTAGAGCCCAGAAAGGCTCTTCTCCAGGATTGCAGGGATTTAGACACGCCAGGTGAAGAAAATGGCAGTCAGGAAAATGGGTAAATGAATCTGTCTTTGTTCAGTGTCAGGAAATTAATGCCAGCTTCTTAAAGCATGGGAAATGACATTGGCTGCCAAATACAAACTGCTCTGGATTTCATGGGAATAATTATGACAGTGAAATATTTCCTTAACTTGACCTTTGGCCACATACTAAATGGAAAGAAGTAAATTTGGCACTGCAAATGCAAACTGAGCCAAATTAACTTATACCCATGGAGGATCTGGCCTTAAAGACCCTGCTCCACAGGGCCAAATCCTGCTGTCACTTATGCTGGTGTAAATTTGACTCTGTTTTACTGAACTGCATGGAATTACAGGGGCTTGCACTAGGTGAGTGTGAGCACAATTTAGCACTCAGTGAGGACCCTGCCTCGTGGAGGTCAGTGGTGTCCCGACTGAGCAAACCCCCAGCTCAAGCAGGAGCTCTGAAAGGCAGAAAAGCAGGGGTGAGGGGCCCCCTGCGGGCTGGACAGAAATGCGGTCTGAGGTGGGAAGTCCTTGCCAGAATTGCATCCCTGTTTGCAGACAACCTTCTGGAGATTAGTTCAGAGCCAGCAACCCCCTTCTAAGGGGTGAGCACACATTCACGAACAGCTCAAATGAAACCTCAGTTTTTGTTGCTCTGCTTTGTACTTCTGGTTGTTTCCAATGTGTTGATTACCAGTCCAGTCATGCTCATTTGTAGTTGCCCCTGGAACCTTTAAGTTCAAATATAGAAACAGTTATTGGCACTATTACATATTTATTTGTATTGGCCCAGATTAAGACTCGATGTTCTGGGTTCAAACAACAAACAAAATGACAATGTTAGCAAATAAGATGATGATCTGTTTTGGATCCTCATTCTGGGCTCATTTCCACCAATTTAATTCAAGAATTACTTTAGAAGAATAAAAAATGTGATAGTGCTCTATTGGTACAACAGGACAAACAACCTGGACTCATCCCAGCTTATATTTTCATCAGAAAAAAGAGAACATATCAGGCAGGAAAAATATTTTAGGAAGAGAAATATGTCACAGCCCATTTTTGGTTTACATTTCTGCAGTAATTTTATGGCAGAAATATTAAGCAAGTGTTGTCACATAAGTTGCTTTCCTCATCATCTAGAAGCAAGACTAATTACTTAGGTTAAAACTCAGAATAAAAGCATTGGTTATTTAGGTTTCTTGTGTAAATATGCATCTAATTGAAAAATGGAAATCAGAGAAAATAATTCTGCAAAACACGGTACAGTCTTAAATTACAGGAGGTTAATACACATCCTCAGTGTTTTCAATTGCAGAAGATGGGAGGTTTCTATTTAATGTGTCTCCCTAGGGAGGAATTACCTGATCTCTAACATGAGAAAACACCAAAGCCAAGGCAAAGGCCTGCTATTACTCTACCACAGAAAAACATGTTTCTTTGAAATTTCATCAGCTAGAAAATCAGTGAGTAGGGTTTCAGATTTCATAGAGGAATTTTACTGGGGTTTTTTGGGCACAAATGATAAAAATGCTATAAATTCTATCTCAGACTCTGCAAGTGAAAGGTTTAAGAGATTATGTGAGTAAATCATTCATCCCTTCTGAATATCCTGCTGATAAAAGGGATCCCCTGATGTGATATATACTGTCAGGTTTGAATCTGAAGCAGAGAATTTCTTTCAAGTTCCCTTCAGGGAATCTGTACATTTTATGCTGAATATTAGGATCACCTCTCTAGGCATGGAGAGGAAGCTAGAATGAGACCCTAAAGCCATAGAGAAATTATCAGAAAGAGATAAACTGGTTTCCTTTTTTTATTAAATTCTCCTATAACCAGCTTTATAACCTAGCAAGTCACAAAAAATTTCACAGTACATTACACATGCTCGCTGGCAGGCATTTCACAAGATCAGGGAGGCGTCTCTACGCGTTCTGCCCTGGACTGAGCACAAAGGCAGAGGGCAGGGCTCCCGCATCTTCCCTTCCCAGAGACGCCATCCCGCTGTAACAGCTTTATATTTTGTTCACTGTTTCACTGCTACCGACTCTTGTTACCAGCATTTCGTGCCCTCCGAAGCCCTGATACGCTCTTGCGTAGGCTGAGAGGCAGAAAAGAAGGTGGCCCCGGTTCTGTCGGGTAGAGCTGTGGCTGCTCCCCATCTCTAAAGGGAGGATGATTGTTGTCTTGCACACGATTGCGAGCGCTCAGCAGAGGCGGGCGGGGCGGTGCTGCCGCGTGTGAACGAACGCTCCCCGCGGTGCCACCGGCACAAATCCGGGCACTCCGCTGAGGTCAGCTGTGCACAGGACTGAACAAAAACCTGCCTAGAGGTCAGACTGCGCTGCTTAGGGGCAGGTTCCTCTGCAGTGTGCACTCCCTGTAAGGTGCTGCAGGAGGCTGCGGTGGTGCATGGCAATGCCAGCATCCGGGGGCTGAACGCACTGGTACCCAAAATTGCTGTCCTCCTGCTGATGCTGAGAGGCGGCACAGGCGCCTCTCTGCTGGGACGTGCACGTCCTTGCTCCTCCTAAACGCGGGGAAAGGGCAGTCGGGATTTCCTGGAGAGCCGAGGGCAGGCCAGCGCCGGGCCCGAGGGAGCAGGGATATTGCCTGTCACCGCTCGGTTGGGACATTCCTTCTCTCCAGCCATGCGACGCAGGGAGCTCTACCTTGGGCTGGGAAGGGCGGGGTTCCGCTCCCCTTTGTGTCGGGAGCGGCCCTGCGCCCTCGGCACGGCCCGTTCCGGCTCCCGGCTTGTTCCCGTTCTCGGCCGTTCCGGCTCCCGGCCCATTCCCGTTCCCATTCCCGTTCCCGGCCCACTCCCGTTCCCCTTGCCGGCCCGCGGGCCCCGGCCCAGCCCGGCGCAGCAGCGCCCTCTGCAGCACGGCCCGGCCCTGCCGCAAGGGTCCCTCGGACCCGCTGGACCGGGACCCGGTTCCTGGTGCTTCCCGGGGGAATGCCGTGTTTCCGCACCTGCGCCAGCGGCGCGGGGCTGTCGGTGTGCTGGCTGCGCCTTTGCTGCCGGGCCGGCCATCAGAGTGTGGCGCTCGACGCTGTAAAAACGCCATGTGCCTTGAGCTGCTCAGCAGGGGAAGAGCAAAGGATTTATGTGCGCCCTGAATGCCCCGTCCCCCAGCGCTGATGGTGCTTCTCCATCTCCTCCTGCTCCGCGTGGGGGCCGCGGTGATAAATACTATTGACAGAGCAAGAAAATCCGACGCGCCGTGTCGAGCTCTCGCGTTCCCGTTTGCCGGCCGTGTGAGCGGCCGTGAATCAGCCGAGCGGCACACAAAGAGCTCTGGGAGACACCAGAGACGTGCAGCTCAGAAAAATCCAAGCTGTGCTAATTTTAATTTGGAAAACGGCTGTTAGTAAACAGTTCAGCCCAACAGGATCTGAGTGTTAGCCAACTCCCTCTGCCCTCTCCCACGGGAAAGAGAGCTATAAAATAAAACCGACTCATAAAAAGCTGTTCGTCAACCTGTTCCCTGCTCGTGACACAGGCTGGAAAGGGTCCTAGGGGCAGAGCTGGGGGAAAGGAGAAGGTAAGCAGCAAAAAGGGCTGAAATTCAGGAAAGCAGATGACTATGCACAGCAGAGGACAAAAAAGCCATGAGAGACTCAGACCGTTCAGAGCCAGTGCACACATTCATCACAGGAAGCTTTAAAGTTTGTGATGCTGAGTGATGATTCCCCATGTTCCAGAGAAAATGTGGCAATTGTCTTTTCGATTCCCCTTTCCGAGCCGTTCCTGGCAGGGTGGCTGTGGGCACACGGGTATCCCGGGGCTGGGGCTGTGCTGCAGGGCTAATCCTGTGCGAGCCGGCTCGCAGCGCTCAGCCCTGCGCTCAGAGCCGCGGCGGCTCCGTGCTTGCTGCCGGAGGCTGTGCCTGGCCAGCTCCAGGTGAAGGATCAGAATCCCCAGCCAACTTCTGCTTCTCTTTGTGCAACAGTGATGTTTGCTTAATGTACAGCAGCTGCGCCATGGGAAACGTGGGGTTAGCTGATTTCTAAGCAGCATTTTAAGTGGGTAGAAACAAGGCGTTTCGTCATTGAATAAGACTGGGATTGCAGCATTCCAGTACTTTCCAGAAGCTGCACTTGAATGGCTTGAAATAGTATGTGAAAATTAGTATTTTTAAGGTGCCAATTTAAGATTCATTGAAGTAAATTTGAACTTTTTAATTGATTTTCCTGGCCTGCAGTTGGGACTATAAACTACAGTGAATTTAGGGAAAGATCTTCAAAAATAGAAATATTCTGGACTGTTTGGTTTGGTTTGGCAAAGCCTGCTCTAAGGCTTTATTAGTTTAAATTCAGGCAAGATCTAGGAAAATTATGCTAATCAAAAGGTTCTTAAGGAAATGAGTCCAAATGTCTCAATTTCTCTACTTAATGGAAAAGCATCAGCCGAAAAAAGAAATGCTTTGCTGAAAATAGAGCCTGAAAAGTTTGTCAGTAGTTAAAGCCTCTTTTACTTCATTTAGAAATTGTTTCTTTGTTTAGAATCGGTCGTCCAAATGAGGTGCAAAAACACTTCCTTCAAAAACATAAAGATGCACATTGTCCTGGCCATTGTCCTGGCCATACCTACTCCTTAGGAAGATAGCAGGTTTTAGCAGAGTCCCAAAATATAGAGGTATTTCATTTACTGAATGGTCAAAGAGAAATAAAGGACGAGAAGCCTGATGGAGAGGAAGGGATGGATCTTTCAGTCCACACAGCCACATTATGACATCAGTGTTCCAAATCTGAATTTTTCAGGGTTAGACTCTTCTGCCTTTGCTTGAATCTAAAGCCAATATGGATTTGTGGAAGTTTTGAACTCAGGTTTCTAAAATAGGATGTTGTCAGTAATATATTGTGGAATGGGCTGTCAAAACCAGCTTTTATTCTTGTATGTAACTTCACCATTTTTAGAGAAATAACATTGCTTGTTCTCCTGCTAAAAGGAGCCTGCTTACCCAGTAGAAGTATGCACAACATTCCCAAGGAAGACAGTCATCATCTTCCTCCTAGCACTGTATAGGAAGACTCTGCTGTCTTACCTTTTATCTCTGTCTTACCATAAACCCCTTGATTACAGAAGTTTTTGGGTCAGCTCTGACTGTGGAGCTGATCACAAGGGTCCCTGGCATTCCCTACCTGTGTTGTGCTGATGGTGCCAGCAGACATTTGATGAAGATTTGAGCACCAAGGGGCATGAAGTAACTTGTATCTCAGGCCTTCTGTGCCTCTCCTGCTCCTGCCAGTGCACGTGGGCTGCTGTCAGAACGTTGGTCTGAGCCCTCTGCTTGTGCACTGTGTGCTGTGATTACTGCAAAGGTAATTGTACAAAAAGATGTGTCCACTGCAGTACCACACAGTTTGTCACCTGAAACATGGGTGACAAGCCCATGCAAGTTTTGAGGACAAGGACATTTCACAAGATGACCTGTAAGGACAAGGTGCAAAAGAGGCTATTAGTGCAAAATCCTAGTATGGTGGTGATGTACATGGGAGGCATCTTGTGCTGGTCACCTTTCAGACACTGATGCTGCAACAGAAGGCTTCTTTCCCCTTGCTCCCAATAATAAAAAAAAACCCAAACCAACAGAGGCTCTTACTTAGGACTCTGAGCTTATCTGCAGCTGTTTGACCATTGCAGGCCCTGTAAATATGGTCACATGTTTCTGGGTAGTGTTTTCGATATTTTTTTGAACAAAAGGACTCTGCTGGCTTAAGGCATTAATTTAGGCAGATTTTACTATATGTATAGGGAGCATAAACTGTTACTTGCTATCTTCCTTCCTCTGTAAATAAAAATGTATATGCTTTCCTTTAAAAATGTATTTTGTGTGTAAGTCACATAGTGATAACATTAAATGTGGTATAAAGATGGTAATAAAAGTGGTTGTAACATTTATATATTTTTCATGACCAAAGTGCTTTGCAGTGGGAGATGCTATAAACATGTGCTTGCCACTGGAGGAAGCAACAGTCCTACACTGCAAAAGATGTCAGCCACATGAGCGCAGGCCCTAGCTCTTCTGGGCACAGAGTGTGTGGGCAGGCAGCTCTCCAGGACAAAACGAGGGTGAGGGTGTCTGCCCCAGCGTGTCACTGCTGTGGGAAGGTTGGGTCTACTGCTGAGGAAGAGGCCATGGTGGACAGGGTGGAAAATGCTGCTGGAATGCAGAGGAGACTCCATGCAGAAGCATCTCTTGATGCAGCAGAGGAGGAAGTGCCTGTCCCAGGCCTCCTCCTCATTGTACCCCAGCTCTGTCACTTCTCCCTCTTCTTTCTGCAGCAGAGGCCTCTTCACTTTGAGGTCCTTGTGTTCAGCATCACCCAACCTGCTCAGAAGCCCTGGGTTGTCTGTGGGCACAGCATACTCCCTGAAGAAAAGCACATAAAAAGAGCAGGAAAAGGAAAGAACAGGAAAAATGCTGCTCTTGGCACTTCTGTTGTGATGTAACAGGATGAAGCAAATTCCAGGCATGCCGACTGCCCTCTAGCCGTATCTTCTAAAACAGCCACAGCTTGCAGAACTCCACAGCTTTTTTTGGGGACGTTTCCATTGGGAGGGTGGCTCATCTCCCTGCCCAGCCTGTGGGGCCGGTGCCTTGGCTGCAGTGGGCAGTGTGTGCCAAAGCTGGTGCCACAGCTGCCTGTTTGCAGTGCAGCCCTGTGGGCACGGGAGGCAAGGAAGCGATGAAGCACTTGGGGCTGCAAATCCTGGCAGCAGTGCCCTCGTGAAAGCCACACTCTGGCTGTATGGAAAACCAAGAGCATATTAGTGTCTGAACTGCTCTCCATTAGAGGGCATTCAACATTTGCAGGGGCACGAATCTGCAAAGTGATTTTTTTTTAAATGTCCAGTGACTTTTAGAGAAAACACACAATGAATATTAAATAAAGGGCATTGCCTATTAGTGCACTTCAGACACTTATGTAGTATGATTTTTTAAAAACTTTTTTTTAAAGGTCATGCTGTTTATGCTGCATAATATATAATACAATTGCACTGTAAATTAGAGACATGCTTTACAGCCTGCTGCTGTGGTGAACAAAATTTGAAATCACAGGTCTCCTCCCCATGGGGAAACAGTTGTGGGAAATATTTAGTATCACAATAATCAGGGCTTAATGGCCTAGTGATGAGCTATGGAGGCCTCTCTAGGACACCTTGCTGCATCTCCTGCCTGCTCTCTAGTCTCTCTAGAACATTTTTCCATTCTTAACACTGTTAAATTTTATTTTAATTTACTGTTATAGGACATTTAGGGTAAACTGTATCATTACCTAACCCACAGCATTTCCTTTAGTTGTACATGATATGCTCAGCCCTGACAAGTTTCTCACCTAGCAGACAAGAGTTGACTTTCTCTGTGTTGAAATGGCTGCAGGCCTGTGCAGTTCGTATATACATTAAGTCTCTGGAAGGATTAATTATTCTATTCCTTTATAATAGCTTAAAAACTTCAAAAATGCTGTTCTCTTTCTTCTCAGGTAAACTGGGGCATAGAAACTGGATTCTGAGGGACATGCAGACTGATTCAAATATCCCCTCAGGACAGCTCTTCAGGGAGCCAGTATCAAAGGTAAGCAAGTGAGTTAAAGCCAAGGATTTTTGATCCTTATTTTAAAAACTTCAACTCACACATTGCTTCAAAGGGCAGAATACACAAAAAGGACAGCAGCCATGGAGCAGAGAACCAGACTGCATAAAAGCACTGGAAAACATTTTGGTCACACTTCACTGCAGAACACATATGTTTGAAAAGGGATGGGAAGACTGTTGAGAAAATACACTGAGTGATGCCAGGGTGAAGGAAATGCCAAGTAAAGGAACTAAGCAAATAAACAGGGTTTTGGAGAAGTGTTGAGAGGTGCAGGAAGAATGTAACACAAGAAGGAAAGAGAAGCAGATTTCTTCCACCCAAGGGTACAGGTTGTAAGCCTTGCATGAAATGGAAGTTACAATGGGTTTTTCTTAAAGAATATAATTTCACATTCACAGGTCTCTTACCAGAGACTGTTTTAAGAATAGTATTTGGATTGGAGGGGCTGCACGCAGAGGACTGAATTTCTAAGTAAGCCCTTGCTACTGAACAGGTTTTCAGGGCAACCGCTGCCACCCAGATGGTGTGGGCACTGGGACTCTGAGGGCAGCACTGAGCAGTGTCCCTCAAGCCAGTTTTCATAACAGATTTTATTTCAAAGGTAGATCTACACTGAGGTATCATCCTAATAAGCCTTCTTGGAAGGCTTCATTCCTGGTCCCTGTATTAGTTATAGAATTTGCTAGAACACTCATGCATTATTAATGAGTCAGCAAAAGGAAATGTTTATGTTTGTAGAACTGATTTTTTAATATAACACCATTTCTTGTGTTTAAATAGACTATTGACATGATCTGCAACATATTAAAAATACCTTACAAAAAGCAGAAGAATGTTTCACACATAGACACAAATTAGAAAATTAAAACAACAGCTTCTTCAAATTCTATCCTAGAAGAGACAGATAACAAATTTTTTCAAATGTCAACCAATGAAAAGAAATTTGCTCTAATTTTAAGAAGGATAAAGTATTATCTTATGGGTGAAAACTCTATGGTATTTCTATAATGATATTCTTGGTCAACACATCTTAAGTGGTATTTAACATGAACAGTTACTCCTAGCAAGAGAGAATGCTCCTAGTTATCTGGTACGGCTTAATTTCATTAAAATATTCTATTTTCTACTGAACATTGTTAAAATACAGCAAAAAATCCTTAGAGATTTTTGTGAGGGTTAGCATTACCTCACAAGCACAAGAAAAGAACAAGGTTCTCATTTCTGCTGTATGATAACAACATTTACTCAGCCCACCCAGTGATCTTATACATCAGTGCCCTCAAAAGCCTGGCTTCATAGGTGACTGTGTTTTTCCCATTGTGCATCCCACTCTCTTCCAGAGGGTGCTCAATGACAGCTGGGATGTTTCTTCCATACTGTTCACACTGCTTCAGAAACTGCAGGCACTCCTGGATCGCACTGTCCCGCAGCATGATCATGTGCTTGGACATGTTCTCCAGCAAAGACAGGAAACACCGCTTAGCGTAATACCACGTGTCCGTGCTCAGCTTTTTGTTATAGGGCTCCAGGCTTTTAATGATCCTTGAAATACCAAAGTCGTAGTTTCCCTTCACACAGTACAGGGTACCAATGACTAGATTGACAATGCAAAGATGGTAGGTGTTTTTATCAGGGTGATCATAAGACAGCTGCTCTTCTGCCTTCTCAATTTTCCTCATTAGTTCCTCTGCATCCTCATTCTGGCTTGTCAGGATGTAGGAAACGCAGAGGTTTGCTAACACAATGGCACTGACATCGAGAATGTTGTCGTAGTGCTTTTTAACTATTGGCTCATAGAAGCTAATAGCCTCTTTATACTTGTTCTCCTGCATGAAGAGCACGTGAGCCACATTGAGCTTCCACACCTCGTGTTCCTTGCAGAACTCCACTGATTTGTGGAAGATCTTTTCTACCATTGTGTAGTTCTTCATGTCCCAGTAAATCTTTGCCTGGGCCATCAAGACAGGTATATATTTATCCAGAGTCTCATCATATTCATTAATTGCCTTTTTTAGAGCTTCATCATCCCAATTTTGCCTAGCTTCTTGTACCTGTTTTGTGAGTTTTCTCAGCTGCTCAGTCATTGTCCCTGCTGAATCATCTAGCTTGTGGAAAGCCTCTTCAGGGGCAGTTTGACAAGTAATAATGGCATCCAAGAAGTTGTACAGATAAGGTGTGAGCAGTTTGTAAGTCAGATGGGCATTCTCTGCCAGCACATCAGCTGCCAGGTCATAGTATTGATGCTTGCAATAGAGAAGCAGCAAGTTACCAAAAGTTTCTGGTGGACAGGGGTTCTGCAGGAGAAGAAACTGCAGCTTCCCAAACCCATCAGTGGGCTGGCTGTCCATATTCATGAGTGCCTGGTTGTGCAGCGTGACGGGATCCAGCTCTTCCTCGGCCCTCGGTGGCATATCCGTGAGCGCTTCCTGCGCCGCTCGCACGTTGCGCAGCTGGTACTCGATGGCCGCCTTGAGGTTGAAGGCCTCCACCAGGGCCGTGCGGTGCAGGAGCAGCGTGTTGCCCACGCTGCGCACGTCGATGCCCTCGGTGGTCATGCCCACGTTGAGCTCCGGATGCTGGTGGATGCCGCGCTTGATGATGTCGGATATGTACTTGAGGGCAGCGTGGTACTGCTTGGCCGCGTAGGAGCACAGCGCCATGTTGTAGGACAGCTCCGGGCAGTAGCCCAGCACTTGCATGGCGCTGGCAAACTTGCCGCTGGCCTCTTCGTGCCGGCCCTGCCGGTACAGCAGGCAGCCCAGGTTGACCTCGGCATCGGCCCGCTCCGACGGGTCCTCGGCCGCTCCGGAGCCGCCATCAGCAGCGGCGGCGAGCTCCTCCTCCACCAGGCTCTGGGCCGCCGGGAGGTCGCCCTGGGCATAGTGGACAGCGGCCTGGAGGCGCAGGGCCCGGCGGTGGAAGGCAGGCACGTCCAGCAGCGGGCTGGCGACCCGCAGGGCCTCGGCGAACAGCCCGGCCTTGTAGAGGGCCTGCGCGTGGCACAGGCGGTACGGGAGCAGCTGCGGGTGCAGCGCCACCAGCTGCTCGTAGCACTCGGCCGCCGCCGCGAACTCCTGCAGCTGGTAGTGGCAGTAGCCCAGCAGCGAGAGGCAGCCCCGGGAGCGGCAGCTCTTCTGCAGCCCGCGGTTCAGCAGCGACACCGCCTCCGCGAAGCGCCCGCTGGCGATGAGCCCGTACACCACGGCTGTGTGCTGGCCCTCGGGCACCGGCGCGGCCTCCATCGCCGGCCCCGGCACTGCCTCGGCGGCGGCGGAAGCGGCGCCATCGCTGCCATGGCAACGGCGCCGCCGGGGCGGAAGTGCTCTCGTGGGGGCGGGCGCTGCCCCGGAAGCTGCAGCGCGGGCGATGCCGCGTGGCGGAGATGGCGGCGGCTGCCCTGCCCGGGCCTGTCCGGCCGCCCTGCCGCCACTGGGAGCTGGTGCCGGCAGCGGAGCCGCGTCCTCTGCCTTTGCCTGCCCTCCTCTGCTCTCCTCCCTCCGCCCATGTCCCGAGCGCTGACACCGCGTGTTCAGAGCCGGTTCCGAACTGCCGCGAAGAGCTAGAGCCTCCTGAAGTCGCTGCCTGGGCCAGAATGTTTCCCTCATTTCGGGATCTCGTGCAGCCGGGAGGAATGAAGAGTAAAAAGCTCCTGTATTTCTAAACGCAGTGTAATAGTTCCCTTAAGCAGTAGGTGGTGTAAAAGCATGCCCTAAGCTAAACACATAGCCCAGGGCAGGAGCGATTTAACCACTGTCTTGGGCTTTGCCCACATGAAACATCCCCTTTACAGCCCATTAAGATCCAAAGTTGGTTAAGGCTGGTAGGTGGCAGGAAGTATGTCTCTACCTTGGAACAATCCGACAGGTTTCCTGCAACTTTCAGAAGCAGAAAAAATTACTCCAACTTTTCTTATTCAACAATGTATTAGTGCTTTGGCAGGACTTCTTTCCCCCCATGGTATTTCTGCTGACCAGGGAGGGATACTCTAGAGAACAGACTGTATAATGTGTGTAATTTCTGTGCATGTAATAGCTCCCTTAGGGTCCCCAGGCAGATCTGGCTTCTGGTCATTCTGGACTAATGCCAAGCATATCCAGGGAAGGAGTTTGGTTTGCCCCCAGGAATGAGTGCTGCAAGGCTGTGTGTCAAAAATCATATCTGGGCCGCTCAGTCTCGCGTGTTTTCAGGATCTTCTATTTGAGAGATTCAGGAATCAATAGATACAGCTCTGGTTGATACCAACAAGTTTCAAAGAAAAGTAATAATAATAATAATAATAAATGAAAATCATAGTAAGCTGTTAAAATTATTTATCTTTTTAAAGCCTAAGTAAACCCAAGCTGCTAATTTCAAAAGCATGCTTTGAAAGCTGAACCAGCATAGTTTGATCTACTTAGCAAAACAGTAACAGTTTTAAGATTAAAAAAAAAAGGAAACTGATGCAGAAATCTTTTAAGTTTCACATTTTGCAAGTATCTGGGATTCACTTGCCTTAGAACAGACACATGGTATTTCTGTGCATTTGTCAGCTGTCTCCCACAGGCATATTCCCCAGAAAACTGTAGGATATAATGGCCTACATGCTTAAGAATTCATAATTAAATACAAAGTAATCCAAGAAAGGAAAGGTAACAAGCAATATACAGGATGTATTCCA
Source organism: Molothrus aeneus (assembly GCF_037042795.1). NCBI lineage: Eukaryota > Metazoa > Chordata > Aves > Passeriformes > Icteridae > Molothrus > Molothrus aeneus. The sequence goes on along the minus strand of NC_089652.1, from coordinate 16,464,764 downwards.
ACAGTGGGACATTCCAGCACAGGAATCTCTGGGGCATCTCTTACATCCCACTTCATTGCTATGTTAGAAACCATTCACATGATTTTACTCTTTGAAAACTCTTCCTTTGAAACAGCCATTAAAAAAACCTTCTTGTTCTCTATTTCTTGCCCATAACACTCTAGGCATTGAAGCGCCTGTTAGTATGTTTTACGTATCTTTGAAATAAACCTGTTTTAAACTTTCACACAATGCACAAATGACTTATCAGGAACTAAAACTGGTTTGAATTTATAAAGGGAAATAAGTATTTGGCCTGTAGACTGAAACACTCCTGTTTTTCCACGAGAATGAATTAATTAAACATTACAAATTACACTAGGCACTGCTGGTTGCAGTTTTCAAAAACAATTTGTGAGTACTAGTATTGGCTTTGTTGGTAACTACAGGCACATTATGAGATTGCAGTGCTCTCTAAGAAGGTGCAATTAGCAAGGTCACCAGACCAGAAAAATGCAGCTGCTGTACCAAGGACACCATCTGAAGAAATACCTGAGCTAGAAACATACTTGTGTACCCTGTGGTTACAAAACACACAACTGACCTTCTTGGCAAGACTCCTGGCCCTGTAAATTGTAGGGGTTGGCTGAGACAGAGCTGTGTGGGGAGTTCTGTGCCTGCCTGCCACATGAGGCAGCCACTTTAAACCCCAGTGAGCTACTGCTGCTGACCTTGTGCAGCTCTGCTTCGGAGCAGGAGCAAAACCACGTCCTGACAAGCAGAGTCTGCATCTCCATCACATTGTGAAGCTGTTCTTACTTGTCTGTAGGTACAGGCTGGGAGGGAATTGGCTGGTTGCACTACTCGACTTACGGCCAAAGACACCTTTTGAACATCTTGTTCTTGGGAGGTTCTTCTGTCTCAACCACTGGGGAGCCTCTACCCCAGGTGCTCCTTGCCTCAAACAGTGTTCAGTTTTCTGGTGGGGTCACATTGTCGTGTTGCAGGGGAACACTTTGGTCCAAGGGAGTGCACATACAAGACCTGAGCTCTTCCACCAAAGCCTGTCTGCTCCATGCCCCCCTCAGAAGTGAAGCCAAAATTGGGGCTGTACCCAGTGGGCATCCTTGTCTCCTTGCTGAGCGTATGAAAGGGCCCTTGGCAGAAGGGCAGGAGACAAGCCCACTCTTGTTACCATCAGCTGGTGGGGCAGATGCACCTGAAGTTCAGAAGTCTGCTCAAAGTCAAGCAGGATTTGATTGTCTAGTTCATTCCTGATTAGCCTTTGCAATTGTAGAACATTTATGGTGGATTTTTTAAAATGATTGTTTTATTTGGGTTTCATTTTTTGTGAGGAAAGGGTGATTTTGGTAAGTAGTTTCACAAGTGGGAATCCGAAATGAAATTACTGTTTGGCCTGAACTACCTTTGAGGATGGGGATGAAGACCTGATCATTTTCTGGTGACACAATTAAGGCTGCTGCTTGGCTCTTGAGAGACTTCAAGGCCTGTAGTTCATGGGCCTAGAAACCTGACCCAATTCAGGCAGCAGTTGGCACGAGTCAGTAGGACACCTAGAAAAAAAAGGCATTGCCACAACCAACCTGAAGCACCTCTGGGTGTTCTATGGACAATCCATGTGCCCATCAAATTTTAGCATTGGATTTGTAAATGCTAGAGGCCTCATTCATGGCTGGATTTCCACTTACAGCTGGGACAAAGAAATGGTGACTTGTCTTTTGCTGATGTGCTGGGCATCTCAAGGGAAAGGCCAAGCAGCCCTGTCCTGGGTAACAGCTATGTTCTCCACAAGCTCTCTTGATTTGTCCTTGCCTCTTGTGGACCTGTGTTTTATATGCATTCACAGAATTAGGCTGATTTCAATGTTTTAGTTTTTTTTTTTTAATCTCTCCTTGTTCAGCAGGCAGGGAAGCAAGTAAAAGAGAATGAGATTAAATAACCTACACAATTATGTCTCTTGTGCATATCTCAGAGAGTTTGGCAGAACTGACTGAAATACTGGGAAATTGTTTCCCTATCAGAAATAATGAAAAGCAGATACAATTTCTGATCATCAAGTTTATAAGCATTAGCTAAAAAATGTTTCCAACAATCTTAAAATATAATAGACTTGAAATATGTTTCTTTAATGTACTACATGCTTCCACAAAGAATCATCTTTTTCTCACTTTTTTTTTGCTGTTTCCTAAGCTAAGTCTTAAAAAAAGGAGATAAGGTTTTTATTTGTTTAGTTGGTTGGTTTTTTTAAGGTTGAGCTAAATGACTTTCAGAGACTGAATGCTGTTCTGAGATGCACTGCTGGGCCCCCCAGTTTCAGTAGGGTTGCTTCATTTTTCCTGAGAACAATCTGATAAGATCAAGCCGTGTGCTCTCATTTTCTTCCTTGTGATGGAGGAACAGAACCATAACATTAGTCAGCAGTTTCTGAATTTTGACCCACAATGGCAAAGATACCAAAAGACAGGAGAAATAGATGGAGGCAATTACAAACAGTCACTTGATTGATGGTTGACATTGTTAGGGCTTCAGCTGTGTGTCAGGCTGCGGTGCTGCCGAGTCCCCATCCCTGGCAGTGGGTGTTGCCATGGGCAACAGTGCACTGAAGCCAATAAAAGGAGAGGAAATGAGGGGAGACTCAACCTTCGGGGAGGCCGTAGGGTATGCATTATAAATTAAGTTACACTTAGCAGTATGCAATATCAAAATTCAGGAAAGCTGTGTGTACCTACCAGCAGTACTGTTGGTTCCTAGTAGCTGTTTTTCCAATAAAGTATGTGTTGCAGGTTTGTATGGCTTGCTGCTTGCTAAACTGCTCTGGCTTTATTCAGAGAAGAAAGAAGTGGTAAGAGAACAGCAGAAACATTTCCATGTGGTGTGTGTACTCACTGCTGTGCAGTTTGCATTTCTGCTCCTTCCCTGCTTCCTTCTGCTAGAAAGTGATGTGGTTCAGTTGTGCACTAACAGATTGGCTCACAATGCTACTGAATTTCCAGCTATTGTCCTACACACCATTAGAAGCACAGAGTATTTTTGTTTTGTTGTGTTTCTTCTAAAGAAGTGATCAGCAGATTTGTTGTTTCTGTTTGATGTAGTCAGCTTTTCTAAGGCTCTAACAACTCAGTTTCCTTAGAAAGGATAAAAGCTCTTTTAGCATCTGGTCAGTTGGGCCAGGTTCTGATTTCCATTAAGCTGCTGCCAGTTCAAGGTAATTCCACTTAAGTAAATGGAGTTTGGCACAGGTGTAAAACTAAGCTGAATTCAGCTTTAATTTCTGCTGCCAGACAGATTCTATATTTAGAATCCCATTTTTCATGAAGTACAAAGGCTTTTTTCCCCCCCATGAATGGGCACTCATAAGCACTGCAACATGACTCCTCTTGTGTCTGGTCATGCAGCAGAGAAAACACCCTCAAATCACAGATCACAGGTTTGCTGCATTAGTGATCTTGACACTAATGGAAGAAGACCAACTTTCAGGTAATACTAGGTTCATCACAGAGAGACATTTGGTTTTGTGACCTATCATATTTGATTAGATTTTTAGGGACACCTTTACCACGGGTGTCAACATGTGAGCCTTAACTAGTGCTGTGCTAGCTGTAGTAATAGCACTTGAAATTGTACTGAAAGAACTGTGAGAGAGTAAGGGGTAGTCCAGTGTGATGATATTCTACCTCTCCACCATTTCAAAATACTAATTTCTACTGGAAATTATCCTAGAAAGGCTTATCCATGTTCTGCTTTTCAATGTAATATAAACCTGAAGCTCAAAGCAACAGATTTCCTTTTTTATTTGTATTCTATTTTCAAAAAAAAACCCCATTAATCTTTTCCTTAGGCAACACTATAATTAAAAAAAAAAAAAGTGTTATAAGAGCATTTTTGAAAAGAAAAAAAAAACAACCCACTCTAAAATTACCATGCAATATTTTGCCTTTATGCAAACTTCCTCTTGCTGAAAAATTTGCTGCAGTGTTAATATGAATTTCTCAGGGAAGAAGGGACAGCTTGGTGTTTTTGAAGATAATAAAGTTTGTTTTTAAATGTAGCAAAGGTAGGCAATTCTAAAGGCCCTGATCAATCACTAAGAAGCTTTGTTGTAAAAAAATACTTCTTCAAAATACAAAGCAGGCTTTTCAGAACATTCAGGCATAAAAGAGGAGGGAGAATAAGAGAGGAGCATCACAAAAGCAGGCATAATTGATTCATAACATGTACTGAAGAGATGCAAAACAACAATGTAATTACACACTATTCTGTTTTCTGCAGCTCCTTGCATATGAATTGGCCAGCTTGCATCCCAGTCCTGCTCTGTATTATTAATTTTATTAAGCTGTGAGTTCTTATATTTCAGTCTGTTGTCAGCTTTACAGATTTTTACAGCAGCAGTTGAAATGTAGTGGAGCTGAATGAACGCTTCTTCTGTTCAGTGTTGCGTGTTACTCCAGATACCAGCGCAGTCCCACTGCAGGCTTCCGTTCAGTCCCACTAAGCCTTCCAGGAAAAGCAAACTGTGCTGCCGTCAAGATAATATCCCATCAATTAGGCATGTCTGGGAAAGCATTTCTTAAAAATTGGTGGGTCTAAGCTTATGAAAACCTTTCAGACAGCTCTTATTGTAAAGTGACACTGATATTTGCAGGCTTAGTTTATGTCTTTGAAAGACGTGGTGAAGCTAGAGGAAAAGGAGGACAAGGATGCTGCCTGAGAAGGAAGTCTTTTCTGGTGCAGCTCCTCCCATTTACCTCTATTTACTGCCACAGAGTCCAGCATAGGCTTCAGTTTCACATTCAGCTTCACTAGGCACTGGAAGAAGATTAAAAAGAGAATGAGAGGAAAAATACTGATAGTATATCCACTCCTTTTAAGGACAGTCCATGGCATAACGGGGAAAAAAGAGTTTAATCTGCACTATGTCCTTACCCTCCTCATTCCCATTTGTAAATACCTGTGGAGGTAAATTTATTGTCCCTATTGAGTTCTCTTTATCTATCTGACTCATTTTACATAAGTCTTTAAGCCACCAAAAATGTAGAAAAAGGCACACAAAATGGCAGAGATGCCGCTCAACTACTTTAGCATTCCTGCAATCCTTAAAGATAGTCCTTTTGAGGGATCCCCAAGTGCCTGAGGCTGCCAGCTATGGCATCTATGAGCAGGAAGGTCCACTGGCTGTATGACAAGCTGGACAAAGCTGAAATAATCTCCCTAGTGCTCAATTCTTTTTTCCTATAGATGACTAAACCACAACAGTACTGTGCTTTCCCAAGCTGGCAGAAAAAACAATTACTGTGTGCTCAAATTAAAGAAATATAAATGGGTTTTCTTTGAGGTTGCACTGAAATCACCTCTTCTTTACATATCCAGCCCAATGATCACAGTGGCCAGTAAGAATCTTTAATCTGTTTCATCTGGCTTTGAATACATCCCCGAATTATGGTATTCCTGCACACCTTTGCTACAGGTTATTTTACCTTCCCCTTTAATATCACCTGCTTATGTGCAAAGACCACAAGTACTTCACTTGGTTTTGTATCTGTATTAAAGAGAGACAGAAATTAACAGCAGCACTGGATGTCAGGAAAGGGTTAACCACTTGCCTCCCAAGTGGTCATGTAATGTGTCATCTCAGGACAGAGAGTGTTCTTTGGCAGCTTTTCTGGTTAGCAAGCAGTGGCTTTTGCTGAGAGCTGGGCAGCATGCTTTGTCCTATAGCATGGAAGCTATGTATTTGTCATTGGAAAAAACAGGATCGGTGCCAGATTAAAAACCAAAAAGGACAAAGAATACAGCAAAAGTTGCTCTTCTAAAAGTGCAGAGAATGATAAGATAATGAAAGGAAAGGGGGAGCAGGTACCTTTGCAGTTGATCAGTTTTTGCTTTAAATAGCAGGGTTAACAGGAGCTGCTTTAAATGGTCCCCAGAGCCCAGACAACACTAAAGAACTGGATTTTTTTATAGCTAGCTTGCAAGCCATGGGAGCTTGGCTTGAAGTAAGTATTGGTAGATTTTTAATTGAGCTATTATATGATAATTAAGGGTTAATGGCCTGATTTTAAGATGTGCTGAAAACTTGCAATTTCAGTTTACTTCCATAGGAAATATGAATGCTCAGCACTTATGAAAAATCACATCATGAGGAAGAAGCTGGAACTTTAATCAAATTCACTTCAAAATTATTTCCTTAGAATATGGCCCAGACTGGGCAGATAATTTTGCAGTCTTGGGCCTGGGGTAAGAGGCAGGGTTCACTGCAGTCTCTGCCCCCTAGAGCACTGCTTGCTGCTGATGGTCATTCATTTTACAGAATGGATAAGGATTTTCAACTTTCCCATCACCAGGCCTCACAACTCTGCATTTGTATATCTTTATTTCAGACTGTTGTGTATTCCTTAAACCTGATTTGGCAGAGTCTAAAACAGAGGGGCAGTAATGTATTATAAACAGCTGAAAGTATCTGAAAAGCTCACTGCCATTACCATTAGCACCTGCATTACCACTGCCAGCTCAGTGTCTAGAGATAGCACATGTGATACTCAGCCCTTGACAGCAGCATATCAGATCCTTTCTGTGCACAGCCGGTACCTTCAAAAAGTTTTTGTGAAGTATTTTTCCAATATACATCTTCAATTAAAAACATCAAATAAATAAATATTAAGAAATACATATAAGCAAGCAGCCTGGTGGTTAAATCACTCTTTAAAAATTGGTATGCTTCAAACCTCTGTAAGCCCAAAGATGTTCTGCACTCTCATCCTGTCAGCCCCAGGATCTGTAAGTACAAAGCAGCAGTACAGGCTGTTCCTGTATACATATATATATATATGTGTGTGTGTGTGTATGTGTATGTATGTGTACACGTATATATTATATTTTCTCTCTCTCTCTCTCTCCATATATAGTATATATGCTATATACACTATATATATACACACTATACCCAGGAATCTATAGCAGCTACAGGCAGTATGGAGAAGATGGAGCTCACTGGGACTGTGGGCTCTGCCTCAGTGTGGCTGTGCAGCTCTCGACTATGTCTGTGTCCTTTCTGTAACGTTGCTTTTTTGCCAAGGCTGACCACAAGACTGTGATGTTTTCCAGCCTAGTTCCAGGGAGCAGTTGCAGAGGTCTGGGCATGACCTCCTGCTGTGCCTGTCCCTGCAGGCACTGGCATCTGCCATGGCTTATGGCAGGAGACAGCCCTGTCACGGACTGTGCCAGGATGGCTGCGAGTGCTCGAGGTACTCACAGCAATTAGCTTTGCATTGACTACAGCAGGGACCAGGAGCCCAAGCAGGCTGGGAATAGATTCAGGAAGCACCCCCACAGTTCTGTGGTAATCACTGTTATCCTATGAGCTGTAAACATATTTTAAATCTGTAAGTAAATACACATATATTTCTTCGAAATATAGATCTAAGCGGACATTAGAGTCTAATAACCCAGGTGCAACAGAGGCTACCAGGTAAATAACAAGAATGGTTAACTACTAACATTAACTTTGATGAAACAGATTATAAGGAGTATTTAAGAAAGAATAAACCATGTCTTTGATATTAATTTTTACCATGGCACCAGCAATTAATTCAATGGAATACATACAAAATATATAGTGTAATTCTAAGAAACTTTATTTTGTTACACATTAATTTAGATTAGTGATACTTGACAGTGCAGATTTTGCACTTGGTCTATAAAATGTCTTTATTCAGACATTGATTTGATGTTTGAACCACTGCTTCTGTATTTAGTATCCTTTCACTTTGGGATTTTTTCATTCTGATCTAGTCTTTTAATTAAACTGACTACTATAATTCCTATGGAAATTAGCTTTTATTTTATTTTTTCCAGCTACTAAAGCATTTCAGTAGGGCTTCTCTGATACAAAGTGCACAAATTGGATTTTATTTCTTCTTGAGATGTAATTAAAAACTCATTTGATTACTATATATCTGGCCCTGTTTTAATTATTAAACTCCAGTAATCAATTTGCTTTTATGAAGCTTCTGGGAAATTATCTCAAAAGCAACACATTTCTCTCCCTTCTGGCAGGGTCTGCACCATTTACTGAATTACATTCATTGCACCTGTTCCTGATCCGGATTAAACCACCAATTTATTCCCAAAGCTCTTTAAGTTTATTTGGCTGTAGCCTTGTCAGGGTTTTCCACCTCCTGGCTGCAGTTTTTGCTTTCTGTTTTACTGAATGAGAGCCCCTTGATGTACTGCTCCTCCATGCTACTATTTTTGATGCATGCCTCTTACAAACAGCTTTGCTCATGATCTGTCTAATTTGGTATCTAGGTTCTTAATGCCTTATTTATTACTTGCCTTCCTAGGAAAAGGCTTGGTCTTCACCAGCTGTCTGACATGGGATACCACCACCTAACCTCAGTAGCTGCAGAAACGCTCTGTTCTATCCCAGCTTGGTGCTGTGGGTAGGCTGGGAGCTGGCAGGCAGCTGGGCTCGGGAGAGGGAGCCCCTGCCTGGGGGAGTTCCTGTCTCCCGAGGCCTGGGATCTCACTGCCCACTTGCAGTCCTTCCCTGCAGTGCACCTGCCTTGCTGTGCAGCAATAGGTACAGGATTGGTGACCTTTCCCATTCCAGCCCCTTTACTGTAAAAGCTGTTCTTAGCTGCAGAGTGATAAAGGGTGGGGGAGGCACTGCCTGCTCCAGCATTAGGAAGAGCCAGAGAGGTTTGCAGTTCCCTTCTGCATCCATGTATTACCTCAGATGTGTGACTAAGCTGTTTGTCAGAAAGTTACTGTATAGCAGTGCCTTTTTCTTAGCACCTTCAATTATTTAGATGTCTTTTGGGACTGTGTACTACTCTGCCCACAGCATTCTTTCCCAAAGTATAGCTCTGCTTATCTATAAACTCCTCAGCACAAGAAAATGTTAACAGCACTTCAGCACTACATTGTGTGCACCTGGGAGAGGGGCAGGGCTGCCTGAAGGAAGAGCACAAATGGGAAAGAGCATAAGATACTTAGAGGAAGCTATTTATGGGAGAAGGTAAGGAGGGCAGAGTGGTTTGGTTTTTCTTTCCATTCTTTTCTTTCTTTCCTTGTGTATAGAGATGTGTATTTTGGTAGATAAAGCATATAGAATGCAGGAGTAGTAGCAGTAGAAACAAACCCCTTTCAGAGAGAGGGTGATGGGGAGCAGTGGAGGCATTTGTTTCTTCCTCTGGGTGCCAACTTTCTGAGTTGAAGTGGGGTGTAGGGGGAAGAAGACTTCATCTGCTACATTACCTTCATCTCTGGGCAAGGATATTAGTGAAACTGCCTAGATGCAGCACAGCTGTGGTCAGAGGCTAAACTTATTGCTAAAGCAAATACCAAATTTTGTTGTATTATAAGACTAGTACCAAATCTCTTTAAAGACGAGTGCAATATGTCCTACCTTACAAACACTGCATGACTTTTCTTTTTGCCCCCTCCCTCCCAGAGATTCTCATCCAAATATTGACCAGTTCTGACCTTGCTTAACTTATGAGCTTTGACAAGATTACAGCTCATGAAAGTATGGTTGCGGGGCTAATATTTGTAAAGTGAGTTTATGGAATAAGACCATATAAATTCATTTTTATGACTGAGCACATATAAAAAAGTTATAGGTCTCAGTGTTCACTCTACTTTGGAACCCAGTGGTTTCTAATGAATCACTTTTATTATGTAGGCAGTTTCTTAGTTGGAAGGGAGGACCAGTGACCGAGAAGCCATGGGGATAAATTCAGACTCGGTGTAAGCATATGAAGCATTGTTGAAGTCAAGAGAGTCATGACCAGTTACAGCAAAGCTGAATTGGACTCCTGAGTTTTGCTGAAGTGGCTTTCACATGAGAATACATAGGCCAAAGGTGAGCCATCTATCTGAAAGTCCTTGAACTTCAGATTAGTTCAGATAAAAGGGAACCTGTGCTGCAGTCATCCACAGATTTTATCTTCATAATACAAATACTTTGTGGAAGTTGTTTAGAAAACTCAAAAGTATTTCTGAATATATGTCCATATACTAAACCCAAAAACATTGCTAGAATTCTACCTTCCATAGCAGAATACAGAAGACAAAGTGATACAGAGAAGATGTAGGGATTAACTTCTATGAACCCTTGACTGTATGTGTATATGAATTAATTATTTGCCCTAGTGATTCAGGACTGTATTTAATCATTATGTTCTTCAAAAACATACAGTATTTGTGAGGGGGTTGAGTTCATGAAAAAAACATTATTGCAGTCTCCCTCTATTTGAAGGGGACTTTGTTTATTCCTTTTAGGGCTTAATGAGGAAGGGTCCAGGTCATCACATACATAATGCATTAGTGGATTACTTTTTCATTTCTATCAGGGAATTTTTTTTTTCTGATGCCTAAAAATGTAATTAGAAGAAATTAATATATTACTAATTTCCCTTGTAGAAAACAGGAGTTTCTTTTAGCTTCTCTCTAAAAATTGTTAATGGTGACTGGAAATTAATCTAATACATGCACAAGTGTTCTGCTCTTCCTCTGTGAATTAATGTTAGGCTTCTTTCTGGTGATGGTACACTGGCAAGAATAATACTGTATTCCTTTGGAAGTAAACTAAAGAGGGATGATTATAAATTAAGATTAACCATTGGTGAAATGTGCTGGGTATTTCAGGGAGGAAAGTATGTACAGAGCTCCTGGTAGCAAAATGTGCTCCGACCAATATCACACACATGTGTGATATGTGGCCAAAGGGAGGGTGATTCGGAAGGAATGGGACCTACTGAAGTAGCTCTGCTGATGTATTGCAGTTGGATTAGTTGCAAAGGATTCATCTGTTGTTCATTACAATTTCATGAAATCAAGGGTTTGCTTGGAGGAGTTGTTTATGAAATAATAACTTCTTATTTAGCTCTGCTGTTCAAGGTTTTGATTCTATGTCTGGAGCATGCCAGAGACAGAATGTTTCTAACTCCTTTGCTTTCAACATTTTAATCAAGTAGCTGATCAATGTCTTCTGCCTTGCTATTAAATGGATTTTGAAAAATTCTTCAAATCATATCAGTCTCATATGCTGATTTAATTCTTTGAATTTACCCTCAGCTGGGAATTCTGCAAGCAACTGTGATTCTGTTGTGTTAAACACTTACTTGAAGTGTTTCATCCATCATCATTTCTAGTCCTTTTCTGATGCAATGTACTTTGTGCTTTGTCTTTCTTGAAAACTGAATGGCTGTTAAATTATCCATTTATCTTCTTTCAGATTTGCTGTACAATTTGAGTTCCCTCTATTGGCTGTCTCTTCTACCTTATTTGCCAACTTTTCAATCTACTTCCTCAGATCTTTATATACGTTTCCATACATGACTGCCATGTCCTTCACAACACATTGGGCAGATAATTCTAAGTGAAACAGCAACAGAAATTATAATATTATGAATGATTCAATTTTTCTCACAGATCAGGGTGAAAGTCTTTAGTAAAGCTTAGCTTCACTGAAGTCAATGGGAAATGTTTGTTTTTCTGTCTTCTCCCAAATACCTTTGTTGATGAACTGCCCTTTCAGCTGAGACTGTTTTGGCATAAGATGACTCGGAAGTAAGCTGAAGTACTCCTGTCTGAATGAAAAAAAGTACTCCTTTCTGCTGCCTCTTCTAAACATTTTCGACAAACTTGTAAACTCTTAAAATTGTTGATTGTAATACAATGTTGCATCAATAATCTCACCAAGTTATGAAAACCATAACAAAAATATTATTCTAGTTTTCAAAGGCAAAATGAAACCCTTCCTGTTCTCAGGAAGCAGAAAAAGAGGATCAGGATCCTTGCATCTTCTGTAAAAAAGATGTTCATGATAGTCACAGACAAAAATGTCTTTGCTCTGAAACCACCAAAACTGCTTTACCATATTATACTGTGAAACAGTAATGGACTTAAACTGAAATTGCAAATAAAATCATTCCTTCTTCTTTTCCTGTTTTTTCTTTCTTGTATGGTTCTTCTTGACCTTTTCTATTAGTAAGAAAGTAGCAGACAAAAGCTTCTCAGATTAAGGACAATAGGTAAGAACAATTATTTGGTAATGCTTGTTCCATTACCGGAAGTTTTATTACAGGGATAATATCTGAGTTTTCTGCAAGTTCCACAGAATTCATTCTGTATGGCCTCATATAGATTCATCATTAGCAGAGAAGAAACAAAGCAAGGAAAGTGCTGAACCTACTTAAGTTCCTCCTTCAAGGCAACAGAGAGATCCTTCAACTGTGCTAAAAATCTCTTTTCTCTGGGCCAAACCCTTTTTCCTAACATAATCCTTAGCTACAAACTGCCCCCCAGCACTGGCATTTGGCCTGATTAAGTTTCCTCTGAAGCAAATTTCTTACAAACACAGCAGAATATGTTGCACCTGCTCTTCCTTGGATAATATTACCCACTGGATTTCAACAAGGAGGGAGACTAATTTGATCTGCCAACATCTGTTTGATCTGCCTCAGTCCCTGGTATCACAAACTGCATCCCAGGCTGATGTGCCTTACTAATCCTTGTCAGCCAGGTGCTCTCAGGAAGCATAAATGCTTTATTTCCCACTCTCTATGTCCAAATAAAAGGTCAGAAATAAACCCTGCCTAAAAGGTGCATCTTTATGGTATTCCTTAGAAACTATTAAAAGTTATCTTCCTCTTCCTTCATCATGCTACAAAGGAAAAGCTGGCTTCAATGAGCATCACACAGAGCTGGTCAAATTGCTTCCATTGAACAGATCTTTCCAAACAGCTTGGTCCTGATTTTTTAAAATTTTGTTTGTTTGTTTGTTTTGGGTTTTTTTTTTTTTGGTTAAAATACGTGACAATTTATGAACATGTTTCATGGACTGTCTATATAGGTACATGGTGAACAGCTAGTGAGTTCTCTGCCCCCTGATTATTTGCTAACTTAAAATATAAGAGCAGTGCCCTGACTTTTGTATCAACAATCCCAGATATGGGTGAATGGTGGAAAGCCATTTCCAAAATGTTCATACAGATAAAGTCTTATTGGTTAAAAAATTGTAGAAGTTTTTCTAATTGTATAGACAGAACAGAAACAACTGAAGGAAGAAGTCATTATGTTGGCTGCATCCAGTAACTCTTGCCTGGGTAAGGACTAAGCCATGCCATACAGTCCATTCTGGACAGGCAGGGCTTCTCAGAGGAGAGGTGCAAGTCCTGAATTTCTTATACAGTATTTCATCATGCAAAACTGTAATTGAAGGACAGAGGGAAAGGAATAGAAGTGGTAACTGAGGAAGGGATCAGGATATAGCAGTGTGAGCATGATTGTTGAAGAACACCTTTTTAATGTTCTCTGTGAAGGAGAAGTAATCTCCTGTCTAATAATTTCAAGTAGAGTATATACCTTTGGAAAAAAGAAAAATCACAGTGTGCGTATGTACTTCCAATTCAAGTGTCAAAGTCAGCTCTTGAACCAGAGAAGTTAAAACACAGGAAGCCATGACTGTTAAAGACTTCTGTGCATTTTTAGTGTGCTTTGTAGAGGGTCTACCATTTATGCCACCCTGTGCATTTAATCTAAGTTTACAAGCAGAACATATGCTTTTGCAGCTACATTATCATAAACAATAAATAGATTTAATTACAAGGCCAGACATTATCTTCTATAGGAAGGCAGGTATATCAGAGCTCTTGGAGTTGCAGACAGCGATTACATTTCTTTCTAAGTCCTTCCAACAGTGTGATAAAGAAGGAATCTGTCCCTCCACATTCCATTCAAAACATTTAAAGTACTTGCTAGGCTGCATGTTTCTACTCTTCCCAGGTTCCCCCCAGAATCCTGGATGGAGTAATGCAAATTCAATTCTGTAGATTCTATTATATGCTTGAAGTTCTCAATACCCAAGAAAATCTTGAATAGCTCTAAAAATAGCACTAAAATGGAGCAGTTCAAGGGAGCACCAAGGTAGAGGTGAGCAGGGCAATCTCAGGCACGCATAAGTTGTAAAAGCCATGAGCTGCTTTATCTTCCACAAAGACATCTCCCTTAAATTTAAATAGCTGCTGTCATTGTCACTGACTACCTGACTATGTATTTATCTGCCCAGAAGCAGAGTGCATGGCCTTTGGCCCTGCTATTCATAGTGCTACTGTCTCTGCCTAACAATGCCCTGAACAGAGCTGGGTTTCTGTTAGCATCTTTTGTTTGATGTGAATCGCTGAAGCTTTGATGTTGTTTGTGAGAAATATAATGATTTAAAAGAATAAGATCTTCACTCTCCCACTCTGTGTGCTCCCCACAGAGAAATCTTATCTCAGTTGGGAAAAAATCTGTGACTGATCCTGTCTTAGGAAGACACAAATGACAGAGTCCAGAAGAGAAATCTGTTAGTGTTGAAACTCTTAGCATCTCTTTACTGGAGGGTCAGAGGGGTGATTTGTCTTAATGATCAAAATTCTGTTTCCTGTTATGCAAACACTTATAAATAGGTACAGAATACTTTCTCTGTGTGAACACAGCTGTCAGCAAAGCCATGGTGTTTTATTTTCAGTGAGATGCTTCAAATTTTCTGCTTTAGTTGCATATACTTCCTCTTTATAGGATATTCTAACAAAACAAGGGATTGTTTTATACCAAAGCTACATTAGTAGGTTTGAAATACTCTACAGTTTCAGAAAAGTACATTTTTCTTTAGAAATTATTATTCTAATAAGCTTGTTTCTCATCTCTACTGATAAATGCTTCCCTGACTATGAGTTTTGAATTAAGAGCAAATGTAATGCAGTAAAGTGTAACTAAAGCCCCTAAAATCTGAGATTCAGTGTAATGGATTGCTGTTCTGCTACTCAAGGCTAAAGTTCCACTGTTACATAAAAATACTCTGATCTGGGATCATTACAGTAACAAAAAATGTAAACAACAAAATTATAATATCCTAAGTGTAATAAAATGCAATGAACAAAAAATTGGGATGCTTTTATCTTCCCAGACCTTTGATCCACAGTGTGAGGGAAATGGATTTGATTACTAAGATATGAAATTGGATGTGACTTGATTCCTACATTGAGTAGCAGATAGGGGAGAGAGCAAGGGATCAGAGCCATAGCTTACCTTGTGCCAGGAGCAGAGTCAGGTTTACAGAGCAAGCACAAAGGTTTTTGATTTAGACACTTGGATATAGGAAAACTGTGCATAATTCCAGAGAATATTTTTTTTTAAATATATATATAGCTATATCCACCTTCAGTCTTTACTGTGGCTCATAGTGTAGTACATTTTGTGTATCACTGACCTTCTTTCTTCTGGGTGGGAGGGGCATTCCAAGGGGCAGTCAGACAGGACTGCTAATGGAAGTTGTATAGATCTTGGTGATTTGCTAGTCACTTGTAACCCTTCTCACAAAAAGGGGGCAAACTCAGGGACAGTCCTAGCCAAGTAAGCAGAAGAATGTGATCCATGTTCACCAATAAAGGAGACTTCACTACCCTTTACTTGGGAGAACTGCTGCACCTCCAAATGAGTTGTCTTGAGCTATCTTAAGGAAATGCAGACAGCAGAGCAGATAGAGCCAAATCTCCACAAAGAAGGTTTCAGACCTGAGGAAAATTATAAGGCTAAGAAAAGCCATAACTAAAATGTACTGCAAAGTTTATATATTGTTTTAGGTATGAACCACTCCTCAAAGGCACTCTGGTGTAGCCTAGTTCATTAGCTTGGACTGCAGAGAGGATGCAGTTTGTTCTGGTACTGTGAGAGGCACTGGGATGGTGTCAGACCACTCATAGAAGTTTGGGCTGTGAAGTTCCTTCAGTGTTGCATACTTCAGACATCCTCAGCTGCCAGGAATAGCCTGCTCTTGGGAGTTACTTTGAGCAAAGAACTTCAGGGAGCTCTGCTGATCTCTTTAATGGGAGCTGCCAGTATTCAGTGGTTGCTGGGATCTCTGCTGTGTGTGTGTGAAATAACACAGAGCACAGCATGAGGTCCTGCTCTAGCAACTGCATTGGTAGGAACTGGTGCATTCCCCACAGCATTCCCTTTAGGGATCTGGATTCTATAGAATCCCACGTGGATTCAGGACTTCTAACCACTAGTGTGGAAAAAAAAGAAATAGAAAAGCCTTGATTTTGTTCTCTCTAGTTTAATGTTTTAATTTTGGTATGAAAATAAGCATCAAATGTTTGTGGGTTTTTCAAAGATGGTTTTTCTAAGTACTGTAGTAGTGAGCTATAGTACCACTAATATTTTACTGATTTATCAGATACCACTCCATCTCTTTATATTGCATTTGTAGTGATATAACCTGTTCTCTCCCCACATGCAGTTCCCTCAATGTATACAATGGCAAGTATTTCAATGAATGTAAAAATACGCCAACCCAAAATCTAGGATATGGCCAGAGTTGTAATGTTCAGCCAGCCCTAAACAGTGGATTTACAGTGCCTGAATATTCTCCTGATGGGATATGTGTGTTGAAGTTTGATTAAGCTGGATATGAAAATTAAAACTTGGCTCCACACTGAAGAGAGAATCTCCTGCAGTGTGATACTATGGCATGAAGTTTTCTGTTTACCCCTAAGGCTGGTGCTGCTATGACTTCCAGGTTTGATGGTGTCTCTTTTTGAAGTTGTTGAGCAGCAGGCTAATGGCTGCACAGCATGATGCAAACACAGTGGAAAGCAGGGAAATCAGATGTGAATATATTCCCCAGAGATCTCCTGCTAAGATAGAGCTAACTAACCAGAGCTTTAGTGCTCAGATGTAGTTTTCTCATGCAGAGGATGGGCTGATTATCAGCTCTTCCTGCTTTACTGTACATTTTTGGATTACAGATGCCATTAGAAATAATGAATTCTGGTATAATGTGCATTCTGGTGCAATATGAGCTATTTTATTGAAAGGAACATTATTTTTAAAGAGTGTCTGTCCAAGATCAGTGTCCATCACCCCTCCTCCATATTGTCTAAAATGTTCTTGGTCTTTTAAACAATATAGATGTATATTCTTCTTCCCTGCTCGCTTTGCCTTAATTGTTTGAAAACAGTAGCTGTAGTTTATTTTGTCAGGACAAAGACTGACCTTAGAAAGGGACAGGATCTCTTGGCAAAGCAGCAGCCTGGCTTGTTGCTTACACAAGTGTCTGCTTTCCCTGTCACAACAGGAATTGACATTGCTGCTTGGTAGTCATTTCATTATTTCCATGGTGGCAGCCTCATATGCCACAAGGTATGGAGGGGAGAGGGCACATTGTCCTTCTTATAGGCCTTCTTGTGTCCTTATTGTATGATACTGGTTTTATATCTGGTCTATAAAATGAAAGGAACTGCCAATCCATTTTTATTTGTTTGTAGGGAAGCTACATTCAGGCACAAGTTGATAATTTTGATGTTAACATGGGAGCTGTTATTGCTGTGTATCATCGCTGACCCGTTCATTGCTTTGAGGTCTTGGGCAGTTTAGGGTGCAGTGGGAACAGGGAGAACTTGCTGCAGTTCCCCAAAGATGCTGAATGAGAACATCCTCCTGTTTTCTCAGCTATCACTGGCTAGTCAGTCTTTGCTGGCATAAGGCAGTCTGTGTTGTTTCAGTCAAATCCTGAAGCTGTTTAATCTAAGAAGGCAGAAGCGTTCTGATAGGAAAAAATTCTTCTGAAATGGTGGTCAAACATTGGAACAGGCTGCCCAGGGAAGTGGTGGAATCACTGGAAATGATTAAGAAAACCTGTAGATGTGCTGCTTAGGAATATGGTTTAGTGTGGACCTGGCAGTGCCAGATTAATGGTTGGACTCGATGATCATAGAGGTCTTTTCCAACCTTAATGGTTCTGTGGTTATCTCTAGCCTTAATAAAGGAGTATTTGGGCATTTACACACTGTGTGCCAAGCACCTAGGCAGTCTGTGCAGAAGCACAATTAAAAGAGTAAACTGAGTTAAGAAGCACAGGTTAAACCACAGATTGTTTTATCACAGACCCTAAAGGCTTGGCCTAGAAGTGCCCTGTAACAGTTTGGGAAGGTGCACTCTAGGCCAAGCCTTTAGGGTCAGAAGAAAGTGCAAAGGCTCAGCCTTGAGTTTCCTTTTGCATCACACAGATTTGGACAAGTTTGACAACACCTACTGAGACTGTCCCTCTAGTGCTCCATACCTCACCATGATGAGAATCAGTTTGTCTCAAACATAATAAACCCTATCAGCTTTTATAACTTAGAGAGGAATTTACAGACATTACAGATATTTACAGACAGATTCAGGGAATCTGGAGATTTCTTAATGGAATTCAGACTTTTGGTAAAGTCAAAGTAAGACAAGAGTTCAAATAGCCTTCAAGGCTGCTCTGAAAGCTAACTCTGAGAGACAAGAATAATCTCCTCTGAACTCTACAGGAGCAGTAAGTAAAATTACCTCATACAATGGCATGCAGATGCTATCAATCCACTCGAGCTGCAACCTGGGTAGTTCATGCTTCCTGTTCCGATCAAATATGGCCTGAATTGAGAAGGAAACAAAATTGTCGTACTTTAATTACACTGGAGTATTTTACAGACACATCATCCAGCACTTTGCAGCTATGGTCAAATTCTCACAACCAGAACACTTTGTAAACCACAATCAATCTTTGCAGGTGCCTTCCTACTGCTTTGCCTGGCATGAAAAATAAACTGTTTATTTTCAATTCTGTTTTGAAACTTTTAAGCTGAATGTGTTTTTTGTTTATAATTCTGTAGTGTAAAATAAATGCTCCACAGTTGGAGTTGAGGTGGTAAGTAACCTCCTGTAGGAATGTAAAGCAGATACCTTTGAGTAGAATTTTCACTTTTCTCACATAGGGTTTTGCAGCTCAGCAAAACCGTGATGGATCTGGGCTGGCTCTCTTCCTCCCAGTTAACTTCTTTAGAATATTTTCTGTTACCCTTCTCCTGTTGCCTCCAGATAATGGTTGCTCAACTTTTTGAGTTATTCAACCTGGATAAGGCTTTCTCTTCTAATTGTTCAGTGAAAATATTTATGAAACTTTCCTAGTTCTTGTTTGACACTGTATACCTATCTGGCTTTACTCCACTCAATTCCATTTTATCCCTTCAATCACAGTAGTATATTTACATGTATATTTATAGAAGTGCATTTCAAATAACACAGATATACAGCTGCAACATGAAGTAAATCTGACAATTTTGATTTCCATAGGTAGCTGTGAGTTTTTAGTTCAGTTCTGTGTATTAAATTCAACACCTGCTGCTTAGAAAATTCACTGATAGGATCACCTTAGGAATAGATACAGAAAACTAGTAAAAGGACTCAAGGACTGTGAAAGGGCAAAAGTGACTGTGTTGACTGGAGAGCTACTTTATATGTGGTTATAAATGCATATCCTTAGTGGACAGAGCTTTTATTTATTCTAAGGTTTCTCTTTGTGTACAAAATGCAGTTCATTTTTCTGAATGAGCCCAATGATATTTTTTTCCTCTATTCAAATTAGTAACTATTTCAGAAATGATAAAAAACTTACTGAAGGGGTGAGTTTGAGTTCAGATCTTTCTCTGTCTCCTTGTTCAAAGAACTCACTGGTTACCAGCTCAGCTGCCTAAAATAAAAGTCATGATAAAAGATTAGAGTTCTTGTTACACAATTTTAGGATAATGAGGTTTTGCTCAGACTATGACTTCAGCCTGTGCTTAACTGTAAAGAAGTGAATAACCTCACTTACAGGACTGACATCAGGCATGTGTTCATTAGTTTTTTGAACTGGGATTACAAGGGGTATAAACAGCCATGGTCAGGCACGGGGACTTATCCCTTTTTGACAGGGAATTGACTTGGCGAATTACATTGCCCTGCCAAGGTAGCACTCAATGCAGTTATAACAACTTACTCAAGAACTGAGGCCAAGCCAGAAAATGATAGCTTCTTGTTGGCATCCACTATTACATTTGTAAAAATGCTTTGGAAAACATGCAAGAGCTCTTTGGTTATTTACGAGCTGTTGCCCTATAAAAATAATTTTGCTTATCAAAGAAACTTAATTAACCAATACTCTCTGTTGTTTAATCTAATATGAATTCATAAAGGGTTTTTTTCCCCCACTAGGCTTCAATTTTTTTCGCCATGTGTGAGGCTTTGAACGTAAGCACATGTGACATTTTGAGATGGAAAAAAACTGGAAGCCAATCTACTGAAGAGGCATTCACATACTAAAGCTCTTGTCTTGCCAGTGTATTGTTTTTAAGCTAGCAAATTATTTCATAATGCCAAGGAACTAGAGGGTAAACTAAGCAGAGAACCTGTACTTCATAAAATCTCAACATTTCTTGCTTTAGCAACTGCATGGTAGATAACGTTCACAAATCCCAAGTTGTTGCAGTTGGAATGGGGAGTACCAAAATAATATGGAAGTAGGTGATGCTATAAAGTACTCTTAAATCTTAATAAAATTCTGGATCAATATTCCAGATAAGAGGAATGATTGAATAACTTAGCAGCAATTAAGGGTTTGCTAAGTGTATTGTATAAAAATAATCACTAAAAAATAGTATCATCTCTCTCCCTCAGTGCTATTCAGATCCTGTTCTCCTTATGTCCCTTTTTCTCATCCTTTCCACCTTCTCTTCCTGAACTTTTCCATCTTACATCTGGCCCTTATTCCCATTTTTCAAATATGTTTGTTTTTTTTCTTGCGGCACAGTTAAGGTTCAGCTATTTCCTGTTTTACCTCTGTGGACTTCCTAGCATTTCTGCTCAATTGAGTAATGTTTCAAGAAATCCCAGGTGGAATTTTTCAATATAAAGTAAACCTGTATAACTAAGCTGCAGGGGACTTTTTACCTGTAGACCTCAAGAGTGACAACTATAAAAATCCCCAGTTTGCTAGAGACTCCAGCACTAATTCACCAGCATAGCACAAAGATTCACAACTAGGAAATCAGACCCTACCTGACATTTGGCTGTCAATGAAAATGCAGAAGTTAACTGGGTTACGGAGGAAAAATGAGGAGGGATTGCACACACTGCAGCAGTGGCCAGGTGGCAATGAAAAATCTTGTTACTCAATTTCCCCCTGCAGGATAGAAGCAGCTTTCCTGATTTCCATGCAAGGTAACTGTGTTCTGGCCAAGTGGTGCAACAGCCTTAGAAAGAACTGTTGTCACAGTCTGCTGATAAAGCAAAAAAGACTCACCTGGCAAAACTGAAAGCTGAGGTGAAGCCCTCCCTCCATAAATGTTATTTTTATTCAGTTGATGTGCATGTAACTTGCATAGATCCTTTTCAGCTTCTAATACTTCCTTGTCCAGGGAATTTGGCTGCTCTTGCATCTCTAGTTACCTGGCTTAGTTTTCTCTTTTCCACCCCATCTTTGTAACTATTACTTGCTGTTACACTAAACTTCCTCCAGCTGTGTACCCAAACCCAGCTACACTGGTATATTTTCTGTTTGCTTCTTGATGTTGTCAGTTCCTCCAAAACCTGACACAGTCTGTCTTCTACTGGCTTGTTCTGGGCCTCACTGAAGGACAGAGAATGACTGGCATGGATACTGGAAATACTAAGGATGGTTTCTGGGTAGAAAAAGATGTCTAGAAGAGAGAAAATCATGGGACAAAGGACAAGAGTTTTGGGACAGGTTGCTTTCTTATATTGTACCTGTTTGCCAATGCTGGATCTATTTTTTATGTATATTTCTAAAGAGCCTAATCATCAGCAGAACTCTGAATTTTTATTTGTTGGTTTCTACGTACAGGATGTAAAAGAAACCCCTATACTACACTTGGAGTTTTGCAACATTCTTAAGAAAATGAACACATTTCTTTTATCATATCTACTGAAGATTCTATGCAAATGAAAATTTGCAGATAATATGTTGGTATTTTTGATTTAGGGAAGACCCTGCTACTGCCAAGGAAAACTTTGGGATGAAACAAGTAAATGCAGCTTTATGTGGCTAAATGCCTTTTTTGTTTAATCCATCCATTTTTGGGTATGGATTTAAAATGTTAGTAAGAGGAGAGGTTGTAAAGCCAGATGCACACAGCAGCATGTGTACAGGGAACGGATTATGCAATAAACCATTTTTTGCAGAAACCCCCTGCTATTTTTTTATAGCATTAATACTGCTGTAAATTGATTCCAGTTTTGGTCCCTTGCAAGCCAGGGCCCTGGGAATATTGTCCTGCCAGTCCCGCCTCCTCCCAGCCCTGCTATTAATCATGGCTTGCCTGTCTTGAAATCTCCCACGGTTTGGTCACAGCTCCAAGGTCACAGGCTGTCATTAGCATTGATCTGAAAAACAGAAATGAACAATACAAGCTGAATCAACCTTTGTTGAATTTCTAAACAACTCTGCTCTGGACGCATAAATAAATAATACCTATGTAAAATGTCAGCCCTGGCACCTTCTTTTCCTCCAGAAAAGAATGACATGTTTGAAATCTTAGCCATCAGCGTGGCTTTTACATTACAATTGTGCCTCAGAATCCTAATGTGTTGCAGGTCATAAGATGATGAATTTTGGTATTCTGCATTGCACAGTAGAAAAGAAATGATATTGCAAGGGAGTAACTGCTAATTTTGCAATACTTCTAACACTACTTACATTAATACCTATAATATATTAGAAAGCATGTGCTTCACATGATATAAGTAAGGGTATTATTACATAATAACACCTGCAACTGGATTAATTTATATGCCTATTTGTAAGTGACTGCTGTAGCAAGAGAGCCTATAATCACAGGAGGCATCCCAGACACTGTTTAAGCAGTTTCTACTGCTCATCTACAATAAAAATTGAAGATTTACTGTGAGCTATATGGTTCCACTGTAGTTTAATATCTAGCTACAACCATGTTTTATATGCATTAGGAGAAGGAAACCGTTCAGCTGTAGAAAGCGTTTATGTACAGTACATGATGCAGATAAAAGTCTAAGAAAGTTTAAATGAAGAACAAGGGCACTGAAAATGAAGCATCAAATATATTGCCTGAATCTAAAATTAGGAATGGGTGAAATGGTATGGAAAATAGAAAATGGCCAATATTTTGTCAAAAGACCAAAAGATAACAGAATTTTAATGAAATTTCAGATAAAATGAGACATAACCAGGCATGCATATGCAAATACACACGTTTTATTGTCTACAAAGTGTGATCTACTCAAACCACCCACAATGTCTGAGATTTTCAATAGGATGCATGCTCAGGGCATTCCTGAGGGCTGGAAGAGTACTCTGTATAAGAAAATTCCCAGGTACACACTGGAAGAGCAGAGAAGTGCATGGCTAGTGAAAAAAGACAGATGAGAGGAAGAGGGGTCAGGGAAACAGACAGGAAAGATCTTTGTGTAGAGAGGCAGAATATTGATACTTTCTGGAAAAAGAGCAGAAGGGCTGAACAGGAACTGGTGAGGCTGGGAGAAAGGGAAGAAAACAGGACTGAGTGTGTAGGAGATATGGAGAAGGTGAAGTCATGTTGATTAATTCCAGCTGTTGGCTAATGTTGAAAAAATCATACCATGTATTTCATAGCATGGATTGTATTTTTAAAACAAGATACTTTCTCTTTTATTCTAAGCCTCCAGTCCACAATACATGAAATTCCTTTAACAAATATGGCTACACTTCGAAATAACCAGAAAGCAAGAAAAAACGGTGCTTACCGAAATACTTCTCGGTGGCTTTTTATATTCCAATCATAACCACCTTTACTGACAAGCTCAAAAAACTCGGTCCTTCTCCTGCAAAAAACCAGATTGTCAGAGAAGGAAATAAGACACTTCCAGGGCAGCACTGCAGCAGAAACACAGCTCTCTGTGTGATACGGAATCACTGCACCTCATGTATTATTGTTAAGGCCGTTACACTGACAGTCCATTTAAGCGAAACATACTAATTTCCGAACACGTTCTATAAATGTCTGTTATCAATGTCACAGTTGCCTAGTAAAAGCAATATTGGATTTATGGTCTCCACAAATAAGGAAATGAATGGCTCTGAAATGTTCAGTCTTCCATGGAAGCATGAAATGTTCACCTACAGCAGTGGACAGACAGACAATAGAAACACCCCAGAAATACACACATGCTTCTGTTTTCTTGTCCTTGCAAAATGGTTTTTACTTCTATATCCTGAAGGGTTTTTCAGAGCTGTGCAATTCCTGTTATTTCCAGCACACAGAAAGAAACAGAGACACACAGGAGCTGCTGCTGTCTTGAGTTCATAGTTCTTATAGACTGGAAACTAGGTCTCCCTGCTTAGTCCTTATAGTTTGTCTTCTCATGCCTTCTTTATGTCCTCAAACAGGGACAAAACTTGAGATGGACAGAACATACTAATGCTTGATTGTTGCCTTTAAGCATCACAATTCTGATTCATCATAGTCTGTAATCTTTTATGGCATTGAGACTCCAACCAGCTCTTACTGCTTGCAATGTGACTACAGTATTTAATAGATCCTGCCCAAGATGTAACAGAAGCTCAGGTACAAAAACTTGGAGCAACTTGCCCCCAGTGACACAACATATGAGTATCAAAGCTGGAAAGCAAATAAATACCTACATCCTGAGTGACAGTGCGGTGCCCCATCTCATATGAGACTGTGCTCTTTTTCAAGAGGAAATGTAGTTAGATTCCTCAACAGGAGAGAGTTTGTAGTCTTGTATTTTCTACGTTTACTTCAAATAGACTGAAACTTTGGACAGTGATTATTGACAGTGCAGTCTCATGGGAGCCAGTACATATTTGCATACAAGGAGATGCACACTTCCAGAAACTCTGTGTTCCAGAACATTGTGTGGGGCAGGTTGCATTATTCTGGTCCCTGACTATCATGGTTATATATATGACCAGTCACTCCTACTACAGGGCCTTTCTATAATGGATTTCATTCAGCAGCTAGAAGAGGGCTATAAATGACTGCATGATGATATCTAATCCCTTATACTTTGGGAAATAAAAGATTTCATTTTGAAGTATTGGATATTCTGAGAAATTAATTTGTTCCTGAACAAAAACCAGGCAAGAATGTTTTAAGCTGAAAGCACAGGAAGGTGACACCCCAAAAACCTAAAAATATTTAAATTTAAAATGTAGAGATTCATTAACAGTAACTGAAAATGTGAGTCTCAAGGCCTTATGTTAGGCTAAAAGCTTTAAGGCTTTTCTTTGAAATCCGTTTAAATGGATACAGAAGTAGTAGTCCAGCTCCACAGAGAAGTTTCAGTGTAGGAAGGACTGAACCAGAGGAAAGCAGCCATGTATGATGAAACAATTTAGCATTTCTGACTTTTTTTTTTGATATCCAAAATGATGAGGTTTTCTATTAATAAGCAAATACAATATGGTAGAATTTCAGAAACAAACTGAATTATTATAATTTTCCAGGGTCTTTGAGTAACATTGACTCTGGCTACATTTTGCCTCGAAGAGAGGTTGTTTTCCTATGTATAACAAATTAATTTGCTCTACAGTCCACTGGCTCAAGACATCATTTGGATGAATTTCCATAAACTTCATTTTGGCTCCATGCTTTTACTTTTTGTATTATCTACAAGTGTCTTTATCTAGAATTATAAACTAAAATCAAATATATTTCCCATCTGATCTTTCAGTGAGAGTCATCTTTTTGTTTGTTTGTATAAAAGTAATGCCTTGAGAAAGTCATAAAGTCTTGCTCTGCAACAGTTTAGTTGCTGTTTTAATACCCGGAGCTTGTGATCATTAGATTCAGTCATTTTAAGAATACTGATATGAGAATTCCCCTCTCTACAAAAATCTTGAAGATGTAGCAAACTGAAAAAAACAAATTAGGTATTTGTGTAGAAACACCTGTTCACATAGGGTGGCTTTAAGAAATGTAAAGCACCAATGTTTCTAGAGAGTGATTTTCAGGCACTTCTGGAAATAAACTAGCATAGCTACCACCTCATTAATGAATCGTAGTAACACAAGAGGAAAAAATAATTTATCTGCAGACTTTTGAGTAAAGAGGCCTCATTTGCTAAAAGTCTTCTGATTTATGCAGCACGAAAAATCAATTATGCAAGTAAGAAAAAATAATCTCGAAATTCATTATGTCCTGTTATTTCTCTGTACTAGAACTAGACAAACAAATTGACCACATAGTTTTTCAGCTTAAGGCAGGCAGGGAAGAGAGCTCCATCACATCTGGGTCTGAACGGAGTCTATCCCAAGGCAGTGCTGTGAACCCCCTCTGGCTCCTCCAGGGTCTCCAGGATCTTGGCCAGGGGGAGCACATGGAGCTGTGCTAGGGCAGCTGTCGTCTCAGTCCCTGTCACTCATCTCCTTCTTGAGAGCACAATTTCTGCAGCATTTATTTATGATGAGACAAGAGGACCTATGGTCCTTGTATCTCACAGAATGGAAGAGCTTCAAGGTCATCAAGTCCAACCATCAACCCAGCACCACCATCATCACCCCTAAACCATATTCCCCCTAAGCACCATATCAAGACCACTCTTCAATACTTCCAAAGGTGGTGACTCCACCATCTGCCTGGACAACTTATTCCAATGTCTAACCACTCTTTCAGTGAATTTTTTTTCCTCTAATATCTAAGCTAAACTTCCTCTGGAACAACTCTAATCCTTTCACTTGAGACATAGCAGAAAGACAGACAGAATAGAATGCTAATGGACGCCAAACAAAAATTTCTAAGGATGACTTATTGTCATGACTGGGAAGGCAGTGCACTGAAACTGCACATCTGTCAGCACTGCTAATGCCAGATGTCAGAAGTGCACTGTGATGGTGACACCATTACTCCTCTGACTACGTGCATCCTCCCACACATCCTCAGTAGGATGAGCTTGGTAATAATCAACAGTATTTGAAATACAGGACCAACTTGAAATCTATTTTGAGATTTAATTTGCAAACAAGGAAATGGAAGAAAACCGAGTGAGAGAGATCCTGGTGTACTTCTCCACAGTTAAGCTTTTTAAGACCTATTCTCATCACGTGATGTGAATTGGCATAATTCGTCTTCAAAGCAGCAAAGTGTCTCCTTTATTACCTTTGTAACTGGGTCTGTAACTAAATACAATATTTCTTAGCACAAATGTTTAGAGATGCTGAAATGGTGGAAAAGTATTCTCAAATATCATTGATTTTCTATGTGCCTGAAGAAATGATCATAGCAGGGACAGAAAAATTATGGAACTGAGCTGCAACTGGTTCCTGGGATTCCTTTGAAGTACAAACCTAAGATTTCACTTGCTTTTGGTTGATACAGACATGTTACACATTTAAGCAAAACTTATTTGGACACTTGAGATATATCTATTAGTCTAAAAGATACTAAGTATTAGACTAAATCTCTTCAACCATAGCTGAACACTAATTTCTCATATTATATATCCTTATTGGTATTTAATAGGTCATTAGAGTAAGTTCTCTGAATTTTCATTCATCAAATACCAGAAATGCCAATACTTACTCAAAATACAGAGTGAGGTCTGTTGCCAATATTGATTGCTTTAGAAGCTGCATAAGGTCACTGTAGTCCTTAGAGGACAAGTTAGCAAAGATGTTGTGACCCTATAATGAAAGAGATAAAAGAGGTAAAGGGCTAACAATCAATATAGTTTTTTAAAAAAGTTTTCTAACTTGTTAATCTACTGTTGCTCTGTAACACAAGCCTTTTCTGATTCATGGCAAAACTATGATGAAATAATAATGCTAATACTGCTAAGATTACATTGAGGCAGAAGAGTTGATGATTGTTATCAAGCACCTGATATGTTTTTCTAAACTCTGCTGAAATGATAGCCTGTCAAGTAAAGATTTACTCTCTGCTCTGACCCTGCACAGACTCAGTTTATGAGGAAAAACTATGGATACCTCTCAATCTCTCATCTTATTAAATGTTTTGGGGAGCTGTGTATTGGAGCTTTTGAGTAGTGATCCTAATAGATTTATCTGTGCTGCTGCTTGCATGCACACAAACTGCTGTTGGAGCAGTCAAGGACACTAAATCAGTTTTTCATTCAAAGCAGGCCTTTTGCTCACTCTGCCCATTACTGTTTTGTCCTACAGTGTATACAGCCATTGCCTACGTGGACTAAAGAACCACAATTTTATATGCAATGTAAACACCCTTTGTGGGCCCAACTGGCTGCTTTTTAAGGGATTGTGGATTAAGAATTTGAAAGATGCTCTATGGCCAAAATGAAAGGAAATGAATTATTTGATATTGCTATTTGAGAGGGGGAAGGTTCTTTTGTAACTGGATTTCTGAAAACAAAAGGGACAGAGATCCTATGATTCCTCTGTGAAATTCTCGAGAAAATAAGATGAAAGAAACAAAATTAATGAAAAACTCTAAATGTAAGCTTAAGAAATTATCTTTGTGACAATAGTCACATATATCAGCATACATAAATGTATTACATGTCTTTTTCTCCTAATCACCTACATAAATATTGAAGTTCTTCTAACCAGAGTCTTATATTGGTGATATTTAGTCCTGTAGTGTCCACATTCAGTATGCACTGCCATCTACTGCTTAGGAAGTTTAAAATGCCATTAAAACCAAGAATTTTCCAGCAACAGGGTTACTATAATCATGATGATATGAGGACATATATGAGATAAGGTCTGGGGAGGTGCAGTTCCGTGACAAATCTCCCTGGCAGTGTACACAGAGGTAAAGCCAACACCCTGTTCCCATTTGTCTGTGATCATGAGACATTCCAGATCTCTTCAGAAGTTACTGCAGATCAGGCTGTGGTCTGCAATTGTGCTGCATGAACAGCAGTTTTGGGTTTCTATTTACTAAATGCATTTTGTAACAACCAATCTCTGTAAATTAAGAAAATGCATCTGTTCTTTTGAAAGGACTCCATGTCCATTCTTCCAATTTTCTCAGTTATTAAATACATGGTGTAGTATGTGCTGTATAGTGTTATATGCAAGATATTCTAGGCAAGAGCTCTGTCTTCACAGCTATCTGCAAAGCAATTAGTATGCTTTGGGACAGCATGATATTACTGATTTTAATTTTTTAAAATAGTGTATTAAATTATGAAAAAATAATAAAAATACTGATTACAGAAAGGCTGCCAAAGAAATTTAATTGGTGCAGTAAAGGATGGCTCTGATACTCTGAGTATGACACCTGTGGAGAAAGGTAAGGCCCTGTTTCAGCTACCTCTAACCCACTGAACAGGATATATGTAAGAAGAGTGAGAAAAGCTGACAATATGATTAGGATGTATTCTCCTTGCCCCTTGCTGATTGAGACAGATATAATCTGTGGGCTCTGTGATCAGCATTTGTAGTTGTTTAATTTTGTGCTAGTTGTGACCTTTGTGGTAACCAATAAATAATTGCTCAAGGAGAGGGCATTAAAAAGGTACTGTACATGGTATTTCCTTTCTCCAGCTGAAACTGCCCAACAGCTTACAGTGAGATTAATAGTAATGCTTTTGTACCTCACTTTGGAGAATCATGACAGCATGATTGAAATGGTGGTGCTCCAAGGTAGCAGAGGTGCCGTAGAGCTGAGCTAAGGCTGATCCACTCCTGAAACAGAACATGGGAAGTCAACAAATCCTGCTCGTCTGCTTACAAAGCAGGTTTCAGAGACAATGTAGTGACAAAAGCACATAGCCACACTCTCCACCTCCACTTCAGCAACCTCACTTACGACAGCTGATGAGATCAAAATACTAATTTAAATCCAGATACAAAACATTTATGTTCCAGTCTTTGTGAAATATTGCCAGCTGAATAAAGTTTTTTCTGGAACTACAAGAAATTTTGTAATGCAGCTTTCAAAGTCCCTCAGCAACAGCACAGATACAGAACTGTGCAGTAAAGACACAAGGTAATGTCCTTGAGCTGGGATCAGCTCTTTCCCTGCTACCTTTTATTTTTAATTCTTAATAGATATAAACATAAGGGGTTACAATGGCCAACTACAAACTCTGAAATTAAAACGCCAAAACACAACAACAAAGAACCTAACTGCGAATACTAAGGTAAACAAAAAAAACCACAAGTGAGAGCAGTGAATATTAAAGTAAAGCTTAGCATATCTCTAGAATGTATTTTCTCATCACATTTATTGTCTAAACCAAGATCAGATTCAAAATGAACAGAGCAGGTCAGTTTTCTATGTAAAGGACAAAAATATATGGAATAATATTATAAAATTGCAAATCGCTGGGAAGTGCAGAGAATGGAACTGGACTGTCAGAATGGTCACTGTTCACCAAGTACCAAAGTAGTTCAGGAAAAGTACTTCACTTCTGGGACCCAGCCTAAAGTGACAAGATGGGTTTTCTTTCCAAAGAAATGAGAATAAGAGATTATGCTAGACACAGAAGGAGTCTCCTAGGAGCATATACCATAAAACTGCACCATACTGATACTTAATTATCAGATGCAGCTATATGAGAGAAAAGGATGTCCAGGAAACATCATCCCTAGAGAATGTAGAGAATGTGATCTTGACATATATAACAGAGCCATTTGAGACAACTGTGATATTGCCTCCATCATATACCTCTTGAACCTTCATCATACAGAACAGCAGTATTGGACACTGAAGATAAAATAGGAAAATGTGATGCTTAAATTTATGTCAGGTTAGAGGAATAAATCATAGTTAGCATTATGAAAACTCCAGCTTCTGTTTTCAGGGATGTTTTATACATGTGTGGTAATGTTTGTCTTTCATTAAATGTCTTCAGCAGTTTCTTTATGGAGTCATAAAATGGTAGCCTCCTCTCTCTACTCTGTTGTCAAACAACAAGTATGAGTGATAGCAGTCTAATGCTGAACCCTGTACCTTTAACTCAGCCATTCCTCTGCACAAAAGATACTCTTGTATAATGGTGCAGCAGAGAAGTGGTTAATTTAATCAGGGCCTAAAATGGCCAGGATGTAAATCTTAGGTCTCGTTTTTGTAAATTGGGAACATAAACATCAATCAGCTGAGCTTCCTTCCCATTTGTCTCGTCTATTTTGATTCTCTTCAAGACTCAGCTGCAAAAAGGCATCTAGCAGTGCTTGGTAACCTTTGCACCACGAGCTCTGTCTTTTGAGCACTGCAATTGATTTTCCCTGCTATGGTGATTGAAGATCCAGACAGTGTCATTGTTTCATTGAGATTGTATGGCAACACCAATACCTCAGGAAATGGCAGCTTAGTGAACATCAGAAACATCAGTTTGAGTGATGGTCACTGAGGCACCTTGCCCCCAGAAATGCAGCAGCCCCTGCATACACACATTGCAGCAGAGTACTTCTGCAAAAGTAGGACATAATAGGCTAATACAGCATCACTTTGCCTTTCAAATATCTCTGGACAACCATTTGACCACTCCCCAATCATACTGGAGGATTAGTAGTAAAGCAGAACAAAAAAAGCTACAAATGCTCACTGGGACCTGCAGGACAGGAATGCCTTGGGGTCTTGTATTCTGACTGTAGAGGAACTGGGGAGTGAAGAAAACAACATGGGATTTGAAGGAATCTCTGTGTCTGGCAGCTTTATTTCACAGCTTGGCCAGGATGTTGCTGGGGACATTTTTTGTTGTCCCTCCTATTCTCAGGGAAGGCAGATTTTGGAATGAATTTGACCCTAGTCTAAGAAGTTCCCCTACCTACAGAGTAAGAAGTACCACTCTTAAACCTTCTGCAAACCTACTTCTCCTTCACTGTGCCTGAGGGCAGCAGCCTGGTTTCTGTGAAAGCATTATTTCAGTTTCACTTATTTTCTTTTCTCTGCAATAGCAGAACAAGGTTTTTCTTAATGCCATGCACCCCAGTCAGCAAGAACAACCCAGACAGACAATTTAGGTGCTTCTTGGGTTGAAAACCAGAATCAATAACAGCTGAGCCTGAAAAGAACATCAAGTTTTGGCACCACATTTCAATATGTGGTGTCAGTTCAACAGCCAGCTACAAAGGACAAGCCAGCAATTACTTAAAGGAACAGAGAATGATAAAGATGGATAGTCCCTCACTGCACACAGGAATAAGAGTACTTGGCCTTGGCCTAGAAGGCTTGAAATTAATGCTTCATTCTTTATCCTGGTCACCTTTTGCTCTCCTGTGGAAGAAAACCAAATTAAAATAGTAAGAATTAGAAAGCTTACTTGGCTTGGAAGGCATTGTTGGTTCCCCTGTGGTCAAGGTCGTGACACAAGCATCCCACAATCAAAGCTAAAATTTCAATTTCAGTTAGAATCTCCTGAAATCCTGCGGTCTGAGAGCAGAAAAAAAAAAATAGCAGCTGTAACTATCAGTAGCAAAAGGAATAAGTAATGTTAGTCCATCCAGGAACAGTCAACTTCGTTTTGATACCATGAACGTTTCAGTAAGGAGAAGATAAATGCTTTATTGTCATATTCTATTCCCTGCTGTATGTCAGATGGTTAGCAGAATAGATAATGTCCTTGGAGTGATCTGTTATTATCTCTTTGTTGCATTTCCAGCATGCCATTTCTCTGCTAGCCAGGAGGCACTAAAGGCAAAAAAAGCTGAAAACAAATACCAGTAACTGCAAACTGAGACAGGAACTGGATTTTTTAATCAGAGAAATAAAAAAACCCAAAACTAAGCTGATAAAATTTTGAAATTCAGAGAAGTACTTAGAAAGATTTCTTCAATCCTGAGATGACCATCTTAGTCAGTCCCTACTGTCAGAGATAGCGGACATGTTAAGCTGGCTCTTTAAAAGAACCCAGATAAAATATACTCTGTGGAACTGTTATGAACTATTAGATTTCTTTTCAATCTGGCACTTTGAAATGAAGAGGCACGATTTAAAGATGGAATGTCTCAAATTTCTGCTGCAGATCCCCACTTGAATTTGGGAGAGGCATTTGAAAACGGATGCAATGAAATTCCCTACAAGCATCTCAGACATGACTGTGTGAATGGGGGAGTTAATCCTAGAAACATTTTTTTATCACTATGCTTCTCCTCTTGGATACTTGTCATAGCAGTCTTCCTGCCTGAACGGGCTCGTGGCAGAGAAAAAAACCCTTACTGCTATTGCTAATCTCAAGCATCGTGAACAGATCCTGTCTGGAGGAGGTCCTAAAGCCTCTGTGGGGCACCACTGGTGCTGTGCCTCTCACCCATGGCAGAAACAACCTGGTTCTTCAGAAGCAGAAGGGCATAGTACCTGCAAAAATGACTGGGTGAGCTGGAAAATTGTAACACTTGTCTTTTCACGGTGTCAGTCTCCAGTGACACTCCTCAATTAGCCACATGATCTAGTTAGCATGAAAGGAAATTATATACAAGAGATACAAAATATATTTGTATTGGAGGACCAAACCAAGACTGAACACCAACACCACGTAAGAATTCCCAAATATCACTGATTTTCAAAGGGGCATAATTTCACCCACTGGCAAGAAGAGAGTTTAAGTGATACAGGGGGACTTGCTGCCCTTCCTTGGTAGGAACTTGCACTCAGAAACACCAGTAAATTGCTGCAACAATCTGTGAAAGCTCTGCTAGTCACCCCAAAGACCACAAATTCTACTTAGAGAAATGCACATTCAAATCTAAGTATCCTCTGTGTAGACAGTCTGAAATGTGGCCACAGTTACTACATAAACAGTACAGGGACCCAAGCTCCACCAGGTGCTCAGGAATGCACTTCAGTGGGAATTGATGAAGTGCAAGACTTGCTACAAAAACTTTATAATTCCTTAAAATTTACACAGCAGAAAAGATGATCAAGCATGAAGAAAAAAAAGATTAATTAATTTTGTGTAGAATCCACCAGTGTACAGAATAACTTGGATATTAGGAAAGAGGTTCACCTGATTTCTAGTGGCATTGCTGTTGTTTTTGTTTTGGTAACATCTACCCAAGCAGAAAAAAATCCTCTAAAAATAGCATTTTCTCTTTTTATTTTTTTTAAACACAGCTCTTCTATAACAAATAGTAATAAAGATCTAGTTATAAAAAGGGATTAAAAATAGTTTGTAACTGACAACACACCATGTATCAAGTTTCAGTCTAGAGAAAATATTCATGGCTAAGTTAAAATAACTTAAAAGGGATGTTTTATAATATGAAATTGATGTTGTAATAAATATTCTTTTGTGTAATCCAAACTTTGATTAAATTCAAGGATTCCACTGTATTGCAAATGCAGGGAAACCAATTAAGGAATTTATTAACAGTAGCAATATCTCAAAAATAAATGCCACATTTTATTTAATGAAAAGTCTTGTCACTGAATATATGAAAGAAATACAGCATCTGTCACGTAGTAAAAAATATTTCATTTAAAACAATACTACAGTAAGGAGATATCTTCTTTGAACATAATGCAGGTAAATAGAGGATTACATTTCCCCATTTCAGAATTTACAAGAGGAAAAACAAAAACATGGCTATAGACGATGGTGCAGTAAAATTTATTTTCAGCAGAAAAGGAATGACCCATAACTCATGAGTGGCAGAGTCTCCAGTGAGTTATGGAGGTCATTCTTTCATGTGAGGAAATGAATTGCATTCATTATACCTTGCCCCACATCTATATGTTTTGTTATTAGCACACCAGATGGGATTTTAATTTGGTATTGCTTACTTGTTCATTTTTGCCCTTTGAAATAAGTATCAATGTGAACTGTGTTGGCAAAGGCACTGATAATCAAGCCTAGGCTTGATCCTGCACTTTACTCTCAGGTACTCCCTTAACTTGCAGGAGCAGCCTTGCTGCAGTGCTGTCTTCAGAATTCTTGGGCATGTGAAATACAGAACTATAGCTTGTAGAACTGGGCTTATGATCGTTCAGGAGAGAGAATACTTAGACATTCAGGAACATGCTTTAGATATGCAAAAGGCTGAATTTACCAGGAGTGAAACAATGGTCTGCTCTTTGTTGAATTTCTCTTGTTTGGCTTGTTCAACACAGCTGAATTTTCCTTGTGTATTCAGTGGGAGTAGGTTGGGGCCCTTAGAGGCTACTGCACTATAGGTTAGACATATATATAGACACTATACTATGGTAAATCCTACCTGAAAATGCCCTAAAATAGAATTACTGGTTTCTATTTGTGGGGCAGTCTACATTGCTCACTATCACGGAGAAATCAGAAATAAACTGCAATAACTGCACAAAGCAGTGCCTTCTTGAGCGGCAGAGAAGGACTCTGAGAAGCCCTTCAAGGGGTTTGTCCAAGAATTTCCCCCCTTTTACCAGTGAAAAAAGAAGGCACATGCTAACTTGGATGGTATCCCCATGACAAATGCAGTAGGAGCAAGCCTTGGATTATTCCTAATGTCAAGTTTCTCTTTTGTGTGTTTTTTTGCACAAATGAATGTTCCTGTGTCTGGAAGGGAGAGCAGACCAAACAGATCATGCACTGAACTTACCCTGTTCCCAGCCAGAGCCAGAGCAAAGCGGGGTGGGATGTGTGGAGACACCAGTGCTGTGGCCACTCACATCCAGCCCTTCACATGGAATTGCTCATTCCGTTTATTACCAAGAGTGTGGGCAAGGAAACAAACTTGGCTTAAAAACGCTGGATCACATCTCACATAGTTGCACCGCTGTGCTGACTGCTAAAAGGGCTCTGAAATTACGCCGTGAGAGGCACGGTCAGAGCATCTGTCGGTGGATGCCGGGCAGGCGGCTGGTGGCTGCTGGAGCAGCAGGGCCCCGCTCCCTGTCTGCTGGCCCCAGGGGGGGCACTTTAGCCGGGATGGAAGTGCCCGGTCCCACCGGCAGAGCAGCGGTGCTGCAAACCTGGCCTCGGAGCTCCACCTAGGGGTGCCACCGCCGGGGCTGGGGGCTCCCCGCCCCGGCAGCCTCGGCAGAAATCACTGTAATTCACACCCAGCGGCGCTGCCCGCCTTTGCCTGTGCTCATCAGAGTAAAATGCTTTTCCTCTGTCTAAAACTGGGAAAAAAATGCATGTCAAATTTGTAAAACCATAAAAACTACCTACACCCAGGCCTTACCACCGAATTTCCTTAGAGAGCATCACCAAACACCTGCTGAAACAATGTTCCTTCTGCGCAGCTGAGCAGCCTCATGCCCAGAGGAAGAGGTTCTCTCGTTGGGTCTTCCTTTCCTTTGTCTCATGATGCATGGTATAGCTTCACTATGCCTCCATCAACACTCACAGAAACACACCCACCCTGCTGGGACTGCCCAAGCACTAGAATGACATCTTCACCTGCTAGGGGAAGTCAGAGTCTCTTTTTCTTGCCCAACATGCAAAGTTCTGGCATCCGGGATCCGTGAGTTTTTTGTTGGTACATTTACAAGAATGAGCTAGTCAAACATGGGTTATTTCCTGCACTGAAGTCGCTGTGGGGTAGGGAGAGAGAGCAGTATGCTTGTTCTAGTGGTACTTTCAGCAGAATTTACTTTAAATTTCAGTAGAATTTACTTGTATGCTAAAGGAGCTACAGGTACTGCTGGAGATACATGCTAATAAAATCCCTAAGTGCTAACAATGTCCAGTGGAGACTCAAGATTCACTTAGATCACTATGCTGGAAGATAATTTTCAAATGTTTTGAGGCAATATCTTCTAAAACTATTTAGATTAAGCTGGATAAGGAGATAATAAATATCAACATAATAAATACTTTGGGATTCTAATCCTTGGTTTTGTACTTCTCAATTAGGAGTTTGAAATAAATGTCAAATCAAAGAGTTCCTAAAGAAAAACATTTCTTGAGATCAAGATCTGTAATAACAAGAGCACTCCAAGACTGCCATCTGTTTTCAATCACTTTAATGTGCCTATGATATCACTGTCACTAAAACACTATAAGGTCTTGGCAAATATGTGCTGCCTTAAGTTGAATAAATTCTGTCTGCTTTGCTATTGGAAATGAGTAGCATAATAACTAGAAAAGAAATTGAATGCTGGAAAATGTTTAGACAGGTTAGGCAGTGTGGCAGTGAAAGCTCTTGGGGGCTGTGTGGCTGGGTACTCACAGTTAACATGGCAAACATCAGCTGGCAGACGTTGAAAGCGTGCCTCCAGTTGTGATACAGGACCATTCGATAGTTCTTCCGCACTGTCAAAAGCCACCTACACAGCGTCTGAAATTCAAAGTGCAATTTGTAGCAGGGCTACTAAATGTGTACAAATGGACAGAGCAGTGCCAAGACAAAAGCAGCAGATATTTGCAGCACAGATGGTTACCTCGTAGTCAATTTTAAATTTCTGAACCATTCCAAGTTCCATGAACATCCGCAGGGCTGCAGTAATCATGGCATCCACATCGAGCGAGAAGTCATCAAAATGGATATCGTCAATGCCAAGCTCTGACACCAGAGGGATGTTTGCTGCCTGAAAATGCCAAAGGGAAATTTCTGATTCAAAACTTCCGTCCTTTTTTCCTTTTTTTTCACTCTTACAAGAAACAGACCGTACATCAGTTCTGACCTGCCGATACATTCCCTGCTTGATTCAAATGCTGAGCAGTAAAAGTCTTCATCTGAGAAACACAAACACGTCAAGCTAATAGAGTGTGGAAACAGTGGGAAGGAGAAGAACCTGGTATGAGCAGGAAATATGCTCACCATCCCAATTGGAGCCCTGATACAGCATTTAGACTGAAAGCTGACCACTTTACAGCCACTGCAGTAACACAATATATTCCAATGCAAATTACAGTGCTGTAATGCAAGAAACATCTGGATAGCCAGAAGCTGGGAGTTTTAATTGCTACCATTTACAAATGCAAAGTAAATATACTGCTCTGCAGAATTTCTTCATCCAAATGCCTTCACAATCATAAGCATACAAGTGCCCTTTGCTTTACACTGTTCACTATGCACACACAGAGCCAGAAGAAGAGGAAAACAAGACATGTCTAGCAGAAGTACACTCCAAAGTAAAATAAAAGAATTTTCAACATGCTGATTTTATAGTTAGTCAATAAAACAACAGCAAAAGCCATACATTTTGCTTTGTCTGTATAACAGGGACTTCTGTTTGTAAGAGCAGAATGAGCCGCTCTTGCACACACAAGCACAGGAATGTGTGCTGGCCTTGCTGATGTATTTAGTTGAACACAGAGATGTGCTGTGGCTTGCTCAGTGGCAGCACCTGCATGAGCCAGGTTAGGTGTGAAGCAGGAATGCTGGCCCTGAGATTGTGCTGTCCAGACCTTCAGCAATCTTACAAAACTTGTGACTTTTTTATCATTCAGTTATTCTTCAAAGACTTGGGGGATACTGGAGATGCACATTAATATTAAGTCTATGAACACACTCACTGGATAGAAATAAGACTCAATATAATTGTTTTTGGGGAAGAAACACATTTGTACAGCATACTCCTTAGCTCCTTAGTGAAAAACTTAAATAGCAAGCTGAAAGAGACGCACTTGATTCTTGAAATTGTTTATCAAACAATCTTTGCAAACCTACTGCTGCATTTTCGTTAACTTTGAAGTGGGATCTAATTAACACTTTCAGAATTTTTGGCCTTTTAAAGAAAAACAGATCTTTTCCTTGCTATTTTTTCTGGAAACCAACACTTTTATTAGCCTGTTGCAATTCAAGGTAGAACACTTGAAGCAGTTGCTCAACTATAATTGTTTTTCCATTTGTCAAACAGTGGAGAAAGAATATATTCCAAATCTATTACAAATTGAACAACAGGATATTAACAAAGCAAGTAAAAAAAATTTCTTCCCACGTCAGTCTGAAACTTTTAAATATTTATGAGGTTTTACATTCCTAAATTTAACAGGAGTGCCATAATCCAAAATAACTGCTGAATTAATAGCCAGGAGATAACATTTGTATAAAAGAACCATTTGCTTTACAACAGCAATAAAGGAAACAACAGAATTATGAGTGCAGAGCCTAATTTGAATAATGTTAAAAAAATGATATGTTGTGGGGCTGCAGCAGTATTCTGGCTGCACCTGGCATTGACTATCCTCAGCTTCTCAGGCTAGAAATGCAAAAGTCCAGGGTTTAGAGAAGAACATTCATTAAAACTTCATATTTTAAAATTAGAGAGATATATAAAAAATATTAGTAACACTGAATACTAAGACATATCCCTCCCTGAAATTTTGCAGCACTGCAGGAAAAATTTCAGTGGATTTCTTAAAATAAACAACAATGGCAACACTCCCTTTCAGGAAAACAGAAGTGATGAAAGTACCATGACAGCAAAAGGAAGGGGCAGGCAATTAAAATTCAAGTTACAGTGAAATTATCTTTTTTAAGCACCCCAGTGATTTACAATCCCTTAAAAGGCTGTGGGTTTTTGAACATTTAGAAGTTCAATTTCCTCTTCCTTAAAACAATTAAGAACATTTTACTCGGAAATCTTTTCACCCTGTGAATCTTCAATTTCAATGCTCTTTGTATCCTTGAGGAAAATTCATATGACTCTTCTGTGAGCTTATGGCAAGTTAAAGCCAGATGTGCGTCCTCTGGACACATTTCCATATGTCCAGTACTAACCCAGAAATTTGTCTTGAAGGGAATCAGGAACACAAGTTTGGCTGAACACATGGAAGGCAACTGGTCTTGCCTAATAAAATACAAACTCAGCAGTTGCCAGACTAGGAAAATATCATCAGTTGTAGGTAGCTTGAAAAAAAGGATGTCATGCCTCCAAAAAAGAGCATAAGGATAAGATCTGTGGTTACTCCATACTCAGGCATGCATGGAATAGGGTGGAATGAATACATAGGGGGAGGAAAAGCACCTTTGTACTCAGTTCAGGTGGGAGACAAGATTCTCCTTTCCTCATTGCTCTTTGCTACCACCTAAATTCTGTCACAGCCTGCTTCTTACTTGTGAACAGGTGAGAGACAAGGGACTGGTTGAGCCTTAGTTTCCATCAGCCATCACAAAAGGCCATATGTCATTAATGACCCTCTTACTGCAAAACACATGGAACATCAAAGTGGCTTTCACCATACAGTCACAATTCTGGCCACTATAGAAGACAGCCCATGGGAACAGAAAAATAACATTTTTGGTTCAGTATTAATAAGCCTTTGGGCTCCTGTGGATGAATAAAGCCTAAGAAGGAAAATGCTTACTAAATGATTTTGCACTAACTCATCTAATAGCATATTCTTCACAATCTTCTGTATCAATATTTGATAATGTGATAAAATTGGATGTAAAGAAACTGGCGAGTTCTTCCCAAAGCATTCTTCCTTTGTAAAATGTGCACAACCATGGACAACCAGTCCAGCTAAAAACAGAAAACACTGACATCCTACTTTGCCATGTCATCTTAAAATTTCTCTACTTTGGTTTTAGTACCTGTGTGGATAAGACATCAGTGCATATTATGCAAGGACAGTATTTTGAAACATACTGATAAGCATATTAGTATGGCTTTGTTTAAGAAAAAGGTACATTCTGCCATTTGACATACTCAGCTTCCTTCCTATGTGGTACCAGAACTATTCTGTAACAGCAACTTCCGCTTACTGAATGCAGTCCACCATTTGGATAGCCTTATTTACAGTGGCATGTGGAATGATCAGCAAGATTTCCTCATCAGAAAATACTGCCTGACTGATGGAAAGAAGTAAAAAGGAACTTGATTATATTTAACACCTATAAAGCTATCTCATGCAATATATATTCCAATGTAGCACAATAACCTGGCAAAATAATGTGGTGTACATCTTAAAATCCCAGGGGCACTGTTAGAGTCCAGAGTCCACGTACTATTCGAATAGCAGGTCAGGATCTGACCTCATGTACACTCTGGAGTGAAACTGCAGCTCCAGACAACACGACACACAGAGAAGAAATAAAATTGCCTTTTCAAGTACCTCTTCATCGCAAATCTCTCTCAAAAGATTAGGATCTGAAAAACCTTAGAGGATGATCATCAAAAGCTGAAGAGAAAGTATCAAAGTGAAGAATATTTAAATGTGATGCCTTCATTATCTCTCACATAATCTTCTATGATTCCATGAAGCCATTTTGAAGACATAATTTTCTGATGGCAAAGATTTTTATTTGTGAAAGGTTCTTTTCATATATAAAGGCCTCTAAAATACTTGCTTATATTTATAGCTGCAGGCAGGCACCTTTTAAAATATATCTTTATAGTCAGTTATTAACACCAGTGGACAGATTTTGTACTTCTTCATAACCATGGAAGACCAAAGCCTGTTACATTCCAGTCTGACACATTTACTCTCTCCAAAAGAGAAAGAATCAAATGTTGCAGCTCCAGCATGTTTAATGCCCAGAGCAAACTGGCTTTTAAAGGCCTCCATCTGTTTCTGGAGGCTGTGGATAGCAACTCTTTGCCCTTCACAAAGCTGAGTTAGAACCTCTTTTCAAATGACTAACTGAAGTAGAGGCAGGATAGTGGCATTAAAAGGGAATTTTACAAAATTTACAGTAAAGGGGAATGGGTATGGAAATGACTGATGTGTATTTTCCTCTTGATTTTAACAATTTTTTTAACATGATTATCACAGAAGCATTGCTCTGCCTTCAGTAGTGAAATCACCCAGAAACATGTTTAGTTTGGGAGAGCTTTTGAGACCAACCAGTCCTATGCCTCTGCCCAAGGAAACCTCATGCTGCCATATAAACACACTTTGGAGCTGTCAGCTCTACCAGACTCCTTCGATGTTCCAGTCTCTGTGAATGTCTTATATCTGAGCAGTTGTTGGATGAAAGGCAGGGTGGAACAGGATTTGTGTATTTTATACCTCCTCAGATTAACCCTACATAAACAGAAGGTTGCAGTTGTGAGATCAAAAGTCCAAACTCTGCCCCAGGTCCCACAGTAGGTGTCTGAACCCTTTGCTGGAAAAGGTCATTCCTTGATTTAGTCAGTTTTACATCTGTAAACCAAGAATAATGCAGTACATGCATCCAGCTTCAAAATCTGCAGCTGAAGCATGTATGTGTATGTAGTGCAACTGCTCCACCTTTGAATGGCAAACTAACAGCTTAACATGTACTTTAGACATGAAATGTAGAACAAAGAAAGTTGCATTTAGACTAGTTTCAAAAAGTTGTGTTTGACCATTTACCAAATACAACTACTGCTTAGTATGATGCTGGTATTTCTTTTAATTAAAAGAGAAACTTCACAGCATTAAGAAAGCTATTTAGTCTGCTTCTATCAGAACAAGAAAAGTAGACATTAAGCAATATATAACTATCAAATATAGAATTTAGGATTTTTTTTTATTATCATGCAGTGTGGACTTAGGACAAAAGTATGGTATTTACTTTCTGCTTTGAGGATCAAACTGTATGTGCCTGAGGAAAGGATTTGTCTTATAATTTTCATTTTAAAAGGGCAAAGGAAGGTATGTCATTGTCACAGTGTTAAACGTGCTATTTAAAAAGCTAGCCCCAGAACTATAGCTAAAAACAGAAAGCATTTTGAATATTTCTAATCAATCAATCCTATCTGAACATACTGCTTTCTGAAATTGGGACCCATCAAAAAGAAATAATACATTTCAGAGATAAAAATGACATATAAAATTTTGTTATAAACTATAATAGGTGCAAAAAACGTTATTTTATGTTACTAAAAACCGATCCTTGATGCTAGGGTTGTTTCCTAGTAGACAGAAACAAAATATATGGCAGTCAATAAAAGGAACAAGAAATTTTGATTTTAAAAGAACAGAGGCATAAAATAAAAAAAATTAATGGTCTAGGCATCTATTATTCTTAAGGCCAAAGTCCATAACCACAGCAGCCCAGGACTGGAGTTTTACAGGGCATGCACATTGGACACAATGATCTCCCAAGGCGCGCTGGGGAGTGTTCACGTCCTTTTGGCTGATGGTGATTAGGAAAGAACCAGTGTGTCACATACTGCAGGCTAGCAACTGTCGAGTTTTTATGGCCATCAGTGCAGATGAGAAGTTTGTACAAAAGGGTCTATTCAGTCTCTGTTTCAGAATTTCAAACAAACACAAGCACCAAACCTAGGGCAACTATTTCTCTGTACTACAAAAGTGTCAGGCTGCCATTTCCCACAAAGCTTTACTTGGTTTTGGTGGCAAAAAGTCAGCTTTGTTACTCCCATGAAGAGCAGAATGGGTAATTTGGACTAGCCCTCCCCCTTAAGCCTGTAAATTTGGGAGGGTGAGAAAAGTGGGATACAACATAGCCTTTTCCTACCCAGAAAGTGGAGGAAAAGTTCTGGCTCCTTCCTTGAAGACTTAGAAGAGGAAAAACATGATTAAGAGTGGAAGGAGCACAGACAGGTTTCTTCTCATGGTGGACGTAACGTGAAGGCATAGGGGGAAGCTCACACATTTGGTGAAAAGAGCCCAAAATGTGCTCTGCAACTTTCAATTTGGCACATGGTGGAAGAGAGC
The DNA here is from genome assembly GCF_037042795.1 of Molothrus aeneus. Lineage (NCBI taxonomy): Eukaryota > Metazoa > Chordata > Aves > Passeriformes > Icteridae > Molothrus > Molothrus aeneus. Next base: position 16,421,495 of record NC_089652.1, on the reverse strand, counting down.
ATGTGAAAGAAGTGAAGGGGTTGCCAAGATCAGACACTGAAAAAAACCCCGAAGCCGGAACCTCAGAAATCCCACCAGAGCCACAATGTGCACTGGTATCACACTATTTTTGTGATCCCAGCACACTGCAGCAGCTCTCAGTGCACCAAAGCCAACATGCAGGACCACCAGTCCTGTGTCACCCCAGGGCCATGGTGGTGCTGCAGGGGCACAATGGTGCTGGATGGGATTTCCTGGGAGCCACTGAAATTTTCTTTCCAAGCAGCTGTGACAAATCAGGCTGGCAGTGCAGTGACTGGTGGGGAAAGTTATGCAAATGTATGAGTGGGTTACTGCTCCACTGGGGAGAAAGTCCTATTTCAGACCTGCTAGAGTGACAGCTATAGCAGAATACTGTCAGGTGGACAATAAATAATATTGACAATACCTTCAACATTACTTCGTACGTTTACAGGAATGCTACTGAGAACATTTCTGTGATTCTCCTGAAAGTCTGCTTTTGTCTTTTTGTCCTTACTTTTTGCCAAGTTCTGATTGCAGGTTTAAAAGAAATCCAGCCATCCTATTCTGAACCCATAAATCATTCCCTAGGGGCACTCAGGAGTGCCCAAAAGAGCTTTCTCCCCAAACCAGAGATTCATCTCACTACATCTTCACAAGCCAAGGCTTACCCCATGTGGGACTTCTGCAGGGCAGGCTCCTCTCTGGCCCAGCTCCTCTCCCCAGAGCAGAACGTACATCCTGCACTGCCCCCTTCATCCACAAAGCTCCCCAGCAGAGAAAGCCTAAGCACCTAGGTGCCTAAGCACCCTGCACTGCAGCACGGCCTCTGGTTCATGCACAACTCACAGCCTCAGCACCACAAGCTTTTTGACAAAATCCAAAATGTACAGATCCCATTCTTTCAAAAAAAAAAACCAAACCAAATAATAGGCTCTTAAATCTTAATTTAGCTCCTTATTTACTACCCACATACTACTAGCTTTATAATTTTTCTCTAAACTAAGGTTTATGGTTGCTTTCGTATATCACTACTTTGAGGTAAAAGGCTGCAACACTGACATAAACACTTGTTTCTTGACAGTCATGTTCTGAATACATGTATACTCTTTTGCTGCTTGTATCTTTTCCTTACCACTCCTCACAGCAACAGGTTTCCTTCGGGGAAGGTAGAGGTAGCACAAGTAGCTACTGGAATCAACTTAACAATAGAGTTTATGAAGGCCATAGATAGGAATAGATTTTTTGTTATTTTTGGGGTGGGGTTTTTGTGTGCCCGGAGCTTGTTGCAGGCATAGAACACACACAGCTGTGTGGCAGCAGAGGAAGCAGGGTAGGTGGGTTAGGCAGGCTGTTGTACACACAGGCAGATTACGATGGGGTGTGTGTACTACAGTCTATTTCTCATACATGTAAAGTGTTTGCAGTTTAAACTGGAAAGACTAAGCCCGCAGAACTACTGACAACATTTCTCTTAGAAGCTGTTTACTCTGCCAGGGGTTTTGCCCAGACTAAACCAATAGCAGACACCACCCAGAGCAGCCAATGAAACAGTGTAATAAATAACCTATACAAGATTGCAATTACAAATATTTTTGTACATAATATAGTCTGGATAATGTTTTGCTTGGATGACCTAGGCCCATACATCCCAAATTGATCTAGAAAGCAAGTGTGCATCCAGGGAATTATTTTCTTTCAAATAATGCCAGAGCCTAAGTTAATACTGCATAGAAGCATGGTCACTTACATGCTCATGTGTGGGACAGCCCTTTCAGCGCAGCCTTATTCTCACCAGCTGATGGAGGAATGAAAAAGAAAAAAATTTGCAGGATACAACATGGCTGAACCTGTAAGGATATTTCTCTCCAGTCTCTCAGTGGCATGTGCAAGAAAGGCATGCTGCCTTGTGCTGGGAACATATTCTGCCACATGCACACACACAAACATTATGATGGTGTGAAATTGCACTGGCATTACATTTTCACAGGATTTTACGGCTGAACAGAAATGCTGCTTGGCGACCAGCCTTAAAGTGGAGCAAGGATGGCACCCAGTGGCCAAACAGATTCATCTCAGAAAAACGTCTCCCATTCTTCACTTTGGAGAGTTTTACTTATAAAAAGGTTCTAGCTCTAATATCAACTTATTGGAAACGTCAAAAGCTTTTAAAGGACACTGCCTTCTTCCTTTGGGGAACATTTATCGCTGTAAAATATTTTTTTAAAAAGCCTGTAGAAATCTTGCCGTTAATAATTTAAAATCAATACAAGCAAGCATTTATGACAAACAACTGCTTGCAGCTGGAACACTGCATAGAGGCAGAAATAAACAAAGAAAAATATTTTTTCCATTTGTAGGGTATATGCTAAGAAAAACAATAATTCCTGTTTTAAATTTAGTACAACTAAGTTTTTAATTTTAAAATTAACATTGATAATATTAATTATTTAATTTAAAAATTAATATTGATAACATCAATGCCAAATAGAAAGTTTCTATCTGTATAAATTTTGGTGCAAAGCACCTTTTTTTTTCAACCACAAAATTCCTACTTACAATTCTCAGCCTGCTGGGACTACACAAGAAATCAAGCACAGATAAATAAGGAATAATTTAAAATGTGAAGTATTATGCCATTTTTATAGATTTCTTTGAAAATTTCTTTCCTCCATGAGATAAAATAAACACTAAAATTATCTTTCTGGAGCAGTTGGGAATGCAGGTCTCAGAAGAGTGGGCTGTGACATACAGGGCCAGCCCAAGGGATGTCTCATCAGCTGTGTGGGGAATAATTTGCTCCTTGTTGGTGGCAAAAGAACCATGGTAAAGTCACACTGAAGAACTCCTAAATTACCATCTTTCACTGAAGTACCTCAGAGTTTTAAATTATGCTGGCCCACTTCCAGTACATGAGTCTGCTAGATAAATTTTTCTTCCTGTTTGAAAATTTTTCCTAATACAAATTCCTAAGTCTGTCACTGACTGAAGTACACTGCTTTATTATTTGACAAGTGTTAATATTTTTTCCTTTTTTAATCATCCATCAGATACCCCTGTGGCTTGCATGGCAGTTTAAATGCATTCCATGCCTTATCATTTTTGCATGGTTGCTGGCTAAATAGTGTAGCAATGCTGAATTCTGTTTATTCCTTGATGTTTTCCATCTGACAAGGGATTCTTATGGAGCATGATGACCGATCAGATTGAAGGACAGACAACAGGTCTGTTGGGTACTAAATCATCTTCACTTGGGAGCAATGTTGTGTTCCAACAATTGCTTTTTCGAACTTGTTTTTCTAAGCATTATCAAGACCTGGACCAGTTAGGGGTTTGTGTATGGAAACAGATGCAAGAAACACAAGATTTCCCACGTGAATAACAAAAATCCAGTATCTGAGAGCAGCACAGTAGCAACAGGCGTTTTTTAGTATGGACAACTTAATAATCCAAGTGTTTTATTACTTCTCTGCTGAAAATGTCTGTTGTTTAAGTATCACTGTATTACTGTGCATAATTACTAAGAAACTGAAAAACAGCCACTATTAAAGGCAGTAAGTCAGTAATATTTTTCAACTACTTGGAATGTTTTTATTTTAGTACTGTAAATATTAGAGTGTAGCAGAAATAATTAGGGTTATCTAGATCAATTGAAATCTACTTTAGCTTTAGAGAAGAAGGCTTTTTAAAGCAACTAGTACAAAGACTGTTTTGATCATGCACATACTTTAATTTTCTGTTATTTTAATTGATTAAAGTGTATTATTTTTAAGGTATTTAATGAGGAGATTTAAGCTTTTATCTAACTATGAAGTAGCTGATCTTGGAAAGAATAATTTATTTTTTAATATTTCTACTTACTGTGTGTTTGCAGTTAGAATATAAATGTTGATTTTTCACTTCTTTTTTAAATCATAGCCCTTAAGATCCCTTCTTTTTAACCTACAGCATAAATATATCCAAAGATTATTCTGCATAGCATAAACGTGCTGGAATAAATATATTTTGCTTTTGCATATTAAAAAAATTCCACAAAAATTCCTCATTGACTTCTGCAATGTTCTTGCCCTGAAGCAATCCAGACCAGAATCTATTCCTTGCTGAAAGAAGCCTATCTCTTTAAAAAATTCATTTAATGACTTGTGCTAAACTCATAAATTAACAGAAAAAGTTGTCTGGGCATGGGTATATGATTAAATTGTGGGCTTTATCTAGCTTCCAGGCCCCAGGCTTCTTTCTTAACTTGGCCTTAACTCTCCTAAATCATATACAGTTTTTCTTCAAGATAAAGATTTATCTTAAAAGAGGATTTACTTATCCCCTACACTAGAAAATAAACTACTTTTATGCAGGCTTATCATATAAATGCAATACAGTTGCATCACACAAATTTGTTGCAGTCCTAAAGTAGAATTGTCGAAACCTTTCACAGATGTTTTAATATTTCTGTGCCCTCTTTGCAAATGGGAAACCAAACCATGAAGTAGTGCCCTGCCCTGCTCAGATGATTTGGCAACACAGGGACAAGGAACTTGCCCAGTTAAACTGCAAATCTTCAGAGGGTGGATCTGTCCTCACAACCACTGCAGCCTCCCTTGGACCCCTCCAGAGCCAACAGGCAGGGCTGGCTGCATCCAAGAGGGCAGCACAGTGCTGGAGCCTCACCAGGCTAAAGCACTCCTTGTGAACCTTCCCTCCACAACATCCTAGAAAATTCATATTCCATTTGCCCTGGAGGAAAGGTAGTATTTTCCTGTAGGAGCTCTATGTTTTCACCTGAAATAATAAATATGGCCATTTTAGAAATTTTACAAGAGGAATCCCCTCTGTGACATTTTGCAGCAGTGTAATCTCGATTCCCTATGAAGTCAATAAACTCAAATGCTGAAATTTTAATAAAACTGAATGTTTAAGTTTCTGAAACCAAATTCAGAATTCCCACTATCTTTTTCAATTACTATTCCTTGAATTAGGGTAGGCACAGTAGTATGGCACCAGTCTAGCAGGACAGCTCCAGCAGTAACTCCTGAAAGGTGCCTCTCATGTCTGTGACATGCAGAATTCATCCAACAATCTTTATTTCTCATAAAACACTTCCTGAAAGAAAATAAGCAAAAACCCTCAGGTAATATTATTTGAACTGAAAAAAACATACCCCCCTGGTGTGCTCCTTTCTGCTTTGGTGAGCTGCACATTGGAGTTCCCTGACCCAGAGAAGATCAGTCTCAATTTGTCTTTTCCTTCTTCCAATTCCTCATTTTAACACATTTAACTCTATCTACACTGATAGGCCATGTAGTTTAACTACAAGTTTGCTGAAGAGAGATTTTTAATTAGATTATAATCTCCACCCTAATTTCATTTGATGTCTCTAAATCCAGACATTTTATGAGAAAACACCATGAACAATCTTTCCCTACTCCACTTCTCCAAGCCATTCCCTGTTCACTGAAATTGGAAAAAAATGGAACTACAGAGCACTTGTCTGAAGTCAGATGACAGCCTCACCTTTCAGAATCTAGTATAAACACTCAGTATTTTATTTTATCATTGTTTATAATTTTCAGTGTAACACATTGCAAATGTGTTCTTGACTTCTTGTTTCCATGACAACTGAAGACATGGGCACATGTCAAAGCGTACTAAATAATGTAATACAAAGAAGACCTTGGTTTGATGAACTATGAAACTCTTAACACAGTGCTTTAGTTCTTGTCTTACGTGGGCAGTGGATGTGGAAAAGCAGAGAAATTAACTGTGTTTTACATCTTGTGATCATGTACCTTTCTCAAAAGGGGAAAAGGGAACACAATTCAATATTAACACTTAAGCCCTGGTTACTCTCAAATTTTTTCTTTATTTTTTTTCCTATTGTTGCTATTCTCAGTGGAACCTGAGCAGCTGGAATAGCACTATGGAAAAGCTCAGTGCCAGCCAAAGAGAAGTGAGTGTGAGCAGCCTTGGAGGCCAATCTGGCAAATCCTGCAGCGTGTGAAGAGCTTTGTGTTTCCCCACACATGAAGGGAAACACAGGGTACCAAACTGATTGACACAGCAGTGCCATAAAAAGCAACAATGCATAACCCCCTGAATTCTCTGTCAATGTTTCATACATGCTCCAAAACCAAGGCCAGATTGCCTTTCTGAAGTTTAGTTACTGAGGAAGACTATGAAGTAATTATTTTAAACTACTAAAATTATTTAATTACAAGCGTATAAAAAAGTAGTAAAAGTAGTTCTAAAGTGAAAGATGACATCACAGCAGAGAATAACATAGCCAAGGAATGCTTTCTCTATTGTTTCAAATATTGAAGATAAAACCAGTACAAAAATTTCATTTGTTCTCATTGTGCTACCCATTGTTATACATTTAAGGGTGCATAAGGCACGAATAACAAATGTTAAATCATACATAACTCACTCCAAGTATCAAAATCACATAGATCCATCATCTTTTGTGGATTCAACCATTTACATTGTCATATACAGTAGCAGTCTTAAAAGTTGTTTCTTTTTTTTTTTTTTTGGTTAAAACTTTTTTCATCATTCTGTAGTTAAAGGAGTGTTTTAAGAAAGACGCAAAAACCTCCCTATGTGAAGGTAGATATTAAATAGCCACATGTCAAGAAGGCTACAAAACTGAGAAATGCAGAAATTGTTATTGTTATTCATGCTACATTTTGAACTGAAGATTCTCTAAAGCAGGTGATACATTATTTTCCATTGTGCATCTCTCCTGTGTGCTGTTTGACCTAAAAAAGGGAATCTCTCCCAGGGCTATAAATAATGCATCATAGTCATTAAATATTGATCTGGCTTATGCCATTGACAGCTGCGCAATTAGGCTTGCTTCTTAAAAATAGCTTCTTGTACATTTCCCATAATAGGACAGCGTTTACATATTCTCTTTGGAAACTACATTGGTGAAATTTAAAGGAGGTGTGTGTTTGTGGGGCTGCTTGCTAAGTCATGGGACTTGTTCATCACTGTCTCATAAATCAGTAACTCTTGCTATAAATATCCTGTCCTGAACACAATTCTCTGTTCTTTACTCATGTATCTATATTTGTCTAACACATAACTATATTTAGGCTTGCAGAACTTGAATTTCAGTAAGAGAAAACCTGGCACAGGCTTGCTATAGGCTGCTACAGAATAGCTTCAATCTCAGATTAATCAGATCTCAAGTGCTTTGTCTATTCCAATGACACAAATGTTTATAGCACTAGCACTAGTACACAACAGAAATGACAGAATAGTCTTTTAAGTCTAAAATACAAGGGAGAAGTAAGTTGCCACAGTTTTTAAAATCACAGCTATTTCTAACTTCTTCTAAGTTCTTATGCATTAATTAATAAAATTGATATTGATGTGGATATGATTCAATGGTGCATTGCTTTAGCTTATCCTGCCAAAATTCAGTTTGAATTTAGCATAGTTATGTAGATGCAAGAGAGGAGAAGCATTGTGATAAACCAGGCTGAAGACTTCAGACATTCTCAGAAAAAAATTGCACTCTAGGTGATGTTTTTTTTGTTTTGCTTGCAAATGCCCATGAAAAGTAAAGTTTAGTTTTTCTTCCTGTACCTGGAAGAATGGTATCAGAAACCACAGTAAAGTGGAACATATCAGAAGACCTAAAAAAATATTATGCAGTTTGTGTGAATTTAGCAGTATATTTAATTTATGTCTTTTTTGAAGCTATAATAATCTAAACCTGAAAATTAAAAAAAATCTAAAAAAATTTAGTATCCAATTGTATGGCATGGTCTATTTTCATACACTCATGTTTTATTGTTCCATACTGTGAACTTCCTCTGTATTTTTCCAGCTCCACCAGCAATAGTGCTTTCCACTTTTTCCCAGATAAACATCTGGAGAAAGGCTTAATATCTTAAGGGTTTCTTATTAAGGTGGGGTTTTCTTCACTGATTCTTAGATGGGATTACAAAAAACAGAAATAAATGTTATTTATTTTACAGAACCTGGTCACAGTGATTATGTTTAATTATTAAAAAGATGGGTATATTTGTGAATTTGTGTGTTTGTGAATTCATCCACTGACAGTAAGAAATTACTGATGAAATTTCAGGTAAAAAAAATCAACTTTAGCTACTCTTGCTGGGCTTTCTATAATGCAATAAAATAATTCACTAGTAAAAGCCAGAGGAAAAATAAACTTTAAGTACACTTGCAATTTTTCACTTTTTATCAGAATATTCTCAAGATCCTGTGCAAATAAAAATTAATGGAAAAACATTTTATGACAACTATAAAAAAGGAGATTAAAAAGAGGGAAAGAAAATCTTGTGCTACAAGAGCATGTAATTATTTCCAAGATCCTGGGATCCAGTTACAGTATGTTTGGGATAATGTTGAGAAGTTGTCAAATCCAGTGTATTGTCACTGCAGAGTCATTAATTACTGCTGGGTGTCAGTCAGGAGCCAATAGTGATCTCCTGGCATCACTCTCATTTCGATGTTTCTGTCGTGTGTGTGCCTCTGCTCTGACTGCACCAGGACATCGTGTAAATCAGAACAGACATTTGCTCTGACACCTGCCAATACATCACCACAGAGAGAGGGGACACATTTAGCCCCAAACACCCCCAGAGGGAAGGATAGTTTATTAGCCAGTCAAGTCTAGAAGATGATCCTAATATAACAAAGGGCTTAAACAAAATATAACAATATAACAAACAGGGGAAAGAGCAGTGATTTCAGGGTAGGATGCCTTGGGAGACCTCAGCAGGGAGGCCAGCTGTAAGCAGGGAGATGGGAGCAATTTCATCCCCCGGATGGATGGGCCTCTCTGGGATGAGCTCCGTGTCACAGGCCCACAAGACATGCTGGTTGTCTCTGGGTTTTTGTTCTTTTGTTTTGCTTACATCCAGTGGCGCAAAAGCATTAACAAAAACTACTTCAGAGAAATTTTGTCAGGAATTAAATGAGACAACTGGATATAGACATAGAGAAGTGACAATTTTACTTGAAAAACAGCCTAACTTACTTTAGGCATAGCTTGGTTATGTTCCTTATTTTCTCACCTATGTTCTTTATATGACACGTCTTTTGGAGTTATATCTTTTGGAATTATTACTGAATAAATGCTCTTCATTTCCTTTTACATTATTATTAGCCATTAAATGGATAGTTGCATGCCTTCAAGGTAAATGGATAATGAAAAGAGATGTCTTTGTCATGAAGTCACCTGGGAAAACAAGTAGAATAGCTTCTTATCACATAAGCATCTGTGTCCAAAGAGTAACATAGCAGGCTGTTATTTCAACTACAGAGGCTATGAAGGAGAGTTATCTTTCAATGGCTGGCAGAAATCAAGTATGGCCCTCTTGTACATACAAAGATACTGATGGAATCCTGAGAGTCATAGAAACTATATTACAGATGTGTAGTCTAAGGTAAATTGAAATATAAAAGCAAAACAGAAAATTGATGGTCCTTTACCCCTTTCTTTCCTCTTTCTCAAAAGTGTTCAGTTCTTTCTGCCGAACACTAAATACAATTACTGCACACACAAAAGTACTTCCTGTAGTGTTGCATGATCTTCAAGCATGCTGATTCCAGAAATACTTCAGTAATCTCATCTTAAGCATACACAAGTGTGGGTAATTGTACCAGTAATTACAGTGGAGGGAGAATATTACACCCTTATCACCAGGTATCAATACAGATACCAGGCACAGCCATCATCTGGGCAATAATCTACAAACTCATTTACTAGCAAAAGCTGCCCTTCCTCAGCCCAGATCACTCAGCAGGATCAGCTCTATGCCAGCCATGTGTGGTGCAGAAAGCAGGTTGCAGCCTGACAGCCAAGTGTCAAAATAAGCACCCAACAGCTATTTTTCAGCTAGACAGATGCCAGAGCTCCAGAGCAGGGAGTGCCAGCAACGTGCAATGGGTCACAGCAGTCCAGATCTCCTTCTCAGACCTCACTACAGTCTCTGATGCACTGTGTGTCCAGGAGACCAACAGTGATACCCACCATGGGAGTCTCCCATGGGAGCTTTGAGGGGCCCTCTACCAGCATTGCCTCCTCTTAGCCAAGGGAAGCATCACCAAATTTCCCAAGTGCCTCCTCAAGCAGGAAGAGAAATAGTCTATCACAAAAGCAGCACTGGAGTGCTGGCAGTGATGAAAGATCAAGGGCACTGCTCCCCTACTTTCTAGCCCATGGCAAGGCAGGATTCAGTGAGAACATGTAATTACTGGTCCCTACCAATGCTATACTCAGAACACATCACTTTCACATTCTGCCAAGGGTGCTTACAAGAGTTCGAAGATCCCTCACCTTCCTGTCCAGCCTTCTGAGCCTATGCATAATCTGGATAGTGAATGCTCCACTTTTTTAGCAAACCCAGGGCAGCTTCCAAGCTGTAAGCATGTAAAATCTCAAGTTCCTTTCTTTTTCTGTAGTCTCCCTCTCATCTCCTACGTGGTATGACTTCCCTGTGATGGTTTCTGCTTAGGAGGCCACCAAACCCACAATGACATGCAGTTCCAGTAGCTGGTGCTGGGACAATGGGACTTCGCTGCTGTGCACTGCAACTCTTTATCCTCTTTATCCTTTATCCACCTTCCCTGCTTAACAGCCTTACATTTAATATATACATTGTAAATAATTTTAAATTAAGATTTTCTGCTTATGATGTAAAATTTCTCTCAGATAATGAAGACAAATATGAATTTACAGTTATAGTTTCAGAAATTAGTATATCAAAAACTTAAATCTTACCTTGAATTTATCAACTTCTGCCTTCGAACATGTTGCATGATAAGACAACACCTGCCTCAGAACAAAAGAGAAAAAACATTTTTGTACACTTGTTAAGTAGCAATATCAGGGCTCTGTACTGCAGTTTAATCAGTTATGTTTAAAGCAAATTTTATTAGCATTTGTGTGATAATTCTGTTCTGATTGACAGCATGTAATAGCTAATTACAGGTTATCAGGCATACATTTGGCAGTTATACTGCAGGGAATTTTATAGGGAATAATTAACAGTAAGTAATTTAATATTATAAGGATTCCTACATTGTTCTCCTGAAGTTCTGCATCAAAAGAGAAAGAATTTAATGTAAAAATAACAGTAGATTTATGGACTTTTAATAATGCCTTTTCCTGTACTGAAAAGCTTTAATGCCTATACTAGTGGCACATTGCTGCATCCAAATATCAGCACCTCTGTGCTGTGTCTGACATTCTCTTCAATACCATTCTGCAGAGAGCAGCATCAAATAAAATGTACAAAGTACTGCGCACCTGCTCTTGTGAGGGAGCTCCCAGAGCCAGAGCACTCCCAGCAAGGACAGGTTCTTCCCCACATGCAACACCTGACCTGCTGATGTGCTACAGCTTTGATACAGGCTTCTCACTTGGAAATAATTTTCATCTATGAATGTCTCTGTTATTCATACAAACCCCTAAACTGTGTCGCATGGTGTGTTGATTTGCAACACCTTGTGGCACTAAGTCCCAAGACATTTTTACTCTTCTCAGTTTTAGGGATGCCACCTTTTACAGTAACAGGAATTCATTCCTGCACTATAAAATAATAAATAAAAACCATAAACTCATTTGTTCTGTACATCATGTCCTTTCTCAAATAGTATCTATTTTTCTGTCCGACCATTCTGCAACTTCTCTTAGAAACTGGTAAGATTAGTCAAATTATATCTTATGCTATGACAGATTACACTTAACAACCAAATTCTCCTTGATCTGTATTCATTATATCTCTTTAGGTTTTAACAGTCTTCCTAAGTATTTATTATTCTAATCTTTAAATAAATTTGCAAATTTAGTGTCCTTAGTATAAAAAAAGTATTTAGCCTGGCTTTGAATCATGGCAAACTTTCCTGATAATTTATTTATGTTTTGCTCTTCTATTTATTAGTCAATATTATCAGAATATTTATGAAAACATGTATCAGCATATACGGATAAGAATCTTATTATGATATATAACAAGTTCATTTATTTTACATCTGATATCAATGTAATTTTCAAGTGCCTTTTATTGCTATTTTAGCTAAATACATAAATACTAACAAAGTATTCTATTAGTGAAAATCCACAGTCCTTCATCTCATACCATTCTAGTGTTCAGTACTTTTCTCCTGTATTTTCCATCACTTTATGCAAATATAATCAAGAGCTGTTGACCATTTATAGAAAGAATTACTCTTAATTGAAGATTAATGGATATTTATCAAATCTATACTCTACATGGAAGCTATATGGTTATTAGTCCTTTTTTAGATCAAAGAAAGAAGCTGTATTTTAAACTAAAAATACTTAATTTTCTTTTATTTCAGTAGCAAATAAACTTCTATGTGAAGTTTCATCCTTATATATCTGTGTGTGACATCTATTTCTGCTTGCTTTTCTTGCCAGGAGGAGCACTCATTCTTAGGTGTCATATTCCACAAATATCTGGGACATATGAAGACTTATCCATGACAATGACATGTAAAGTATAAGGATTCTTGCAGGAGGCCTGAAAAGGTAAGTTTTTAACTTTTCCTCCTACATGGGTAGATATATACAAATAATAAAGAAAGCCGCTTGTGCTTAGGATTTCTAACACCAACGGCCTTACTGACTTTGGAAGGCTTTAACAGGCCTGTGTACAGCACAGGATGCAACCCCACTATGCAGAGAAATATCTCAAACCCCAAAGCAAAGAAAAAAAAAAGCCTCTCTACAGGTTCAGTTGGGTTTGATTTTTCTTTTAATAGAAAGAATTTCATATCTCATTGAGGTCAATGTTATTTTTGTGGTTCGTATTGTAATGGTGAGTACTGGAGAAACTCAAAGGAATTACACAGGTAAAAGGTGCACATATCAGACATAACTAGATTATTTTCTTCTCTTATCACATGTGAAATTTAAAAGAATACCAATATCTTAGTGATGTTACCCTTTCCTCAGAGCAATGTCTTAAGATTAATCAGTCTTGCATAATGCTTTTTTCAAGAGATCTGAAATTTCATTCAAACTGCTCTTAATTATTGTTATAGTAGGATTAATGTAAATTTCTTAAGCTATCCTCAAAACTCCTGGCTTTTTTCTCACCAAGATTATTTTTAATATGATAATGTTTAAAATCTCCAGATATATAATAGACCACTGTGCTACATTGTTGAATTTTGTTAGAGAAGCTTAAATAATCATAGTTTTTAAAAATATAGTGGGCTTCTTTACATGTGAGAGTTAGGAGCAAGAAAAGGTTTCACAAAGATGTACACATACATCAAGAGCCACAGACTGTTTTGCCCAGGATTTCTTCACTTGGTCATACATAATTGTGTTGTTGATACCCAGGCCGCAAAAAATAACAAAAGCCTAAAATTTAAAAAGAGAAAAAAGAGAGTCAATTATGAATCAGTTATAATTCAAGCACAAAGATGAACACTGGCTTAATCAGTAAAAGAAATTACATTGAAATATTAGGAATAATCATGTTTAAACAGGTTATTTTAAGAATGTAGGTGAGTCATTGGCCTCCAGATGAGAGATTAGATTCCAGAAACTTGTTTTAATTAGGATGCCACCTTCTAAGTGAGGATTTCTGAGAATTAATGTCAAACTGCAAATATAGACAAGATATTCTCTCCCCATCCCTGGAGTGGACTGAAGCAGATTACTGAGAAATACCAAATGCTACTGAAATATATGTTAATGCTGAACTGAATGTCTCTTACTTCAAACAGTCGCTGGTCAGCGTCGTCAAAGGATTTCCCATCAAGCCTGTTCAACACTTGAGCTACCCCTTTAGAAAGAGTTAATATGAGTTATAATCTTCATTCATTAATGCACAATGCAGAATTTTTTATTCATTGGTAAAATGTAAACTACATATTTCAAACTGAAAAGCAAAATGCAAATATTTATTCTGAAAATAATTAGACACAGATGTGCAATAATTTGATTGTTTTGATACTTGTACTTTCAGCTGTTATGCTTTACTCTCTAAGTATAATACTGCAAATCTAAAAGTTACAGTGCTTTTCACAAAAGGTTAAAGATCTATTTGAGAAAGATCTTGATCACTTTGCTTCACTTTGCTAACAGCAATCACATAAGTTGTCCTAAAAAAATTGTAGTTACAAATACAATTTACTAAATCAGTACCTTCATTCCTAAAATCTTACTTAGTTTAGCATCACCTGGGTATATAAACCCTTTTATACTCATGACTGGTTCATTAATTTACTCAGCCAATGAAAAAATGCATTTTCCAAACTAATGCTGATTTCTACAACAAACATTTCTATTTCATTTAGGTACAATAAGCCCTTAGAAAAATACTATAAGAGTAATCCACTGACAAGAGTTCAAATTATTTCTCATTCTTGAAGATAAGGCACAGTTCACAACAAAAAACATGATGTGTTTTTAAAGGCACAACTCCCACGTCACCTCTGCTAAAGATGCTCAAAGAGCCTGCATGACACCAAGTGCCTTCAGCAATGCACTTCTGATCTCAGCTCTCCCTGGCAGCCACAAGGCGCAGGCATCTACTCTTGCCCTGCCAGTATAAATTGTGATTGCTTTGACGTCAGTTCTGAGGAGCATTAGCAGAGGAATCTGGCACTGTTATTTACAAGCACTCCTTTTTGTGCCAAAAGCAGGTAATAACACAGGGCCAACTGCTGGTGTAGCATAGCTGCAAAGAATCCTATCAGAGATCCTCTGAAACTTTGTCACATCCTGATCCAGCAACCACCACTGCAACAGGCAACTCCAACCACTGCCAAGCCCCTCCAGCAAATCTTCCCTGACTGCACCCAGAGTTTATCATTAGAGGGAAATGAACACTTAGCTTTACTGCAGACAGTTGCCCATGTACTAAAGAAGGAGACCCAAGGAAATCATCAATGCATATAAAACATTTTTCACTAATATGGTTAGAATTACTGTTTTCATCTTAATAAAGTTGAGTCCAATATATAACTTAACAACAACACAGCTGGAAAGCTGAAAAAGTCCATAAAGTATCCAAGTCAAAACATCCCTTCTTGGATACTTAGCATGCATCCTAGGTACTGTAACTTCTTAACAATCTTCAGCTGGGAAAAAGAAGGTAAAGGAACACAGAATTAAAAAGATAAAACTAAATTTACATTAGCACAAAAATTACGCAGCCATGAGGGAAGTCTTACCAATTATTTGGTGGGTGCTGTTCCATATTGGAACACAAAGAACAGATCTTATGTGAAAGCCAGAAATTTGGTCAGCCTAAAATGTAGAAATGAGAGCTTCCATTAGTGGTGCTGTTTTCATTTTTTAAAATCATAGTAATAGAAATGTCAAGGAGTAAGTTGACATTATAAATGTCATTTCATATGAATCAGCTCTCAGAAAAAAAAAAAATCTGCTGAAACTTCATCCGCAGTAACCAAAAGTCAAAAGGATTATTTTAAAAATTGCCAAAGAATATAAAAACATTAGCATCTTTGGCACATTAAGCTTGCACTCTTTGACTCTAATTTGGCACTAAAGACAAACTATAATTGAGGCAATATCCACACAAATTTTGGATTACTTACAGTGGTGGATTAGTAGAGATAACTTTCACTGAACAAGTTTGCCTTAGAAGTATCCTTCCCAGCTGTCAAACTGAAATTGGACTTAGCAAGGCAGCTGTAGAAGGAGGCTTACAGGAAATACACATTTTCAGAAGAAAGGTGAGAGTAAGTAGGGAATTGTGCAGAAGTGCAAGTTAGTAAAAATTGTAAGGATGGAGCCAAACCCTAGATTTGAGATACATGGTCCTTTTGTTCCAATGACAATTTACTGCCTCATTTATTGTTTTCTAGCTAATACAGTATACAACTTCACAATTTATTTAAAATTTCACTGATTCTCTTTTTTCTACAATTAGTAACATTATTCTTTAGTGTCACTGCATTGAAATGTGAACAGAAAACAGTTTTTCAAAAGAGATCAGAGAGCAGAATGGGTCCACTAGAGAAGATCAGGAGATGGTCTCTTACTAAAACTGTCACTGCTACAGGCAGTGTTTAATAGAAGAGAACTAAAAGACCAGCATTAATTCATATATGGGAAGCAGGATGGGATCACTGTGATGTCCTAGCTAGCAAAAGATATAACTCAGGTTTTAATTAGATTACTGCCTATTTGTACATACTCAGAACTCATCACTGAAACTGGTGTGGAGTGCCACCTAAAATCCATGGGAATGGGGCAATAGTTGATTAAAATGTATGTCTTGAAATGAACTGCAAAATACTTTTGCATTAAATTCTTGATGAATGAGTTGAAAATTGAGCATCAACATTTGCAGATGAGAAGTAGTGTTCTGAGAAAAAAATAAGAGATGATTTTCAACTGAAGCAGAGAACAGAGAATTTCTGTTCATAACTACAAATACATGTTTGATTCTATCTAAGTAATAAGGGATACTATGTTCCTCTTAATACTCTTGTCTATAGAAATAATTGAGTAGAAAGACTGAATTTAAGAATTAAATTTTCATAGGAACCCATCAAAAGAAAATTATTATTGCCCTTTGTATTATTTTCTTTATATATATTGGGTAGTGCCTCCAACTTGGAAAGAACTAACTGTGAAACAAACAAGAGATAGCTGAATTATTCAGGAGATGATATAATACAAGTACAATTGCAAACATCAAGGACTGGCATGCTTTAAGTTAGCATATCTAAACACCCCAGGCATTAATTGTACTTGCAATTCTGAACAGATTAACATCAATGCAGTTTTCTTTTATACTTCTACAGCAGGCCCCTTTTATTTTTTCTTGTTTCAAAAAATTCTGCTGGTTTGAGAGATAATCCCTTTAATGACACGTGGAATAAAATTGGAACCAAGCAAACTCTCAACATGAAACACTTCCAAGAACACTTACTGTAGCAATATATTTTAGGAGGCTTTCTGACCAAGGCTGTGATTAATGTGCTGTCCGAGTGCTGGCCAAGTCCTCCACAGTAATGCTGGATTAGAATTCAGTGAAGATTTTGTCCTTCCATACACCTCTAACATTTATTTAGATGTTAAGTATACTTACATTTTTATCTACACCTTTCTAATGGGAAATGAATACCTTAAGATACACAAACAACTTTTATTGGGGGTGAATGTATCTTGAAGAAGTACCCAATCCAGTGTGTATTTGAGCAAATTAAACTGTCGGTTGGCTGTTAGATCACAAACAACATTTGTCTGTCTGGATACCAGCTCTGCTCACATTCTGTCTGTGTGCAGCCCCAGTCGCCCCAACAGCTAACAACGCTTGTGCTGCTAACACTGAACACCAACAAATTTTCAGCAATAAAAATCAGTTTGCATAGGTATCAAGGCAATTAGGTAGGGGGATCACTTATAAACAGGAAAAAAAAAAGAATCATGGACAAACTACTCAAAGTAATATGCTAATTCAGTGATCTGTGTTTGCATTATAAAACCATAGAAGACCAGAAGGATAACTTACTGGATAGAAAACAATAATTCAATAAATATTCACATGTCTCACAGCCACTTGGCTATAAAACCAAAATTTTCATATTAGTTGTGATGCTCAAAAGTAATATATAATTAATTCCATTTGTAAAAATCTCCCACCTCAGCATCAAAGCGGGGGTCCTGATAGGCATCACTGATGTTCACTGGGAGACCTGTGGAGGCGACGAGTTCAGCAATGCTGTTGTTTATTAGCCAGTCTGAATAGGATGATTTTTCCACGCTGTCTTTGAAACTATCAAAATGCAGGGCAAGGGAAGAAAAGTAGAGAGTCAACGTTAACTGCAAATCCAGCATGTCTTAAATGCACATTAATAGGAACAGCAGAACCATTCACAATTATTAATGGTTACCGAAAATTAACTATAGAACAATAATTTGGTATTATTGAAGTGGTACCTCAAAAATTCTTTCCTTTACATAGCTCTTTCTATTGAAAACAGCATTGGTGTCTCAAGTAAATAAAATATTTGATAGATTTTACCTATGAATCACCAGTGGACTGTGTTCTAAGTTTCTGTAGAATACTGGACTGCTCATGAAAAGCAACCAGTTCTAAAAAATATTTTCTGTAGAGTAACCTAAAATATATACTTTTAAGCATTTTTAAATTAATCTAATAATCTGTGATATTTTCAATTTTTATTTTCAGTAATTTTGTTGTCAAAATGACTTTTGAAAAAATTTTGGCATCTGAAATGCCATATCTGAATGACTGAAGAAGGGATCATTGAATAAGCCTTAAATCAATCCTGCAAGTATGTTGCAGCAGGTAGATCCAAGTAGTCACACAAGACACGAAGGATTTCTTTTTTTTACCTGGTTGAGCTTCTGCCATGGTTACTGAGGGGCTCAAGAGCTATCACTAAATGAGCAAAAGACACTAAAATGATGGCCTCAACTCACCACAGTCCACTGCAGCTTCTCAGAAAACTTAGTGTTTAGCAGACCTTAAATTCCTCACCTAATCATCAGGAAAGTTCTCTTTGACTTATTTCAGACAGGTTCTTGACATTGGCAATGTCTGGCTACTCATGACTGAATAATAAAAAAATGCCTGTTGTCTTAGTTTTAAAAAGAAAAACTGGTAAATTTTTAACACCTGAGAAACATTTCTTAGAAAAAAGTTACTAAGAAGCTATGGAGAATACAATAGTTTAAAGCTTTGAAGCATTCCTCATGAATGAAAGCAGGCTGAACAGTAAAATCCTTGAAAGACTCAATCAAAGTGAAAGGATTGATTTTTGTTGACTGCATTGATTTTCTGGAGACTAATTCAACTACGTCACTCATCTAAAAGAAAATGTAATATTCTTAAAAGGCTATAAGTAAAAATAATAATGATTTATAGAAATCTAGAGGAATCCACTTTCATTTGGGATAATAATTTTGAATGACTGTAATAAATGTTATGTGTACACTTTGACAGAGACCTTTACATAAATATAATGGGTTTTAAGCTAAGTAAAAAAATCACATTTATAATTTAACATTTAATTCATAATTTAATTTGTTTCAAATACTTCAGAGGCAAAAATCTTTAAGGATAAAGATCTAATTTAGAATGCATAGTTCCCAGTCCATAACTTATCTGAATGATACTATCATGTAAGACACATACATCAGGACTGTATATAGGTGTCAAGCATTTTAAGCAGTAAATTAATTCCAGTAAAACAAAAAAAGATAACATTCATAATTAAGTTTTAAAAGCAGGTTTTATTATGTTCTCTCCATTCCTAACAAGCACTCTACACCCATACTCCAGAAGACAGGCACATCATCCCAGGGGCAGTAAAACAGTTGAGGGATTTCAGCCCTTCCTCTGTACCAGCCCAAGTGGGAAGGAGCACAGATATTTTTGCCCACACAACTCATACTCTGGCCCAGGCAGGAGACTTGTCCACTACCACTGGTACCCAGGTTAGAGAGCTGTCATCTCAGCTACCTGCTAAAATGGAATCTCATCTGCCAAAACTGCTGCTTCTGTGCAGGAAAGGCACACTTCACAGCACATTCCATCAGGCTCATCTTTATCTAGATCATACCAGAACTGAGCCCCCAAGGATTCTGACATTTATGTAATATTTTTTCAAAGGGAGAGAAAATTTAGGGGACTTGGCAAACTTGTACTTCAAGAAGAAAATCACTGGGAAAAACAAGAGCATCAGTGTGCCAGTATGGATAATAAAGAAACTTGATTGTGGTGTGTGATGAAAACTTGGAAACTGAACAAAAAAAGGCAAGTGTGGCCTTGGAAGACATTTCTTTATAAACAACAGCAAAGAAAATAAGTATGAACATTTATTATGATATTTAGGTATTTAACAGGTGAGCTGCCATCATGCAGATTTATGAAGGCAAAAGAAAAGCCAACTTCTAAAACTGTGTGAGAAAGTATATTGGGGCATGCATGAAATATTGTCTTAGGACTTCTTTCTCATTTAGATAAAACATAATGAGAACTGTTCTCAGCCTGAAATGTCTAGATTTCAACTAAAATTTCAAAGAAATAATGTTTTTCTTAACTGCTGTAATGATGAAGAAACTCATCTTCTTTTCCCCACATGAAAAGTCTCATGACTTGACATCAGTTACAGCTGCAGAATGCAGAATGAAAAGGGCAAAACTCACTAGGAAAATGCTCAAATGTCAAGGGCTCGCGGCATTGTTCTGTATCCTAAATAACCTTTATTTTTTCACAATAGTGCCAATAACTCAAGCTGTGCCTGTGCTAGATCCAAATGTGACATCATATCTGCCAGTCTAACCTTGGTCTTTGTAAAAGCAACTTCACTTTCCACAGGAAAAAATAATCACAGAAAAAGTGATACATCTTTATGTTAAAATGCACAGAAATATACCTTTATGAATCTTATGAAGGCTAGCTACCAGGTTATTCATGTCTTGGAATAAAGTTAAAATATTCTTGACTTGACTATAAGCAGAGCAGGCTACTACAAACTGCTGTGGCAACATGCTAATATAACTATGGTAACAAGAAATGAGCCAGCTTGGTTATCTTGATACCACTCTACATTGTTTTGACTAATCTGGCTACTGATCAAGTTTGAGAAAAACAGGAATAACAACCACATTCCTTGATTCATACTCCTGTCCCTGAATAAAAGAAATGTATTTTCACCCCCTAGGAAAGACCAACTGCTACTCTAGAACTCTTTGTCAAAAGCAACTTGTGATTCCCAGATGAATCAACAGATTATTTAATCATATTTAAATCTTCCTATTTTTTTATTGCTTGTTTTCCATTTGCTTCATCATTCCCATATCAGGACATGGAAAGGAGATAGCTTCTACCCATATTTCTATGTGGCCCTGGACTCTAATGTGAGCTTGCACATCTTAGAAAATTTTCTGACACTACCCATTTCTAATGATGTGAAATCAATCCATGAAAAGGTTTATCACCATGACAGCCATTTGATATGGAAAATTCTCCTTCAGAATCAGTATGAATTAATCTGCATAAAACCTGTGTGATAAACACTGAGCCCTGAAAGATGGAAGAAATGCGCTCACAATAGTCCTGAATCCTCATCCCCTCATTTGGTATATAGGACATTTTATGTGAACTGCTACCAGCGGTGTAACCTTGCAGGGATTGATATAACAACCTCACATGAACAAAAATCTTTCTTTTGCTACTTAAAATTGGCCCTTTATAAGTGTTTACAGATCCTACTAAGCAAAACATATACTTCCATTTTGACTGGGCTCCCAAACAAGATTTAGTCACAGGAGCACAGTTTCTAGGAAATACATATGCTCTGCGGTTTCTAGGCTTTCCAATTTGACAACAGCAGAAATAAAATTTTACTGAAAACCTCTCAACACAATTGTACAAAACAATTTTGTAAGAGATCAACAATCTAAAATAATTTTGTACTTTTTACTTCTATATTAATCAAGCAAAACAACAATTTCATGTTATCAATGAGTTCAACCATAAAAAATCAGTTTTCCCTTGTTTTCTTACCTGAGACACTGATAGAACATTAGTGCATGTATACACACACAAACATACATACAAAAAAAATATAGGCACATATATTTAGTCAAGCAAGCCTCCATTTGAAGCAAGCAGGTATCTTGTCTGAGTAAAAAACATAGGCTCACACTCTTCAATCAAATCTACACAAAGTTCCATAAGAAAATAAAATCTTGACCAAGCAGACCTTAAAATGATGTGAAAAATGTAGTTACCATCACCACAGAAGACATGAGCACTAACCTGTTGTCAGTATCAGCACTGCATTTTGGAGATAACAATTCGAAAGATTTTGTAAATTTCACCACCTGTCACAAAAGAAGTAACTTAAGATTGCTATTAAGATAAATAAACATCTAAAAAACCAGTAAGGTTCCTCTGCTTAAACTGTATTTTTATACAATAGTCTTATGATAAAAGTACAAATTTGTATTCTCTCAATGGAGAATTCATGTTTAAAATACATGCTGTGCACAGTTCCCTAAAAATCAATATCAAATCAAATGATATCTTCAGATTCCCTCAGAAAACTCTTTTCCACAAGTGTATGTGCTTCACTTTAAAGGCTTTTGGGACATGTATTGTGGAGCTTTACTCAAACGTCACTTTTTTAATATAGGAAAATAAACAGAAAGGCAGCTTTGCATTACTAACTGCAACAAATCACACTTGAACGTATGTGTCAGGAACACATAAGTGAAACATCTTAGGAGTGGCAAAAAGTGACAGAAGAGAGGCCTTATTTTTGGATGTGTTCCCTTCATCACTTTGTTTCTGAATCATAAAAGCTTTCTGCCCAATGTGCAAATGACAGTATTTTAGACATGGTTAGACATTGGGTTACTCTAAGGAGATCTATTCTGGTATATATGTTAACCCTCCAAAACAGGAGAAAGTCAGGAAAATAACTGTTTTGCCACTTGTAAAAATTACCAAGTGGGTGGTAAGATGCTATTCTCATACTCCAAATTAACCTAAGATTTATGACCATCTAGAAAAAGTTTAAGATTTTTGTCCATATTTCACAATTTTGTCTAGAGGAATAAGAACTCATTGCTTTTGGTTTGGGAAAAGCCCCTCCAAGCTCAAAGGCAGAAATAGTACCAAGAGCAGAAAAATGAACTGCCACTCACAACTTCCTAACACAATGGATATTTACGTGAAAAATAAAAATTATATTATGCTTATAAACACAGTGACATTTCGTAAGAATGTAGTAGAACTATATATTGTAATTATAAAATTGGGGAGGAGGGTAGCTAGGGGAATCTAGAAAGAGAAAATTAACTAGAAACATTAAAATTCTATAGTAGAGAACATAAGTGAAATAAAAACTTTGATCTTGCTTTTAGGAAAGCTGGTATAATTTAGGGCATGCTCAATTGAAAGTTCTTAATTTTTATTAACTGAAATGAAATGTGAATCATATCTTTCCTCCAAGGAAAAGACTGGGGATTTTTTTCTGCCATACAAACAAATTTACGATTCTGTCTCTGACTTGTCAAAGCCTAGCAAGAAATAATTAACTGCAGAATCAGTGAATACAAAAATAATAATTGGGTAGGGAAAAAGAGATATTACAAACAATGTTTTATCCTTCAGCGACTTCTCAAATCAGTGGAAAGGAGGGTAGCTTAAATTGAATAGCCTGAAAACACTGGAGGGAGCTACCAATATAAAGGCAGCCACTTAATTTATTACTAATAACAATACTCATAAAAACTTCAAATATTTTTAAGAGGCTCTCACACCCTATGAATATAGTTTACTGCAAAGTCCCAGTGAAAGACCCTGTCAAAACTGTCAAATACTTTCATACAGTTTACATCCATCGGTTCAACAGAGCTCTGCAATGAAATAATTATTCATGGGTCAAGTAGACAGAATAATTGCAAAAAACCAAAAATACTTCAATTATTCTGAAAGTTGGATTTCCATTTCACCTGCTCAATGTAAAAACTTACTGCTATCACAGTATAAGCCTACTGGGATAGAGACACAACAGGGGTGTAGATAAAGTTTCAGTATATACCTAAGTTACATTTAGGAACAACACCCTGAAAAACACCTGCTGTTCTGTACTTACATATGACATTCAACTCTACTTACTGGTGAGTCAATGTCTTCCAGAAGTAACACTGAGCACCGCTCACACTTCAGGAGAGTCTGGGCCCGATGCATAATTTTCTTGACAATTTTCTCTAAGTCAGTCTGTTCCTCAAAGAGGTCATTCACTACTTCCAGTAAAGCCTGTATACAAGGACAGAAAACTCTTGTATTGGTTGTAGAATTAATAAATACATGGAGCATTGCAAAGGTAGTGTCATATCTGGGATGGATTTTATATGAGTGATCCATTGAAATCTTCATTCAAAGAAAGGTCTTAATGACTATGGCAACAAAATTGAAATGAATTTTTAATATTTTTTCAAGGAATAGCAGGTTCAATACCACTAGAGGTATTTCTACTGAAGTTCTGGACCTGTGATGCAAGCTAACAAAAATATAATTCCCTGTCATTGTAGAAAGGATGATAAAAAAGAAGCCAACAATTATTAAAAATCCCTCAAAATTACCCTTTTGTTTCTTCAAAAAATAAAAGACCTCTCTGACAAGGGAATGACAGGGTAGCAGAGCATTATTTTCACTTCAGAGCCTCCTGTCCCAATGCATGCACAGCACCAGCAATCATGAGTGTGTATTCTATGGAGACATGCTGTCAAAACCCTTCAAATATAGGGGTTTTTTCCCTGCTTAATTTTATAAAGATATATCCACATTATTTGCACATGAACTAAATATTAAAAATTCAGAATGGCAGAGGCTTGAGATGAGTAGAATTTTATGAGAGCTTGAATCTCTGCCTAAGTAACACTTTCTCGTGCACACACTTTCTCGTGAGAAAGCACAGAGATTCACGCTTTCTCGTGTGTCTGTGCCACAAATGCAATTGTTTCAGCACCTCAAGATGTGGAACTGATATCAGGAAACCACAGCCACCACTACAAGTGGATTTCCCTCTCACACTGTCTGCTTGCTGCCTCAATCAAAACAGGGATCTTTTGAAAATACAGTTTTCGAAATAGAACTGTCTGCTTAGCAAACACATATGCATAGCTGGAACCTGCAGGAACAAAAGACTGAAGTTTGATGTTTGTCCACTGTACACTTTGCACTTACCCTGCTTCTGTCATATTCCTTCCTTGAAGCTGCAAATAGCTGGGCATTGGATATGGCAATCCCACAGAAGGGGAGGTACATCTGCATCACCTAGTATGGAAAGAAACTTGCAGTCATTAAAAACAACTGCAATTGTTTACAGCAATTTCTTATAAAGAGACCCAAACTTAGGGGACAGATCACAGGAAGGTCTCAGCTCACTCTTCAGCAGAGTACTAAACACAAAACAAAATTATCATGGGCAAGGCACATCAGATGCATGGAAAGAAATCAAATGTCTAGGAAAGAACAAATACAATTAAGCTCACAGGTCCCAGAAGTCTGGGTCCTCCACAATTTCTCTGGGAATCTGTGGATTCTCAACTCTATAAAATGTCTTCTGAAGACTATTTTAAATTACTGTAGACAGTACAGCTTCCCGAGAAAAATATTCTTTATTTCTCTGGACTGCTTTTTTGTTCTGAACTCAAGAAGCAAGTTTGAGTCACATTCCTGTTGAGTACATCTGGAGTACATAGATTTTGGAGAATATCAGCACAGTGGAACACAGCACATTTATCCTACACTATTAGTCAGAAAACCGATTGTCTTCTCAAAGAAGGTTAAAAAAAGAGTTAAAAGAACATGCTTGACAAACTGGGCCTTAATACATCATCATACATTAAAAAAGATTGAAAAGGAGTGACTGGGAACACAGTTTGAGGTGCCCAAGATGATTTTAGGTTGGCTGTGTGAAGTTAGTAAACTGGACCAGTCAAACAGTTGAATACCTGTGGGACTGGCACTTCACAAGGATGACAATGGATCAAAGTAAAAACTCAGCATTTTTAAGCCACACACTGGTAAGAAATCTGTAACATACTGTCACTCCTGAGTGGTTCCCAGGGTTAGGTCTGAGACTTCTAGTAAATTTTACAGCTGCTGAATAGCCTTAACATTTGCAAAGCCAGTGGGAGTTGAGGCACTCTGCTGTTTACAGAGCCAAAAGAATACTGCAGCAGCTAACCTTTCTTCACTTTGCTCTGTCTATTGTAGGAAATCCTGTCTGTTACAAATTTTGGCATTAAGAGAGTGGCATTTGTCTTTGAAAATCTAGTTAATTAGAAAAATACTGCCAACCCAGAGACATGGGCTATTGAGATTATCTGAGGAAAGAACCCAGAAGAAGAGAAGCAGCAGCAACTGCTGTTATACTTTATCTACCTTGAGCACTCCACTGGTTCCATACCTGCTTAGTCTGTGTTTGAGTAATGATGAGCTTTTGGAAAGGATCCTCAGATCCTCTGAATTTTGTACCTTTACACTTGGCACTCTGTCACAGTAACTGCAGACTTTAAGGATGCACACTTATACTGCTCATTTGGAAACACCCTACTTTCATCCTCTTCCCATCACAGCTACCTATGGCTGTAAGGAAAATGACACTTTAGACTCTACAAACACTCACCTTTCTGAAGACACAGTAATTAAAGTAGGCAACTATCACACCAGATCTACAGGACAGAGTACACAAAATGAAAAATAAAGTACAAATGTAAAAAACTGATAAGGGGGATTCATTTTTTTAATAGTCAGAGTTTCTCTGAGAGAATTTTGCTTATTTCAGTTTAGTTTTTATTTTCAAATGAAACAAAAATCCTCCCTATCTATATTTTCTTGTAATAGTACTAAAAACCACAGCCAAATAAGAGATCAGAGCAGAAAAAGTTAACTTCAGAAAAATCTAGCCTTTAGTGAAATTTTGAATACCTTAATGAGACTGGATATATTTTTACTTAATAGGGAAATACTAGTATTTATTGTCTCCACCTGGAATCTCTATTCCCAAAATTAATGTGGCCCTGTGACAAAGGAAAGCACAAGAGGAGCTTATGAACCTTCAGACCTCACAAAACCAGCTAGCCAAAATTTCTTTTTAGTGAGAAGAAAAATAAAACCTTGCAATATTGAAAACCATTGGTCTCTGGAACCCAAACTCCAAGGCACTGGATCTATACACAGAAATTACCATCCATAAAACACTGGTTTATGACATCTTAAGAGCTTGGAAAGCCACTGACACACATCACTCTTGTCACCACTCAAACTAATTGTATAAGGCGCAGCACAATTAAGAAGGACACCAAGTTGTTTAAGAAAACCAGTAGAAGAAAATAAATAAATGTCAACAATTATGAAGAAAAAAACCAAGAAAAAAACCTGTCAGGTAGAGAGGAATCACCCTGTGGTTCAATTATTCCTGTTTACCTAAAACTGACAAAACAAAAACCTACTGTTCTTACACTTTTGTACTCTCTGAATGGTCAAAGTGACTTTTCCTTAAACCTCTTTTGGCAAGTTGTAATACAGCACCAACTACACAAAGAATGAAGATGTTTCTAATGGTGGCTTAATTTTAAGTAAGACTTTTTAAACCAAAATTGCTCAATGGGATAGAAAGCAGTTATTGCATTATTTCAGATTACAGATTTAGATCTGCAGTATTAAGGCTATTTTACAAGCACCTCTAACATGTTTTGCTATGACTGTGGACACTCCATAAAAATATGGAATAACATCATATTCAACTCTTATCTGTCTGAGCCACAGCTGGTATTTTTATGCCAGATTCACTCTTCAGGGATTTTCCCTCCAAAGAGATTGTCAAAAGTTGAGGAAATGGCACATAACACCATGAGATAGACACATCCTTTCCCCCTCCTTTTAAGTGAAAGATAACTAATTACTAATTTCCTGCTGCTCCTGGGTAAAAACTGGCCCAAAGGTTGAGTATGCTACATGATTCCATTACACCAATGCACAAAGTTTTTGTGTGATACTCATGGAAGAACATGCAGCATACCCCTCTGAAGTACATAAAGTAATTTCCCTTTGTTAAACCGAAGGCTATTAAAAAATAGTTTTGAAGTAAAAGGGAATATATCTGAAAGATAATTTCCTTCCACATCTATTTTGAATTAATTAAAGGAAAATATTCTGCAGATTTACTAAAGTTATTTTCTAAGAAAGCAAATAGGCAGAATTAAAAAAATCAAAACCAGCTTTAACAGATGTGCCTCATTAAATTATTTTGTCTAATAGGAGTAGCTGCAATGATTCATCACAGTTCTATGTGACATATTGATAAACACATCAGTAAGTATGTAATAGTAGATTTTATAAAAATGGTGTTTAGGCTGAGTAACAACCTAATGAATGTGCTGAGATACTGAAAGACACTAGTTGTTGCTGGATTTTTTTCATTACAGCTATAAGGTATTCAGATACAGTAACTTCAGGTTAACAAGTTTATATTGTGAATTACTTGGACATTCAGGGTCCAGGTGACCTGGCCCAGTTTCTCTTAATTAACCCCCCAGTAAGTACCACCTTGGGTAGCAGATACACTGACCTCACAAATTCACAGCAACATTCAAAAGCTAAAAAGGTGAACTCACAAACTGTTCAATATTTTATCAGGGTAGGAAACCTATGAAAAGAAGTAGTAGTAATGGGAACCTTCAATATCTCACTTTTTTCTTTTTAAAATTCTATTATTTCATTATTGTATGTTAGGAGTATTAAAACACAACTACCAAGGAAACAAGCAGTATAATTACAAGAAATTTTAGTATTCAGTTACATAACTACTTACATTTTCAGCTAGGTCTTGAAGATTACTTATCTTTACTTCAAAACAACACCAGTAAGATCAGATGTCTGCCCTGACCATAGTTACTTTTGGCTTCCCACAGGATATATTTCCATTGCTTTAGTATCTCCACACACCTCCAGAATTGTAGCCCCAAAGTTAGACCTTCAAATCCACAACAATAACTGAAGCAGGAACTTGGTATTTGGAAGTATGAAACATTTCCAGATTCTGCAGTATTAAATATTAGGACAAGTAAGCTACAAACTGTGCTTGCTAGTGGATACTTTTATTTTACGGCATCAGTTCAGAACCACAGCAGTGCTCCCTCAGAATTTTAAAGGGCAGTCTTCCATATGTTTCCTCTTCATGATGACAGTTTTACAGGTCAAAAGTTCCACACCTGGTTACACAGTTGTCTGGGCACATCAGCCTCTGGACACCTACACTACAGCAGCACAATGTCTTGAGATGTGACACTCATTTTCCTTTCATCCCGCTTTTCACAGATGATGAGACATTGAATACTTAAGTTAGAAAATGCTTCTTAGTGTTCCTCTGAACTGCTAAAAATTAGGGTTTCTTTTCATCATCTGGGTTTGGATTTCACAATCACTTCACACACAATACAAATCTTTCTATCATCAGAAACAGGAAGGAGACCTCTGGCCAAGCCCTTTCTGACAATGCACGTTATCAAGAGATACCACCTTTCCTTTCACTGCACAGCCTGGAGATGAGGGTCCTTATGGAATCTGTAAAACTCTTCCCTTGCTGCATAAGAAAAAACCCTGCTGGTTCCAGCTGCAAAAGAAGGCAATTTTCTAGAATTGTGTGCCTCACAGGAAGTAAGTTCTGAAATTTTCTCTTATGAGAGGAAAATATAAAAGCAACAAAGTTGCATGGGTGCAGCGCTGCAATGCAGAAAGTTATTAGCTAATGGTGAAAACCAGCCAGTGCTGCAACGGCAGCACACTGCAGAGGAGAAATGTGAGCTTTCTGGCTGGAAAGCAGCCCTGACTTCAGCTTCAGCAAATGCAGTGACATTTACCCTGCCTCCCCCGCATCAGCTTGGCCCTCACGGAGCCTTCTCCGAGAGCACACGCTGCCATAGCTATCCAGTGGAGTCTAACAGCTTCTGGCACGCTCCAAGCACCCCCTGCCTGTGGTCAGAAAAGAAAACAATTCTGATGTCTGACAGAAGAAAGAAGCTTCTCAGTAATGCTTGTGTACTCACTCTGGCACAAACTCCAGGTTGAGCTCTCAGCAAATGCCTGTCTGGTTCAGTTGTTTTCTTTAGCGGCCACAGGAGCCACTTCTCTTTACACAGCTTTCTTGGTGAGCCTGTGGGGAAAGGAGCTAGTACAGCCTTCCTAGAAAGAGAAAAGAAGTCCTTTCAAAGGAAAAGTTTTTGCTATAGTTTAAAGTGATAAATGTTTTGTGGATATACTTGAAACCAAATCAGGGAACCTAGCTGCCCTTTAAAACATTTCCTAATGTGTTCAAAATAGATTCAGAGAATGAAATATTCTACTGAATTCTGAAAGCAATAAACCAAATCCAATTGCAAAATGGTTAAACACAAGCGCTCATCCAAATTCCATTACCTCCTGCCAGGTGTGCAGAGTCTGGCTAGCCACACATCTGATAAAATCTAATTGTCATCTAAGTTCACAAATCCAAGAAATATTTACCAAAATTATTTTTCCAAGCATGGAAAGAGCAATTGGTTGGTAAAACACTCCATGAATTGTAGGCACCCAAACAGGGTACACAGCTCCTGCTTGTATTACTGAACCTGCAGAGGCTTCTGGGCCAATCTCCTACTGCCTTTTCCGTTTTTTTTTTTTTTAAGTTTGTATTTGCATGTGATTATTAATGCAGTACCATAAAAATGTGCTAATGCTTGCAAACATAGAGCAGCATCTCTGCCCTATAAAGCTCACTCTCTAACTCTGGAAGGTTTTGGTGTCTGTAAACAGCCTGAAAAGAACCACGGGAGCAATCCTTCAGCACTGCTCTGTACTTGCCTGCCTCACAGAATTACTGGCACACATTCAAACTAGATAACTGCGTCACCAGACAGATTACAAAACATGTCTCTGGTAGAAGCAGACTTATTACAGTTTTAAAGCCTGACTCCTATGTAGGTCACTGTCCTCACAAGCCATGGCACCGAGAGACTGCTGCATGCAGGAGCAAGGGGCAGGAAAGGGTGGGAGTGCAGCCAAATGTGCTCAACTCTGACTTTTCTGCAGGCCCCATCACTGCCCTCTAGTTGTTCAACAAACCTCATCTTCTCTCTTTCCTGCTATGCACCCAAGGTCTTTAAACTGGGAAAACAAGTCAACACAATGAACTTGATTTGTAATAATACACTGTAAAAATGTTTATACAGTCAGAACACATCTACAAATCGTATTTTTTTTCTGGCAGGTATTTGACGATTTCTTGACCCAGTCACTTTACAGCTAGATATTATCCATTATTCCTCTCACTACCAGGGTGTGAACCTCAAAAAATTTAAACAAGCAATGCTGAATTATACTGTCAAAAACCCCAGAAACATTGGAACTTGCCATTAAACCTATTTTTAACAATATTTGGTAAGACATAAACATTTTAACATTGCATTACATTTAGTATTCGGTATAAAGTGAAAAGAAGAATAACTGTACCGTAAATTTCCTTACAGCACCTCATTTTAAATGGTGCTGCCCCAAATTAATCTGAAATATAAAAACATTTCTGCTAAAGACTAGAAAGCCAAAAATAAATATATGTAAAATGTCTGCTATTCTAGGATCCCTTCATCTGATCTCCTACATGCAAAATCCAGCTGTTTTCACTGGAAATGTCTCTATATTTTACACAAACCTGAATCAGTGATGCCCACTAATAAGCCCCCATCCCAGCAAATACATCAAACTGCCACTCAGTTTTTGAGTGTTTCAACATGTGATATTAAGCCAGGATTTCCAGAAGGGAAAATGAGGACAAGAGGAGGAAAAAAGTTACACAAGGACTGACAGTGGTTCTATTAAAATCAGACGCGTATGAACTGAAAAAGAGCAGAGGTAGCAGGTAAGGAGCATCATCATGCCAGTGCAAGCACCTGTAAGGCCAATGCCTGACATTGGCCCTTAGCCCCAGGGCTTCAGCAAATGCACATTGAGCTGTAAAGCAAGGAAAAGTCAGCTTACAGGCAGCCTGAAGGAGGGCTGCAAAGTTGCAGCAGTGTGATCAAAGCTGTGAACTAACATGTTTCTGTGTCATAAACATACTGACAGCCATGAAGACTCTTGACTGCAAGGGCTACTGAGGACTCTCAGATGGTGGAGATGTGGGCTATATCTCTGGGACCACCTGCAGGGAGAATGCCTTAAATCAACCCAACAGTTATAAATTATGTTTCTTTATCAACTCTAGAGTTTCCACCCATTGGACATTAGCAAGGCATTGTAGCAAAGTCTTAAGGAGAAATGCTAAGCAGCTTTTATTAGCTCATCTGAAATAACAGGGATAAGAATCACAAAGGCTATGAATCTTCAAAACTACAACTCCTACCCACAAATTAAGTTCCTCTCCTTCAAAGGATGAATATCAGTTTTATTTGAAATATCTAAATTATATCATCACCTTTAAAAAAAACAAAAAAAACCCAAGGTATATATCCTCTGAGATAATTCACAGAGGACATTTAACCAGAGTAATGCTTTCCTGAGAGACCAAGAGGGGCTGTTACTGCCTGGCTGCTCTGCTCTGCCCTGTTTGAAGAGGAGTCACTAGAGGCCAGCCCCCAGGCACAGGAGCCTGCAGCTGTTATGTAAGGCAGGCAGTTCTGCAGTGCCCAAATCTCAGTGTCTCAAAGCACTTTGGCAGACCATGAACAAAGTTTTACAGCAGCAATGTCAGGTAGTAATTTTTATCTAGAGACAGCAAAACTGAGCCAAAGAAAAATTTAACTGATATCTGAAGGGAGGAAAAAGGTCACAAAGAAAGATTTTGTCAAAATTTTTGAAAGACTCCTGGCTTCCACTATGCTTGAATCAGTGGAACCAGCTTTATAAATGTCACTGCATGAGTTGGGAAGATCTTGGTATTGGCAAAGTGAGAGCTGTGAAGACTGATACTACCAATACCAAAAATAGGAATTGCAGATCAGAACTTTAAATTGGCATAGGTGAATTAATAAGTATCACCTCAAAGCTATCGTTCCTACAACACAATTGCAGGCTTTGATCTTACCATTTCAAGTTGCACTCATCTGGCAGACAATATATATAATAATTGACCATGCTAATTGAATCGCATTGAAACCAAGAGATAAATTCCTCATGCATCCATACAAAGAGAATATCATCTTCAACTCACAGTTCTACTTATAACTCAGTTACCAATTCCCAATTCTTGTTTAAGATGAGAAATAGATTTATCCACTTACTTCCTCCTGCAGGCCTTAAGTATTGGAGTACACAAACTGAAAATTACTTCTACTAATTTTTGACTTATCCATAACTGAATGAAGATGCCTTCTTTCACTTTTGTATGGATTAAAATCTTCTCTTTAGAGTCACAGTGCAGATACAGGACCAGAATCACAAACTGGCTGAGACTGGATGGGGCCTTTGGAGGTCACTGGTCCAATATTCTGTGCTCAAGCAGGACTGCCTAAAGCTTTTTGCTTAGGACTTTGTCTAGACAGCTTTTGAATATCTCCAAGGGTGATGATTTCACAACCTCTCTGAGCAACTTGTCTGTCTCTCTCACAATAAAAAAGTGTATCCTGACTTTCAGACAGAGTTTTCCATGTTTAAGTGTATGTATTGCCTCTTGTCCTGTCACTTGGCACCACTGAAAAGAGCCTTGATATGCGTCTTTGTATTGTACCATCCCCCATTTATACACAGTGATGAGATTCCCCCATGAGCATTCTCTTCTTTGCTAAACAATCCCAGCTCCCTAAGCCTTTCCTCACAGGGGAGACACTTCAGTTCCTTAATCCTCTTTCTGTACCTTTATTGGACTCTATCCAGTACATTCTTGTACTGGGGAGCCCACAACTGGACATGTTGTGTAGAGTCATGAGAGAAACTTAATCCTGCTGTTGTATGAGTGCTGTGTGCAGTTTAACAAAGAAAAAAATTTAGCTAATTTATATATAACAGTCTGCACTGAGATTCCAGTGGTATTAATAAGTTCTTATTCAGGTTCTTCTCTCACATACTTCAAGATGTGTTTTGTGATTTTTGAAGAAGAAATTACTTGAACAGTAGCCTTTTTTTCATATTTGGCTTTGTTTAAGAGCAAATGTTTCTGGCAGAACTTACTGCAGAAGTCTGATCCTTTGCCATGCTGAGTTCCTCTTTCAGCAAGGTGGCCATTTTTGCCTGACTGAAGTAGCCAATGTCAGCAAAACCGTTCCAACTGAAGCTCCAACTGGAACAGAAAAGCCTGAATCCAGCACGTTAACCAACCAGATTACATCGTGCCTGATGTGAATAAGTTTAGCTCACCCAACTTCTCACTGTTTGCATTGGTTCCAGGGGGATGGAAATGGCTGGTTCTGTTCCACTAGAAAAAAAAAGTGAAGCAATTTTTCTTAAGTGAGATGCATAATTTGGTGACAGCTTAAAAGAAAGCCAGGGACTCAAGATACCAACTGTATTCCCTTACACTACTGCTTGTCAAACAGAGAGCCTCTAGTGTTTCTTAGGCAACAAAAATTTTACCCTCAAACAGAAAAAATCTTCAACTGAATGGAAATATCCCACAAAGGACAACAAATAGGATAAGTGTCCCTTCCTTTCATCACATAATTTTACATCTGTCTTCCAAGCAAGGTGCGTCTGTACCTTGACCCTTTCTTCCATAATACCTAGAAGCACCATAACACAACATAATCACATCACACTTTTTACATACATCCTTACATAATTTTATTGAGTTTCTCCTCAACATTGGGAAATTTGCCAGTGGTCTTCTCCATTTGCCTGTTTTGAATTTATGTATCTTTAGTGACTAATATTGTACTGAATGTGATGGCACTTCATGCTGGTGGCACCTGTCTACTCTTCATACATTTCTACAGAGAGTTGCTCTAACTCTTTTTTCCACTTTTTAAGATGAAAAATAATGGTGAGGAATGTAGTGTATTTTCAATGTATCATTTTTACTCAAAAAATTTTTCTTAGGAATGCAATGTTTCTGCAAAAGCACAGAATCTTATTCTAGCAGAATTGATTATACAACTGGACACGCTTGACACATGTTGCCATTTGAATCTGATTATACAAATTAGGCAATCTGAACTGGTATCTATCTTGCATTTCCAGACCTGATTAAAAGCACTTCTAACATATATTGTAATCTGTACCCATTACATTTTGATAATGTTTCAGATGAGGAAGTAGGGGAATAAACCCAACAAATCTTTGCCTTTAACAAAACAGCTCAAACCTTCACATTGTGTTCATATCTGAGGAAGAAAAAAAGCACTATATAGTAATAATATCTTTAGAAGAGTTACTATGTAAAGTGACAGAGAATTTGCTGGAAGGAAACTTATCTATTCTTAGTGGTTTGAGGTTCGCAACTACTGAATTGGTGACAAATTAAAAGTAACCTGATTCCAAAACAACAGAATAACTTCTAAAACCCCAAGAAGGAAGAAAAAGGCTAATTTTTATTTGTTTCAGATGAAATAAGATTTTGAAAGCCCATCACAAAGTACAGAAAAATTCCTGAACTGCTTTCTTAATAAAACTATTTACAGAAAAGTATTGAACAATTACGTATTACCTCTCCTTCATGATAAGCACAGTTTCAAGAAACAATAGCAGAAATGTAACTCACCCAAATAGTGCTCTGATCTACATCACTGTAGTTATACCTCTGACATCATAATTTGGATTTACATGGCTTTACAGAATTTTGTATTCTTTAAAATGTGGAAAGATGATTTATACCTCAGGCTATTTTTAATCAATTCTGGCTGTACCAACTTCACAGAAGGCAGGCTGATATTAAATTTTCTTCACCCTTTCCTGGCAGATGTCAGTCAGAAGAAGCTGAGCATAAATATTAACAATTTCTGTGGAACCAGGTGATTTTTCATACAGCCTGAATGGTTTGACATTCCCTGCTTTTTGGATAATGCTCATCTATGTTTACCAGGATGTCCAAATACCACATTTCTTTTGTTTAGTCCTTACACAAGAATGTGCCGATAGAAAAAGGAAAGAAGATTCTAATCTCTGCACAGAACTTTGAATCCTAAATGTAATCTCAATGACAGTAAGCAAAAAAGTATATAGTACCTTCTGGCAAGACCTAACCTCAAATTTAGAGAAAGTGATCCAAACTTGTGCTTCAATTTTCTCTTTTTACTTCACTGCAAAAATAGGAAAAAGAAAACATATGGCAAAAAAGATTGTCCAACAAATAGTAAAATGTACAATTTATCAAGATAAACAATGATTCAAGCTACAGTATTGAAAACATACAAGTTCTAGGATGCAAATGTTCTTTCATATGAATAAGGATTCACTTCTGTCTTTTAACTCTATTTGCAAAAATAACTTGAATCCTGTTTGAAAATTCAGTTGTTTTGCTGAGAATCCTCACCTGGCATCAGGACTCAAGGTATCCCCTTTCAGCTTAAGTTAAGCCTTGAAAGGATAAAATTTGCCAGAATAGTTAAAACTAAATGTTCTTGAACTAAAAGCTCCTTTTTTCTTTCCTTTGAATTCTCTCCAAAACCAGCACCTTATCCTAAGTGCTATTTTGGTACTTGTTGATTTCTTCATTACACCCTCCATTAACTCTCCAGCCAAGGAGGTCAATATCATTAACTGTTTCCAGTTTCAACTCGTGAAATTTTAAAAAGAAAATCAAATAATAATTTGGACATTTCCTTAATCCCTTAGAATTTACAAGTATGTGTTCTAAAACAATGATTTACAGAAAGCAGCTTTGACACACATTTGTGTATGTTAATTGAAATTGTGGTAATTAACTCAAGACAGTAAATTACTGACTTTAAAAACTGCCTTTTGAGCATGACTGATCAACAAGGTACTGGAAGAAGCACTGAATTCCATATTACTGCACCTTTGAGTTTTAGGTCTGGGTGGGCTTCAGCATCCTGACTTGAAAAATTTATTTTTTGTGCTGCAGACTTCAAGGGGCTGATGAAAGTGTGTGGGCTGGTTTGGATGTGAGCCATGCTTTTTCCACACATCATTGTGTCTCCTGCACTAATGACTCACACCTGCACATGCTGCTATCTGATTTCTAGACAAAGCTATTTATAAACTGGAACAGCACTGCTGAATTCTGGTGGTGTAACTACAGCAGTCATTATTTACCTGAAGTGCTTGTCTGTGAAGCATAGACAATTTGGGGACACTGAGTTTGCTGGCCTTTGAGGAGCCATGAAAACTGGATGCAGCTTCTCCCTGATAAAACCCACAGTGCAATTTTATCTTGCAGACATCTATGGATTTGATGTGGTAACATATTACTTTTCACATGACTGCAAGATAAACACAGGATTCCAGGATCACACACGCACAGAAAAAACCCATCCTATCTTCTCTCACAGCAGCTATTGGAATTATTTCCTATAGTGGTTTTTTATACTTGGAGACTTGCATGTTGCAGACTTAAAAAAAAAAAAAAAGTTATTTAAATCAAGCAAAAATACGGTTGTCCCAAGCTTATGATTACAGTCTTGCCTAGCGTGTCTCAGTCAATGGTCCAGAAAAGTATTTAAATTTTCACATTACAGTCTGCCTTCAGACACTCCTCCCCAGTGCTCAGGCTTTTTCTAGCTATGATTGTGGAAGCATCAGCATTTGGTACCAATCACATATCTCTTTCTCCTTCATCTGCAAGTGGCCACGTTTTTCCTACAGCTTCACATGAGACCATTTGCCTTCCTTTCTTTCTTTGGGGCAACTCGGTGAAGAGCACAGAAGAGGAAGAGTTCAGAACAACTGCCTAAATGACCCTTCTGTGGAAAGAGCATTATGAAACATACAAGGGGATACACCCTCAGAGAGTAAAACAGTCATCTGCTGCAGTGAAAATTTTCAAAGCTATTCATTTCATGCCTACTAAGCACACAGCATCCTGCCCCTTAATTCTGAAAATCATATAATGTTTTAATCTTGGATTGAAGTGATTTTTTTTCATTTAAACAAAGCTCTGTTTAAATGAAAGAAAAAAACCCAAAAACCAAAAAAACAAACAATGAAGTCTTTATACAGAAAATCAGGTATGTCAGCAAGCCTGTTCCTGTTACTTACAGACAGGCATTTTGCTTCCAGCAACACAAGGTCCTTCCACTCATATACTTATGTACACTTCTCACTGTGTGCCTGAGAAGAAAAACCATAGGGTATCGATATTAATATGGCTGTTGAATGGCACACTGGAGAGCCCTGGATTTCAGGTAGCTGAGTTGTGTTCAGAAATCGATGTGCTGCTGTCTTCCTTGGTGCAGATTTACTGATGTTAAGGGTTTGCTTCTGCCTACATTATTAGCAGTTCAGTAAGGGCCAAATTATTTTAAACTTTCACCGATCACTCAGCAAAATAAGGCTTTGCTTCCAGTTAAGTAGTATCATGGTTAATTAGCCTTTAAGTAGTATCAGAGTTAATTTAGCTTGATTCTGTAGTACCAGAGGTCAAAATACATCATAAACTGAGTAAGGATATCTTGTCTTTAAGGTGCAGAAATAGTAGGAAAACTATTTCCATTCATCATACAGAATGGAAGAGCATCTATGCACCCCTCATAGATATTTTAATAAAAAGTGCAAGAATAGAAAAGTCTTCTTTGATTAAATTAGGGTTTGAGTAGGTTTCCTCTTTTTTTGTCTCCATAATTTTGGACTGCACAAGTTGACATTCATCAAGCAATGAATACTCACCAAGGCAAGGCTGTCTGATCAGGGAAGTGCCCTGGGTCACATACCCCTGCTTCTTAAAGCTGAGTAGAAGTATGACAAAAAAATTCAAGTTCAGTTCACTGAACATTTGTCCATATTTTCTCTCCTTCTGCTTTTATTTCTTTTCCATGAGTTTAAATATTTTCCTAATACCCCGTTTTTCTTATCTGCTTAAGAAACTATAATTCTTAGTTTAGAGTATCTTTTGATATGCATTCAGTCTTGTTCAGTTCTTACACCCACTCATTTTTCCATCTTTTCTGTCTTCTTTTATAGTTTACTCTTGCCTCAAAATTATTATTTTCAACTTCATCTCTTCTTATGAAGCAATTCATTTATCTAATATTTATCAAAATAAAAAATGTCTTTAATTCATTAGGTACTATTTTTTAATAGTAAGAAATTCACTACTTCTATAAGGAAAGTATTTTCTTTATTCATAGAACTAGAACAGCCCAAGAAAGAATGGCTGAATTCTGGAGGCCTACCTGTCAATTGCCCTGAAATACTACACAGTCTTGTAAATGGGATTTGTTCTTGCTACTTTTTCATGATGAAATTTTTACCACTACCTGTGTCACAGAGAATTTTATGGTGTTTTTAGGAACTGAACTCAAAGCATAAATTGATTTCACTGAGAAAGACCAATAGATGGTGCAGTACTATCAAATGCAAAGAATCAAAGAGCTCCATAACCTTATACAAATTGCCTAAGGCATTTTATAAATAAAAAGCTTGCTGCAAAGACTTTATCGATTCTGAAAACAAATAATTTTTAATTTGTAACTTTAAATCTGATTTCATATGCTGGGAAAAAAAACCAAGAACAAAACAAACCTAACGAAAAACTCAACCCTCCCTCCACCAAACCACTGGGGGAAAAAAAAACCAAAAACCCCCCTACACCCACTTTTCCAGTCTCCTGTTTCTCACAGCTGCTGGTCTAACAAGTAGCCTTTTCTGGCACTGGCACTGCTGCTCCTTCCTCCCCATCTATCCACTTTTACCCCTGTGCAGATTCATGGAAAGCCAAAAACCAAATCCATATTGATAGGGGAAAGGAGGCTCCAGAGCACAGGAGTATTTCTGATTTTATCTGCTTTCGTGCATGTGGCTGGCAGGCAGTCTCTGCTGTGACCACCAGCAGTGTCCCATGGTCTCACTGGTGGCTGAGTAGTGCCACTTGTGCAGAGCAGCACACGGGGCCCCACAAGCACTGCAGGGCATATTCCTGCTGTTCTGCAACAGGAACTGCAAACAAATGCAGCCTAAAAGCCTGGAGTGCCTTTATACCCTCTCCCCAGACTGACCTGGCAGGTCACAATCCTCACTGCTCCAAGGGACTGTCCTTAAACACCTGGGTAGAGTAGCTTTACTTGTCTCCAAATACTCCGCTGTCTACTCAACAATTACACTGAGTTCTTCATGTCCTTTAACCAATTTCAACAAAAATTCACTTTTCCTCATGATAGCTGCAGTTATGCTGTCTTCAATGTCACCATCTCGCTCAGAATATAGTCAGCATACAATTTTTTTCTCTCTTTTAAATGGAAGAGAAGATTAGGCCCAGTAGCCAGGACACATAGAAGTAAACAGTCAGTTGTGGTTTCTTTCTCAGCTCTGCCAGTGACCAATGTGCAATAGCTTGTCAAAGAAAATATTTTCAAAAACAGTTTAAGAAAAAAAAATTAAATAGACTAAAAGAAAATAGGAAAAATTCAAAGAAGTTTCTTACTGAGGAAAAAATGCATTCACCTTAAACATCTAAAATGTGATGAAGCTATAAGCCACTGAAAAAATACTCTGTTGGAAAATGTTCAGCCACTTTCAGCATCTGTCAAAAGGAAATGTTGTTCAATTTTTAATCATTGATGATATTGCTGTATTGAAGCACCAATACATGCAGAGATGCTGGATAACTTTATGGACAAACAGGGAGACAGCTATTGAATGCAAGCCATTTCTCAGATCAGGTAGCCGTAAGACTGTTTTTGAGTGATGATACCTGAAGCACACTTGAAGTCTCTTCATCTTGTCAGCCTCAGAGGAAAGCTGAAAAGTGGGAGGCAAATAAGGTCTGAGGCTACACAGCAAAGCCAGGACAAAGAAACAGCAAACATCGTTCGTTCAGCATTTAAGGCAGACATGAGAAGCCTCTCGTAGGCAGGTGTTAGAATCAGAAGTACGAGTTGGTGAGGTTCAGCAGGACTTTGAGGTAATAAAAGGGACGGGAAGCCCGAGGCGGCGGCTGCTGCCGTGGCGCCCGGCACCCGCTGGGTGGCGCTGTGCGGCGGGGACAGCGCCGGGCGCGGCCCCGCGGCTGAGGGGCAGAGAGCGGGCGCGGCGGGACAGCTGCGAACGGGGGTGTCGGAGCCGGGCCGGCCTGAAGCTGGCCCGCACTCACACGGAGTCAGCCGCAAAGCGCAGAGCCACCATAAGGATGGTGGCTAACTCGGTTTATGCTTAATTAACACTTACAAAACATGCTGCCGTGCTAAGTGTACAAAAAATAGCAGAAACATGAAGCTATAGGAGAGTCACCCCTTATCTTTGGGAGCCCGTACTCTAGCTATACATGCTCACTTAAGTTTGTAGTATTATCACCACCAGAGAGGAAAGCAAGCCACTAGAGGGGGTGAGACCCTTTTCTGGTAGCACACGAGTGCAAGCCTCAAGCACTAGAGCGCAGGATGCTTTCCGTCACTTGGGCTGTGTCCTCAGCCTGGGTGTGCCACAGCTTTTCACTCCCTCAGCCCTGTCCATTCCTGCCTCCACTTCCTCTCTCCCTGCTGCAAAAACCACTCTTGAAGAGGTAACAGTTTCTGTATCCCTGCTTGTGCTTCTAAATGCTATTTAACAATCAGCCCGTTCC
Organism: Molothrus aeneus; assembly: GCF_037042795.1. Lineage (NCBI taxonomy): Eukaryota > Metazoa > Chordata > Aves > Passeriformes > Icteridae > Molothrus > Molothrus aeneus. Next base: position 16,380,317 of record NC_089652.1, on the reverse strand, counting down.
TGTTGTTTGGTGGGTTTTTTTCTGTGACAAATGAAAGTATCAGCATGCAGCTTTGGTTACTGCAAAAGTACAATCACAAGACCACAGATTTGAGTATTAATTTAGTAATCCCACTGCCATACTAACAGGAGAATTATAACCATGCCATTAAACATGGCAGTGGATACTCGCAGCAGCTGCTTCAGAGACCTCTCTCTTCCAAGAAAAGCAGAATCAACTCACAAAATAAAAATATTGAGAGAAAAGGAAATGCAAAATAATTCCATTAAAGCAAAAAACCTAACACAGTTCTGCTGTTGTAACTCTGCCATTGTAAAAGATATATCCAGATACACAATGTTCCGGTTATTGTTCCTGATATTCACTTTCATGATTCACAGTTATATTCAAGTGCTCACAATTATATTTATATAAAGTCTCACTGTAACTTCCCATCAGAAGTACAGCAACTATGCCAAAAAAGCAGGTTCTGTTTAAAAATATTCATGAGATACTGTTTTAACAGTTAGATGCTTCCTGCTCCAACATCACATTCTACTACAAGCATCAAACATTTAATCTTTTTATATAAGCAAAAATAGATCTTAGTATCTGACTTGACGTATCTATTCTAATAAAATCCACAAAACTGACAGTAGATGCAAAACAGAAGGCCATGCATATTATAATAAAATTAAATTAGAATCAATTCTGATTATTCATCTCTAGTTCAGTTTTCATTAAAAGAAAGTCTAAGTACCTGATGAAACAATAATTGAAGTATTTTGTTTTAATATTCAGGACATACTACTGAAGTATGACATCAGTGAGGAACATGATCACAGAGTACTTACTCAGTGGAACTCATTTTCATATTCATTTCATTGAATCCTCCTTATACGCAGAGGCTTATCAAATAAGTTCCTCACCATTCCTACTCTGAGAATGGAATTTAATTTTTAAATTATAATTTTAATTTTTAAAGAATGTTAAAAGCTGTAATAGGTTGAGGGGGGGAAAAAACCCCAACCAACCAACAACCCCAACCTCTTTATTCTTCCAAAAGCAATCATTAATGCAACAAATTCAAACTGATAGATGAACACATAAAATGCTCAAGCTCATTCCCCTAGGCTTTTATGGTGGCTTTTCATATCCCACTGGAATGGCCTCTGCTTCCTATGTGCAGTGATTTCCAAAATCCAATTCAGAAAAATAAAATGCTTTCCATTTCTATATGAACTGCTTGGTCTGGTAGAAACTACTGAGTTCATCACCCAGTGGTCAGATGTTAATGAAATCACACAAAACTAGAAGTAATTTCTCCACTTATAGGCCAAACTACAGTCTCTATAAAAACATGTATGTTTTTCCAAAATGTAGGTTAAATGCAGTTGCTCTAATTTGTTAGTGAGAAGCTTCTCCTCAGTCTGCTGGTTTAATACTTCTGCAGGCAGACTTCAGCTTTTGTAAGTCATCCACATCTTCACTGCTCTAATTTTACCAACTTCTTGACATTCAGAATTATTTGATATTGTTTAAGAGACTAGGGATCAGAGTTTACCCTTGAAACAGCTGTATTATAGAGGTGACATTTCAGCTGCTGTGCATGCCCAGTAGGGTAGCAACAAACTTTGCCACCACTGAAAGTCAAAATTTCTGGACGTTCAGGATTAAAAGCTCATGACTTTACAATTTGAGTTGAAGAAGCCCTGAAACGCTAGGTTAGAGCAGATTACCAGCCTTTGGGATTCAAGCACAGAAGGAAATACAAAGGCCCCCACTAGCTATATTTTCTACTTGGGGTGACAGAAAAAGAAAATTCAGTTTGTGTTTATGGTAACATGTCTTGGCAAGCTTCCTCCTTTCAAAGCCTCCTCTCCTCAGTAGGGAGCAGTTCCATATTCACAGCTGTTCTGCTCAGTGGGGCAAGACTGCAGGGCTGCTCCAGCTCAGACCACAACATGTGGCCCTGCTGTCCTGTAAGATATCCCACTGACTCTCACCACATGGCACCTAGGACATCCTCAGCTCTTGGATGTCCACAAGCCCATCGCTGCTTGGCACTAAAATCATGCCACAACTCTGGAGAGCTATTATCAATGAATTTGCTTTGTAACCATGACACCAGCTTTGCAAAATGCCAGTCTGTTTTCATACAGCAAAAGCTTTTTCGTACAAAAAACCCCCAAAACTCAACACAAACCCACCCCAAAAAACCAGAAAAGAACAAGGTTTGTTTTTACCCATTCTATCACAGGGACAGCAAGTTGCCGGCAAATTAATATTAAGGTTAAATCTATGTCAAATTTAGTCCAAAGACCTTAGCTTTAATAGCTGTCAATATAAATATTGTTTTGTTTCACTAAAAATGTATTTGGATAATTATTCTAAGTAATAAGGTTTCCCAGAGACCAAATTAACAATTAAGGGTCCTACTCAGAGCTTTCACAAAGCACTGTTAAATGAAGCATTCTTCCTCATGCCCCGCCTCTCTCACCACGCTGTTCACAGGAAACATTTTTCTAAGTACAGTTCAATAAACCTGTTAAGGGTTACCTGAAGTGCACTGAATAATTCACTGCATGAAATTTCTGACCACCATTCACTGTTATGAACAATGTGGCTCAATTCTTTTACAGCTCCAACATTTCAAGCACAAAAATCATCATAAAATTGTTTTAATCCTAGTTTAGTTCTTGCCAGCTATGCAAGAGATGCCAAATTATTATCATTAATGGTTAAATTACTTCAGCCTTCATAATTTGAGTAAGCTCCAGTCTAGAACATGTAATCTGGCTGCCCAGTAACTCTTAATCTTGTTGACTAATTTTACTGGTAACCCATGTTTTTCATGCTTTTTTGTAGGTTGGGGTTTCTTGAATTAAAAACACGGCATTCTCAGTGATTCAGGGAGCTATTCATATGAAAAGAATCTTTCATATGAAAAGACACAGTTTTTGCTAAAACTAACAATCAGCAAAATGAACTAGCTAGTTAAGGGACAAAGAAAAAAAATTTTCATGGTAATGCAGTGACAGCAAGGTGTCAAAAGAAGCAATGAAGACATGCCCAGGCTTTCAAAAACAGTTCTGGGCATAACTTAAAGATAGTTTTAAAATGCTAAGAAAAGTGCAGTTGATGTTTTATCAGGCTCAAGTGTACAAAAATTGGTTCAAACGTCTTCTGCTTTTCCAGACATGAAAAGTACCAACAGTAAGAGCAGTGAAGAGGCACTGACCAGGGGTTTTAGGGAGCAGGCACCCCTCCTGCCAAAGCAAACAGATGACTACAGAAAAAACTGCTGCACCAGATGGGAACTGGTGAAGATTTTTAGGGCACAACAACTGGGATGAAAATGAATAGGGAATGACTTTTCACTCTGTTCACTAAAAGCAAAACAAGAAGGAATAATATTAAATTAATTAAAGTCACATGGCAGTTCTTCATACAATGTGCAGGATATTGTGAAATTTGTAACTTTTCCTGCTTCAAGAAATGCCGGAATAAATTCCTAAGCAAAAAATCCCTCGGGGGGTATTAAATACACAGATACCATGTCTGGTCCTGACTTGCAAAGTGCTGTAAACTGTTGGGCTATATGAGAGAAATACCATCCCATGGTTGCCTCATTCCAGGCAATTGCTTTCAGCAGCTGATAGAGAAAGGTCCCATGAAAGACAAGGACAAGAGTTTTATTCATTTGTGGCCACAGATTTAAACAGCCATTTCCCAGATATAGGGGAGACACATTGCTGTATCCTCCTAACAGGCATTACAGCTATGTTGCTGCTTACATACTCCAGTTGCTGGGATGCAGACAGGAATTTCTCAGGTGGACAATTGCTAAGATAGCATAGATGAGGGCTGAATTCCTTCTAATGTACAGTCAGGAGTTTGCCAGTTAAAGAGCAGCTACACTTTTGCAAACCAAAGACAGCAGGGTGGCACAATTTTCATGGGAGGGAGAAACACTATAGGTAAAGCCGGGACAGAGATGTGAAATACTATATGCAAAGCTGGAACTATTAAACAAACTGCTGAAATGGATTTTTTAAAAATTGTTTTGGTGTTTTTTAACACATCTGTTTGAATAAGGGATGCTACATGCAAAGCAAGTAGTCAACAAGGCTTCAAAAGCTCAGACTGAGTCAAAAAAAGGAAAATAGTTTCCTTATAATAAAGTAAGAATACTTAAAATTGAAAACCTAATAGCACATATGGAACAACCTAATGCCATTTGTAGAATTAGGAAGATTCAGGAGAGAGATCACTGTAAAGTGATTCACTCAAGGGGATACTGCGAATCAGTGCTAGAACAACAATTCTTTTTTAATTACAGTTTCTTATTAAGCCTGTATTAACTTGCTGAAGGTCAGAGGTTGACTTAATTTTTAGCAAAATTATTTGCTAAGAAGTTTCCAGTATCTCATCATGTAACCTATAGCTACAGATAGGCTCTGCATCACTATTCCAGGGGGAAATACTTTTGATGGCAGGAACTGCTGTATGAACATTTCATTCTGCTTCGGGAAAGATAGGCAATTCACAGGAGATGCAAAATGCTATTTTCTAAAAGTATATCAAGCCTTGAAGTTATTATGAAGAACATCTAGGGAGAACTGAATAGACTGACAGAAGTTCAGAAAACACTTCACTAGGGACCAAGTCCTCCCATCCAGCCCACAGGGCACATCTCCAGTAACTGTCAGAAATAAAGGTTTCACCAGCTGTTGACCACAAAGGTTTCCTCTTACATGCTTCTGTAACAAGCCCCCAGTGCAGATTTCACTTCAAGCAAACAAGATTTTTCTAATAAGCCATCTGATCAAAATAATTTACTTGGTTTAAGGGAGTTTTGCCAAGAAAAGAAAGACAGCTGAAAGTAAAAACTTTATTTCTTAGGTAATGGAAGTACAGGGTTTTCTCCAGAAAAAAAACCCTGAAACAAACCATCACACAAACAATAAAACCTGATTTTCTAATCAATTCCTTATATAGACAGTACCTAGGTGTTACACTGTAACACAAGTACACATCACAGCTTTCAAGACCGGCAGGCTTTCTTTCTTTTTTTATGACAGATGTATAAAACAAAATTCTGATCCTCCCGAGCCTTTGTATTATTGTTGTTTTGGTATTCCAAGCTTTGAAGTGGAAAATCTATTAATAAAAAAATGTATTAACATCACCCTTTCTAGTTACTAAGGTGTCTGAGAGTTACCATCAGAACTGCAGAATTCTTAGCTTTTAGGCTTCCTGTTGAAAAATTTATTCCCTTCTGATTGAATAATGTAGTATGGCTGCACAAAGGCTTCCATGATCATGGCATTTGGCTGCATTACCAGTCTTCCTGAGAAGTTGTTGTGTTTGACCAGTAGAGATCTGGGCGCCTTTCTCCCGCTGCAGTGCCTTGTGAATACTAACGAGAGGAGAAAACAGAACACAAGCTCCAGGGCTATTTCTGTGCTTCAGAATCTGCAGGAACACCCAACATTTCTCTTAATAAGATTTAGTCTGAAGGTACTACTGAATGCTTCATAATTCATGTCTCTGAATATATGAGTTATCCTCATCACTCCTCTGGATTTTTTTCTAAGATGGATATAATTAGTAAAAGTAATTTTTGATAATGTGACTGAAAAAAGCATGAAGGAGAGCAGCATAGTCGACTGTGAACCTGTGTCCTCCAGTGGAAGCAATAGGAGCCAAAACTGCTCCTTAACCAATCTCTTTTCAGTGATCTGACATGGATGAATTTAAGCTTCATAAATAGACTTGGGGGTCTGCATTAATTAAGTGTTCCTATGTTAGAAAGGAACAGAGGTTTGATTTTAAAAAGCCCATTAAGTCAGCAGAGATTCTTTAGTCTAGTTTAGTGAGCTCTGAGTCAAATACTACAAATATTAGCCAAATGACAATCAAGGCTTGCAGATAAGAGCTCTTATTTATTCAAGTCTCTCCATATTAATTAAGAAGATACAAGCACAGGCAATATGGGAAGAACCAACAGGTTCAGATTCCCACTGGCAATAGCAGGAAGAATCCACATGTCTTGTATAATAGAGTAAGGAAGGTAAGAACAAAACTCCAGTCCCCACAAAAAAACCCATCACAATTTGTCTTGAGCTGTTCTATAGAGGAAGCCCTTCCTGACACCAAATCTGACCATTTGTTTGTTTCTTTTATGATGACATCTGGAGGCATCAAGCAAGTATCAAGAATTTAGTGTAAAATGTACCATAAATACACAGAAACAAAGCATCCCACAAGTCTAGGAAAATACACATTTATATTTGGAAAAATATATGGTTCACTGAAATATCCCTGCAACACATCTTAGGCAGGTTTCCATACCTCAGAGATAAAGATGCCCAATTCAAATATTAACCACCAGTCTCAAAACAGAAGTACTGATATAGGGAGGTTTTTAAGTTTTGAGTATGTTTCAAGTTCTGTAATTAAAAAGAAATCTAGACTTCCAGCTTAACTTGAAAGTGTGACTGAATGTATGCAAGACTGAAAGAAGTCCGTGCCAATGTCTGTCATGGCAATCATTTTGTGCTGTTGGTTGCAAACCAGTGGTGTTAAGCTGCCTTGATAAAGCAAATATCCTAGTGGCAAATTGCTTTAAACTCCCTCAGCAAGACAGTTCAGTTACTGTGATTTATTTTAATTTAGGTTTGTGCAGCATGTAATTTTCTAGAAGTGTGCCTAATAGACCATTAGAGTTTTCCCACATAGCTGTGGTGCTTCAGCACCTTCATCCTTCAAATGTCTTCGTTATTTTCAGTCTTCTTTCAGGAAATTTGTCTCTTGCACTGGGAGATATGTGACATATGGGCCACATGATACCTTTGAGGATTATGCCATTTTTAAATAATAGATTTTGGAGTGTCACTGCCAAGTGAGAGAACCAAGGCAGGTATTAGCAGGAGGTTGACACATACTGCCATACATGGAACATACAAAAAAATTTCTTTACCTAATTTGTTTCTCATTTGTTCCTTTGTAGTAGATCCATCAATTATTTTCAGGTGACTTTTTTTTTTTGTAAATTCCACACATTCATAGAGCTGGAGTTATCATTTTCACAGCAAGGAAGAGATGCTTGCCTGTTCTGGATCACTTCCTTTCCTAGTAGTTTTATTTACAGTTGATTACTTCCCTAAGATGAAGGAATGGTCCTTACTGACTTTAAAATTGCCATCTGCCAGCATGATTGTAAGCTCATCATGCAAAAACTCACAGAAAATGAATTAGCAGGTACAGCAAAATCCCTGGAAATCATTCATCACTATGGTAGACCTGATGTAGGATATATTTAAGCTTTAATGAATATGGACCAAGAAGAGCACAATAAATTGGAAAATTCAGAATCACAAGGCTGCTATTAGGAATGTGAGAAATAAGATGTTGCAGCATGGGAACATTTATCTGCAAGCTCCCACAAACCAAATGCACATCAGATAAATCCTGTACTCTATAGACATATATACTTAATAAAACTACCCACAGAGCACAGACAACAAATCCAGTTTTTACTTCCCCCTCCCAGGTCTCACTGCATTCAGACTACTGCAAAGCCAGCAGGGTTTAACTCGAGATGGCAGCCCTGGGTACTTTCCCTGCAGTCAATTCACTTCTCTCAGAGGAGGAGGATGTCAGAGGCAGAGAGAACAGGATGCCAATTTAAGTGACCACGGAGGTGCTGTTGCTGTTTGTTAAGCCTCTCTGATGGAGGACTAGATTTGTTCTGGCACTGAGTTTCAGAAGACTCTAAAGGGCAGACAATAATCGAAACCACAGACTGTCAAAGTCTTGTTAGGCTTTTCTCAGCAGTCCTGGAACATGTATGACTCACTAGCAAACAGCACATACCCTTCAGTGAATCTTCAGCCCAGTCCAGGGAATGCATGTTGGGTGCATAGTTCTTTCCAAGGGTTCAGGACTTTTATCTCTCTACTCTTTGTGCAAATGAACAGGTCTCTTCATTTGCAAAATACATTAAAAGTGCTATTTTCCGAAAAGTTACCAATTACACAACATAATGTAATAGTGATGACTATTATGTGTAATAAGGGATTCCAATATTGTTTGTATCAAACTGAAGATCTCCAAAATCAGTTTGTTCAACTGAGCCACTGATGCTGGGGTGACAAAATACATTGTGACACTGAGCATCTTTCTCTCATGCCTGTGGCTGTCATCTAATTCTGCACTTAAACAATGAATTGGCTAAAACATCCCTAACACTAAAAGGAGAAAAGAAATTTGGCAGTGGGAAACAATATTAAATGTGGAAAATTCACTTCTATTTGTTCTTAGTGCTGTGCTTTTAACACTGTGGTCAGATATGTAAAAGAAAACCCTGAGAATTTGCCACGAAAAACAAAACCAGAAGAACTCTGAAATATAATACTCCATTTTACATACTGCAAAATATAAACTTGGTTACAGCTTGAGAGCATTAAAAACTCCTCAAACCTTAAATATTTTATTTGCTATTAAATTCCTGGAAACAACTAAGAGTACATAAAAATGATGCTAGCATCTACTTAATTCTAATTGAAAACATAAGTCTTTGTTTCTTATTGACTCAAGACAGCAGTGCTGCCAAGAGACATTTCATTAGACAATACAGTCTTATCATTTTATAAAAAAACTCCAACAGATTATTTTAATTGCTTCACACAATACTAAGAGAGGAATGACACTTGCAAACAAAAGTCAGACTCAAATGATACTTATATTTTTCTGAGAGGTTTTTGGGGGTAGGAAAAAGACTGCTAATTTACATTTTCATTTTCTAACCATTCTGAAATTGCTGATTGTCAGAAACTGTAACATCAACATAAAGCTGCATATAGGTCTTTTGCCAGCTACTCATCAGACTTTTCTTCACAAGCCACCTCAATACCCAGGCTTCCAAAGTTTTCTTTTCTTACTCTGAAGAGGGTTTCTCAGTTTTCACCTGCCTCCTTTCCTCACAAACGTCTTTGTTGATATTATGGTTAAAAATACCTGCTAATCCTGCAAGACAGTTCTCCTGAAAGTATGTGCTCTCTTGCTTCCCAGAGGCATATCATGCTTTCTATGTTACCAACTGAGCAAAAAAACTTAAAAGCATGAGTTTTGAAATAACAGCACTTGGACTGCCAGGCCTCATTAAATCCAAGATCTATTACAGGGCAAAATGATGCTTATATTCACATTTACTTCTCCATAAAATATACATGTCAGAACCCATTCAATGTATTCTTGAAGAGTTCTAACATACAGGCTTATAACTCTAAGAGTGATCTAAATTACTAAGAACAAAATAAAGACGACACAGTATGGGCAATTTGCTGATTTTTAGAAAATATTTGGTAGTCACTGAATGGGAGCAAATGCCTCAGCATTAGCATCAGATACTCATACATTAGAATATTTAGGTAATACACAATTCAAATATACACAGTTGTTTTGCTGGTTGAATGTATAATAATCAAATATAGGATCCATATTAAAAGCTGTATTTTAAATAAAATTCCCTTTACAAGGACAGTACTAACAAAAAGAAGTGCTGAAAACCCCTATTCAGGGAAGGTTTAATTTCCATACATTGCTAATAAATCAATATTCAACATCCAGGATTCTCAAGAATCAAAAGTAACTCAGAAGTAGCCTATGGTTACACAAGTTTAGATAGCTTCTAAAGAAGGAATTTAAGAAGTACTGGATAACTTCAGATAAAGTACCATCTGAAAATTGAGAGCTATATTTAAAGTTAGTTAATTCAATCTAAATCACTATGCTAAATTGGTTACACAAACACCTTGCAGAAACAAAAACCAAAAGTTAATTATTTTTATTTTTTTTAAAAGGGTGCATAACATTAACTGCATTTGAATCAAGATAAAGAGCTTTTTGGAGGAAAAGTCTGCTTCTAACTACACTTCCACAAAAATGAGATTCAACACTATTTCAATACAGAAGAGTAGCTCCCTATTATGTGCTTAAAGGAGATTCCATTTCTCTCTCCTGGGCTGAAAGAGTTGCAGTTCTGTTCGTCCCCAGTTTGCTGCCCTCTACCATTCTCTTCCCCAGTCACATTTTGGCTTCCTGCACATTTTCCCTCCGAGGTCAGCTGAATACATTTGCCTTCATCAGCAGCATTTCCTATTTCCCCCTATCTTTAATTCAAGTTCCTTCTTTGCAGATACTTCTACTTTCCTGCCTTTTGAGCTTACTTTACTCCCCAAATTCCACCTGAGATACACATACCTGGTGTTCCTTCCCATCCTCTTTTTCTTTAAGTATTGGCAAGTCTCAAATGTTTTGGAATAACAGATTTGTATATGCATAATTTCCTCTAAAATAAAATTTCTTTTGCATATGCTACAGGCATTTATCCCATGGAAAGTACTAAAAGAAGATCTCGATTTTTAGAGTCAGCAAACTTAGGAGTATCTCTGTGATAATTTCCCCCCAAACTAATTCTTACAGGTGAAGTTTTCAAAAATAAAAAAGACTTCCTACTAAGGTCTACTACAAAAAAAGGTCTGCATAAGATTAACAGAGGAACTCAGACATTTAGAGAACAGATTTTCTATTTTCTTTTTTCTTTCTTATTTCTATTTAATTTTCTATTGTAAACAACAAAATTGTACACTTTGTTATGCACTTCCAGAAGTGCATAACACAAATCATGTTCTATTTACTAATTTAGATTAAGTAAGTAAAGACAAGTCTACTGAATTAGAGAAAAAAATTAGAAAGCATGCAAAAGTAAAGGTAACCTTACCTTTTCATCATCATCAGAAAAAGGGGCACCTCCTGGAGTCTTATTTATTGCTTGGGCAACACCAATAATCTCTCCATCACTGTTTCTTATGGGCATGCACAAGAGTGACTTTGTCTTGTATCCAGTCAGTTTGTCAATCTCATCATTAAAGCGTCGATCCTTCAAAAGGAAATAAGGGAACATTAACATACATTTCATATATCTAAGCTTTCTTCAGACAGCTGAAGTCATTTATCAATGTCTGATATGGTATTTTTCAGTAGCATTAGGCTGTTGCTTCTCTGTTATCAGCCCATTATCAGACTGATATCTGCCATTAGTAATGTGATCATACACACACACTTCTGCTAGGCCCTGCTGCCATTTCACACCCATATTCTGTAGATGCTCACAATGTCTCTCTCAAGTAAATGGAAACTCATTTATGCCCCATTTCTGTCTGTTCAAGTATGACTGGTTATGTGGACTGGATCCAGTACAAACATATACTCAAAGAAATGCAGTCAAAACCTCAGCTCTTTCTGGAAAACTAAGTACAGGAATGTCCCTGTTCAAAAAAGGCACTGTGCAGCAATCCATTCTCTGGAACAGTAAAGCCCAAATTGCAGATCATAAAGTAACTCAAAGGAGGATGAAAACTTAAGAGGTAGTGCTGACATGACTTTTGTTCATCTTCGTGGAGCATAGTCTTCAACAGCTCTTCTATCAGCCAGAGAGGAAATTACTGCTTTTCACTGGCAGCAGCTCTGTACCTCTGTTCACCCTTCCTAAGGGTGAAGTTAGCATTGTGCTGCAGGCAATAGTTAAACCAGCTCAGATTCTCCTAACATAAGGAAACTAAGCCGTTGAACAAAATTAGGCACAACTTTTTGTTTTCAGAAGTTTAATCAATATTGGCTGTGAAATAATGCCTATATTTGACTCGTCATGAAAGCAATCCACACCGTCCTTATTTTGATTGTGATGAGCAATTCAGTAATTTTTTTACTGATACTAAAAACTGACAATTTTTTTCCTTCACAAATTTTTATCTATTTCTATTTCCTTGTTGTAAATTCCAGATACTATAGAAATAGTGTCTTCTCTTCACTTTGAGACATGATATAGAAATGCTTTATTTTTACCCATTATAAAATTAACATATACATTTGGCTACTTTATTACTTATTGCACATTTTCCAACATCTCAATCTGAAGGAACTAATACCAAATGTACCCAACAAGTTCTTTGGGAGAGCCAGAACTCCCATGATGAATGTTTTTTAATAACAGCATCAAGGGTGCAGATCTGCCTGATCTTGTGATCTTTCCAAATGCTTCTAAACACTTTTATATCAACTTCAGTAGAAGCTGAACTGTTCTGCATCATAGAGAATCCTGCCTAGAAAGATACAGTTCTTCTAAAACAGAAAAAAAGGAAAATGCAGTGCAATTATCACACAGTAGGCTTCACTAATGAATAAATTAAATATTCCTTCCAGTACTTCCTGGTAATGTCTGAACTACTATTTGGAATTAGCTGCTGTTGCTGAAATATTGATAAGATATTTTGTGCGACTGAAGACACAATCCCTGCTCTACTAATTTTGTACCAAGCAAATCAGAGTACATGGGGAGAACACTGAAACAACAACAGTGTGCCTTGAGTAGCAGTACTGTTGTTGATTGACGGACACCTAGTGGGCCTTACAAAAAAGCAAACCTTCAAGAGGCAGTTTAGCTGAAAAAACCAAACCAGCTGTTGGTCACCCCAGAAGTGAGTTGAGATTTTCTCATCTGAATACACTCCATGCATGTGTTGTATGCAGTCACTGCCTTTTCAGCAGGCCTCAAGATTAACATGAGAAGTGCTGTTTGATCAGCAGGGTGTGGTGGCACACAGGACAGGGGCTGGTGAACATGTCTGAATGAGTCACACACTGTACAGCTGGCAGGGTTAGCAACAGATGTAATGACCAGCTATGGAGCCACTGTTCCTTCATGGATGCTGTGGAGTAGCAGAGACACAAGCGGGATTAGCAGCCTGAAAAGTGTTGGTATGCTCTTTAATGTACAGCTCATTCCTGCTGCTTTGCTTCTCTTTTCAGATCATGGCAGATCATGGAAGTTTTCTGTTTGTCTCTCTCCCTGGAGCCTGCACACCATGAGGAAGCAGGATATCAGATTATATCCTCTGATGCCAGAGAACTGGATGACCTTTAGCAGAAGGGTATTGCGTCTTGGAGCTGAAACTAAAGGTACAGCAGTCGAAGAAAGCTAATGTGCTTAATTGGAAAAATGAGGCACTATTTACAAAAAACTCAATAACTTGGTAAAAGCTGAGAATCATCAAGATGTGAAGTGAACCTACCCCTACTCTTTTGTGGAAAAGCATGCCAGAATTTCATTTGGGTGGCATTTGAATAAGTGATGAGGTGAGACATAAAAGTGAACAAAATAAAATGCTGTTCCTGGCAGCATTGTTATTGTTGAACCATGCAATATGCACAGAAAGCAGTGACTGGATGACCTGCATTACGTTCCAAACCACTTATCCCCACACTCTCTTCTTTCATCAGTTATTGTCATAATAGGACATACAGTATTTTTATGCAAGAACACTCATGGATTAAAGTCTTCCACTAACTGTTTAAAGAATTACTAAATACTGCTTTGGTTCTATATAATGAGTTTTCTACACAGAGATATTAAAAATGTGAAGGCTGAGGCATTTTTAAGTGGAATTTCACATCTGCCATCAAGGAAAAGTTACTCTGTAAGACAAACCCTATCCTGGCTTTAAGGATATTTATTGATTGTCAGTGTTGCCCTGTGAAAGGTGAATGAAGTAAAGACACAGAAGAGAGCAAGTTTGATCCATCCATCCAAGTGCTGGTAATCCAGTTACCTGCTCAGGAACAATGTAGTCCTGGGTTTTTGGATATATTTGAAGATTGCCAGTGAATGAGAACAGATAAATAACTTCATGGTTTTATTCTGTAGAAGACCAGATTAAGGTACAGAGAGGTTTATTTTTCCATTAGGGTTCTACAATTATATATTATCAGAATCTCAACTTTCAGCTAAAGTTTTGTCTTCTGAGCAGTTTCACCAACTGCCTTTTGGTGTTTATTTTCAGTTAAAGTTGGTAGCTCATACACTGTTAGCAAACATACAAGTTTCACTGTGTTTTTCTGGTTTTTTCAACATAGGATAACTCTTTGAACTTGAAAACGTGTCTTTACAACCTTATCAAAACTAGTCAATTTTGTGTGAGCATTATTACCATGATTTAGAACAAAAGAAAAAAGTATAACCATAACCCAAGTTAGCTAAGAATCAAATATTATAATGGAGGATGAAACCTGCTTGATAACATTTCCAGGAATTAAGTCTTCATGACAAAGCCACTTCCTCTTTCTTCAGTATCTAAGGAAAAGTGTTTAATCTAGTGAAACGCACCAAGTGCCTCAGCCAAAGCTGACAGCTAAAAGAGAAGGATATTTTTGATTTTATTATTTGAAAACACCTTTCAAATATTTTCATGACAGAAGAGAACACTACAAAAAATACTCTATTAACAGGCCTGGCCCATTCTATTTTACCATTTACAGCACCATTTTTTTGCTTTGTTTTTTTTTTTTTTTTTTTTAGAAAGGGCTCTATTAGAAAAAATAACCAGACAAACTTGCATCAAAATTTCCTGGATTATACTGTATTTAAATTCCTGATTAAGTTGCATCAAAAATAAGTAATACAAGTATTATGACAGCATTGTTAACACCTGAGTATTACTGGAGTACCAAACTGCATGGGATAGACAAGTTTGAGTGAATTTATAGAAAGCCATCCTCCAAGAGCCTTTACAAAAATAAAGAAACTGAAGTTGGAAGATTTCATAACTTGATTCGCTTTCCTAATCACACTTCCTGTAAATGTAATACATAAGCTTTTATAGAAAGAAAAAAGAGCAAGAAAGCTAAAAGAGCAATCTAAAAGACAGCAAGTTCTCTAGATTCAAAGCATGACATTAAAAAAAGCTTAATACAAATAACAAAAATTAGGGCACGCAGTCTGTTCTAGATACACTTTTCTAAAAAATCACATATGGTGCAAATTACATTGTGCATAAACAGGAAACAAAACTGAAGCAAAAAACCACTAAAGGAGATAAGGGGAAACCTTGTAGACAAGAAACTCACACACAAAACACAAGTAATAAAGCAATCTCTGACAAGACTGCCATGTCAGGACTGCTGAAGGTATTCCTGTCATCTGCCCCAAAATCCCTAAATCCCCAGAGACAAAGGCAGCAGAACAAACTAGTACCAGGCAGCAGCATTGCAAACCTAATTCTCCCAAGTAAATAAGCACAGTCCATTTATATTGTGACTATTTATACAGTGACAGCAATATTTCTTATAGCAAAAAAATTATTGCAACAGATAGGACGCATGAAACAGCTCAGCCAACTCCTATTTCTTTACTCCCAAAACAATTTTTATAAAAGGAGAGAACATTGATTTAAAAAAAAATAAGTTCCAGATTTAAAACTAAGACCATTTATAGTGTGAATTTCTACAGTAGCTTACTTGGTAAAAAAGGAAAAGGTGTTGATTTGCAACAATGCAATAGTAAAACTTTTTTTGGTGTTTTTTTCCCCACATATGTCAGGACTTTGGGGCTTTTTTTAGTTTGATTGGTGGGAGTGTCTCATGACTTATGAGCCCTCTTTCTGAGCACTGTTTCAGTTATTAGTTTGACAATGGGCATTAGTAACAATGCACGTTTGTCTAATTATGACTTGCACAAAATTAATGTGAAAAAAATCAAATAGTCTTAAACAGGAAGAAAAGACTTTATAAGCAAGTCTGCAAATACGAGTGCCTAGCTAATAAGTATAATTACAACTCATGCTTCATAGTCTGAACTGATCAACAGTAGGGGTCAGAAAATATTCCTCTGTAGGACATTAGCTACATCCATCACATAGGGATTTTGTTTTCTTCCTTCAAAACAAACTCCAGAGACATCACCAACAGCATGACAGTGAGTCAAGCTGTGGCCCTACGTACAGCAGATTCTATGCACTTCCAGTCTGATTGTATCAGTCTTAAATAAATTGTTTACAAAGAAAAATATTTTTCCTCTAATTTTCAATATTTAGAGATGACATCTGTGGTGGTTCTCTCTCCTCTCCTGTACCAGCCCTGACTGATGCCCCACTGGGCACCAACTATAACCATGCCTATGTTCCCATCTTATTCCACCATTTCTTTGGGACAGGGCTTTGTGCTGACCTCCTAAATATTAATGATTCTTTATACAAGACATGTACACACACGTGGCTTTAGAAAGCTAATACTCCTCTGTGCAAGGAAACCAACAAGAGTCCTGTGTGTTTCAAGAGAAATCTGTGTATGGGTTTAAACCTAGCACCTGCTGGAGATTACTCAGGTGGGCAACACAGTTTCAAGTGTTACAGCTGCAGTCTTACTGTGACAAAGCAGCACTCATTTTGAAATGCACACTCTAGAGACATGAAGCTCAAACTGCACAGAGTTGCTGTTGCCCTGTTAGCACATAGCTACTGAGCCATTACTTTCATTTATTTTTCATCGTTTTCCAATAGGGCTATTTTAGAAAAGTAAAACAAATTAACTTGCATAACAATGCATGTATACTTTTTAAATTTGTTATTCTGTAGAAAAGCTATACAATAGCATATAACTGTAAATAACCAAAATGAAATATCCATTTGTTTTGAAAAATTGAAAGCCAATCAAGCAGAACATACCAAAATTATTTACCACACAAAACTACAGCTTTACTCAGTCTTGTGCTTGTAACAGGAGCTCAGCTAAAATCTGAAGGGCCAAATCCTGCAGTTTTTGACTCATTCAGGTCACTGACCTGCTTTCATCAAATATATCTACTATTTTCTCATGAGGAACTATAGGCTACAGAATGTCACCAATTTCACATCTGTTCTACAAAGACATTCTAGAATGTCTGAGGCAAAAAAAAAAAAAAATTGAGAACATCTGTATTCTTCAGACAGATGGATCGGCTGAGCAATAAACCAGTTAATGTCTATCAGCTTACCAAAAGGAAAACCACCCCAGCTCTCCAAAAATTTTTCCTGCCAAAGCTCTGCAGGGCCAGCAGCCCAGGGACCTGTTGCAGGAAGGAGAGCTGGGGACTAGTGCAGACACTTGTGACAAAGAAGCCCAACTGGGGCACCCTGAGCACAGCCACTGCTGGGCCACCTACTGCTCATCCCAAATACCTCAGCATCAGATGCACGGCGAGCACACCTGGGGCAGCAAGCAGCTGGTGAGGATCCACAGAGTAATGACAGCAACCCTGGGGGCCAGGCCACTGCCTGCCTGGTGGGGGAGGCAGCCTCACCTGCTCACACAACTGTGGAGGGAAGGTGTGACTCCCCACCATGCCTGAGGGCTGCCACCAGCAGTGTACACTGCACTGCACAGCCCTGTCTGTCCTGGGGATCCACAGCAGCAGCAGCACAGGGACATGAAACAACTGAGCCTTTGCTGTTTTGTGTCCCTGGAGCCAGGAGCTCCCTCAGCCAGGAGCTCCTGCCCCTGGTGGGCATCTGCAGAGAGCTGTGGTGATGTGACCTGGGAAGGTCTTAGGATGTTGAATGCATCAGTCAGAAACTGCTCCTGGAGAAGACTTATGGAGTGAGGGAGGTGACAGGAGGTGAGAGACATCCTCAGCTGCTGCCCTGAGGGCGCTCTGCCTTTCCTTCCTAGGACCTGCCTCCTGTAGAAAGATCTCTCTCCCAGGCCAGCACCGCTGTGACATGAAGGATGAAGGTCATGTTCACAGCCAGTGGGCTGCAGACATAGGGATGATTTCAACACCCCCTCACCAATTTATGGACTTGTACTTAGAATTTCAAGTTTTCCTAAATTTTGCATGATGGGCTGGAGTGTCTTTTTATGCAAAGCACATCAGAACATCTTAGTCTTTACTGCTGCAGTTATTTCCTGCATTCCCCATGGCGCTTCCTAATCCTATTTAATGTACAGCACAGAAAACCTGATTTTTAATTTTTTCTATATTACATGGAAACTTTAAACACCACTGTGTATTCTGCTTGCCAGGTCTTACAATCTTTGCTCTCTTAAGAGCAACGTCTCTCCTGTTAAGAGTCAACACTGGAATTTGTTGAGCTGTTGGTGCCACTGTCTGATGCTACTGAGTAGAAGGAAGTGCTTCCCACTTGCAGAGCTGAACCTCCCAGCCCTGGGGTTTTAATGCTTTAACTGCTCTTAGAAACTGAGAGAGATCTGCTGTTAATACTGCTGATGGCAAGCAGCTACCCTGTGTAAGGGAATGTGCCTCATGCCTCTTCTGACCTTCTGCACCCACAGGCAGCCCCACACAGGCCCCCCAGGCTCAAAGGTTTGCATCTCTGAGCAGCATCTCTGTGATGCTGTCCTGGCACAGCACGAGACTGAATGCTCAGAGCTCACCAGGAGGGCTTGAAAAAGACAACACCCATGCCTGTACCCAGGTACTGGAGGATTTCTAAAACCTGCAGTGAAGGGTTGTGTGTGCATTAACTATGTTACACTTGGCCTAAGCTTGAAAGAGCTAACGGGAAAGTCCTGTACAAAGAGAGCTCAATTTTACTTTCCTTGATTTCAGTTGCAGTAATGTGGTTATATTTTATTTTTGAGGAATTGAACTATATTGAAAAACAATTGGTCATATTTTACAGCACTTTCTCTAACTTACAAAACTCATGTCTTAGCGTGACTCCATTTAATATTTCTCCTCTTTGCTACATGCTTTATTAAAACATCCATCTGGTAAGCCATTTTTGTCTTTTGTCTTTTAAAGCTACTTTTAAAATTCCAAAGTTAACATAAAATGTGCAGAAACTTTATTCTGCTGACACTGGAAAATGGCAGAACACACATTTCACCACTTTCTGATATATGCTTACTATTCTAGAGGGTAATATTTTTTCCACTAGTTAGAAAGATTTGGGATGCTATTAAATTGTTTCCTAATTTTTGCACAGCTAATGGTATATCAAAAACCAAACATTACTTGCAATTTAAAATGTTTATTATTTAAATACTGCTCTAAGAGATGGAACAAAATTTAAATTATCAGTAATTTCAGCTAAACACCATGGATGTCCTATGAGAAGAATGGATGACATTAAAAAATCCACAGCTTCAAATGGGAAAAAAACCTTAAATTTGAAGACAGCTTCTAAGAACTACAGGTAATGGTCTCTGTCTGTGTATTTAAAATGGGCTTAATAGTCTTCATATGTGATGATGGAAGCTACATCTATTCTCTGTCAAAAGGAGCCTCAATAGATATTTAGGCCCCAAATTCCCTTGCCAGTTAAGATCTGATTCTTCTTCCAACGTGTGTGCTCAAGATATAGTTCATTATTCCCATATGAAAAAGGAGTCAGAAATACTTCCAAAAATTTACATATGGGAGCGTCCAAGGCCTTATTTTAGAACTTAAAGTGACTGAAAGTTTGATTTACAATTCAACTGGATTAATTTCAGGAGAAACAGTTTTAGACTGGCTTCAAAATGAAAATGAAAGAAAGTATCTAATTGCTTTCCTTTTCTCAAATTCTCTGTACTGCTAACACTTGCATATCAGATCATGCATGTTGCAGCTAAAATTATAAACTTACTTTCATCAAATGACTTTGCAATGCAATAAATAAAGCTTTTAATGCCATGAATGAAATTGTGCAACTTTTGAATCAGTTATGTGACATTCATTTAAACATTTCTATAAATTATTTGTCGAATTTTCTATTGCTGTGAGCCTCCAAAAGTTTATTCAGCCAAAGCTGAACTTCATCAATTAAACTACTGTGAGATCTTATATGGTCATTGTTTAGTATTAAAAGAAGTATTTATTATACAGTCCTCAATATGTGATACTAATTCCAAACCTTGTATCTATGTATGTTTATTGAATTAAGAAAGATTGTTCACAAGAGCAGATTTTGAAAGTCCCACTCAACAATACTAACAATCGCCTGGATTGTGGAAAAGCCCCATCTAATAATATTTTGTTTGTATTTTTTCTTCTTAGAAGAATAAATGTGTAATTGAAATAGTATGCTGCCTCTGATAAAGCCACAAGCAGTCATTTACAAATACTCCCTGAAACAATCAGGCTGGTGGGCACAGGGGACTGCCTGCATGGAACACATTACAAGACATGACAGCATTTAATTGTAATGTTGATTGCACTGAAGTACCATTAATGTCAGTCATAGCTGACAGTACAAGCAGGCAACCCAATTTGTACTCAGTGGTAGAATTCCAAATGGTATTTGATCAGGCTCTGAGAAAACAGAGATGGTTGAATAATAATAAATTTCCCAGTACAGTAAACTAACTAATTGATGATATGGAAGTATGTTTACCTATTTTAAATAAGTTTGTTAATTTAAAAAAGCAAGCAAAAGAAGTTTAAATTAATCTAGAAGTTCCTCTGACCTTGTGTAAGGCCTTTTCTTGCCAAACAGTTAGCATCAGTGTAGAAACCTTCTTCAATGGACAAAAAAATGGTGCTCTTCTGTCACCCCTTTTCTTCAGCTCCACCTGACAGAGTTTCCTGGTGGTGCTGTTTTCTATGTGACAGTTGATTAAACACTTTCATCATCAGTGGCAGAAAATAATATTATCATATTTATTAATTTTTTAAGTGCTCCATTGTGAGCAATACAATGACCTGAAATGGAACAGCTGTCACCTCTTCACGCACAGGTACCTGGGCTTCCACAGAGCTCCTTAGACCCTTCAATTAGAAATGTCTCCTTTTGATGAGGCACAATGGTAAGTGTTGCCAAGTAAGAAAAAATAAACTGCACTAACTCAGAAACATGACTGAAAGCTGGGCCCTGTTTTATTATCCAGCAAAACTTTCATTACAGTTGGAAGGTCTTAAGTTTCATTTGCACTAAAGTAAATCAAAGTAGCTCCACTGAAAGTAGGGAAGCTGCATTTGATGTAATTACAGGATGGACTTGGATTAGAACTTGCCCATCTACTGCAACTAATGTACTTAGGGCTTAAGGATACAATGAACTGTATTATTTATAATATTTAAATTGATTTTGAATAAGAGCCAGACAAAAGTATAACATAAATAGCACTGGGAATGGCAACTGGATGGATTGCTTTTCACTTTTCTCTGTGGATGAAACAGAAAATAAACTGTTCAAAGAAGCTGGACTTTTTCACAGAGAAGTGAACACAAAGTGAAGAAACACTGAAGAAAAAAATTAAAAATAAAACAATATATATCCCTAGGACTAGAAAGCAATGCCCTTTCAGTGGCATTCTCACCTCCAAAAAAAGGGTGTCTGGAGCTATCCAGAGCTTAGAAGGAGGGATCAAGTTCCTTCCTAGCCAAACTCAGATATCCTTTATCTGTTTAGCAAGTTGAGAGTATTGAGAACATACTGCTTCACCTACAGCCGCAGATATTCTGGGATTTGCGCAGTTCTACAAGTGAAAGTAACAAAATCAGATTGCAAGAAAAAGTGTATAATGCAGAAAAGGGGAAAAAAAGAAAGGAAGAAAGCCAGTTGAATTTTTTTCAAAGGTGATCCAGTACTCATTTTAGTCGAGCATTTTTACCATTCCCTTTGAAATCTGTGGGTTGGGAACCTCTGTCAGTCTGGATCTGTGAGGTGCCTAGTATTTTTCAAATACTGCTTGACAAATAAATATTCAGCCCCAAATACATATACCCTGGTTCTTCTTCTGTATTTAAAAAGCAAAAATAACCAAATCTTATTTTTTTCAAGTTTCTTCCTTGTAGTATACTGTAAAGCATCATCAGCTTTTTAATGTTTATTGTTTTTGTTATTATTTTAGATTAAAACAAGACACTGGATAATGTTTATTACTAAAATTCTTTGAGACATACATCTGCCACCTTTCTCAAGCTTACCAAGATCCTAACTGAGAAAACGTGCCACTTTGTGGTTCTTCATTTTCTCAAGAACCTTCAATTGCTGATAGTGTCTTGCACAAATAAACACTAGCAACAGACCCCCCGAAAGAGAGGTAAATTTCAAGCCAGGAAACTGAAGGCTCTGCTCTACATTGGCACATTTGGGCAAAGGCTCATCAATTTCTGCCTTGAAGCCAGAACTGCATTTTCACAATTCACACTGAAGCCTCTAAAGAAGTAAAAGGTGGGCAAAGTCTTTGCTGGAGAATAACAGGACACTGTTAGGAATGCGTTTGAGAACACGTACCATGTGGGCTGAGTGGGTATATGCAAAGGTGAAAATATATGATCTTTTAAAAGGAAAAGAGACTTTTTCAGCAGCGGAGAGCCAGGGATCACTGAGACAGAAATCTAATGACACCATCATTGGGACTGTCACGAGCATTTTTTTTAACTTTTCTTCAGGCGGTTCCAAAACGTGCTTTAGAAACACATGAAGCGCCTGTCGCTCCTGCGAAATCCGGAGCACTGCTGTGCCACTGTAGGGCCCCTTCAGCCCCATCGGCCACCCAGGCGGGGCTTCCCCTCCCGCTGTCCCCGGCGTCCCCCCGGCACTCGCCCCGCGCCCACCGCGCCATTCCCGGCCGGGCCACCCCGGGCGGGGCTGCGGGAGGGAGGAAGGGACAGCCCGGGGGGAGGCAGGGCCAGGCCACTGGGGCCTCCTCGGTCCGCGCCTCCGCCGCTGCGGCCCGGGGAGCCTGCCCGGCTCCTACCTGGTAGGCGTCGGGAATGTTGACCGTCTCGCCGTGCTCCGCCACGTAGCCGATGATGCCCTTGCCCCAGGGCACCTGCACCTCGTTGCTGTCCTCGGTGGAGCCGCAGGGCAGCAGCGGGGTGCCGGCGTGCACGTCGAAGAACTTGGACACCAGGGTCTTCTTGCCGGCGGAGGTCCCCTCCACGAGGAAGAGGGATCCCCGGTCCGCGTCCACCATGAGGCAGACGAAGATGAGGATCTTGTAGCTGAGGCTGGTGAGGTCCAGGTCATTGGAGATGTCCTTGACCAGTTCCAGGAAGAACTGTCGCTCGTTGTGCTCCTTGAGGTAGCGCTTGTAGTCCAGGGCGGTGGGGGGGTACTGGGGCAGGCTGACGCGGGACTCCAGCAGGGCGCTGAGGATGTGCGCGGTGGTGGGGGGCAAGGAGCTGGCCTTCCGCAGCAGCGCCCGCCGCCGCACGCTGCTCAGCGGCTCCTGCGCCCGGGCGTGCACATGCTCGTCGTAGGTGAGGTTGACGTGGATGGCTTTGGAGCGGGCGAAGCTCTTCCGCAGCTCCTTCTGGGACGCTCGGCGCTGCAGCCCCCCGGGGCCAGGACCGGGGCCGGGACCGCCGGGGCCGCCCGCGCTCCCCCAGCTGCCGCCGGGGCCGTCGCTGCTCCGCCGCTCCTCCGACGGGCCGCCGGCGGGGGCGGCGGGGACGGCAGGTGCTTTAGGGAGCGAGTTCTTCCTCTGCAGCCACTTCTCCACCAGCTCCGGGTGCCCCTCTAGGAAACTTTCCACCGCCGCCACGTCGAGGCCGGCATCGCCGGCGGCTGCCATGGTGCCGGCGGCGGGGGCGGCTCAGGCCGCGGGAGCTCCCGCGCTGGCCATGCCCCGCCGCCGCCACGTGCTGCTGCCGCCGCCCCGACGGCCGCCCCGGGGCAGGGGGGATGCCGGCAGCCCCGGCGGGGGGCCGCTTCTGCCCCTTGCCTGGGCTCCTCCTCCGCGGTGCGCCTTCTCCTCGCCTTCTGCTTTCCCCCGCGACCTCCTTTCCCTGCCCACCACTCTTTATTATTAGTAGCAGTAGTATTGGTATTTTTCTAGGTATTTTTTTGTGCTTCCCGGTTTTCAGCCTTTCGCCAGCTCTGACCTCGGTTCCCGGTTCTGGGCCGCTCCCGTGCTGAGTCGGGCAGGCGGTGCCGCCGCGCCTCTGGAGATGCTCCGGGAGCGCTCGGGCAAACCCCTTCTGCCAAGTGCTGTCAGTGCTGGCGGCGGCTCCTGCGTAAGCCAGCCGGCAGACCACTGAGAAGGAGGGAGGGGAGGACGCGTGAGCCGAGCGGGGGGGCAGGCGGGGAGGAGGGAGGGCTGGCGGGAGCGCTGGCAAACCCCGCTGCGGGTGGGGGGGCACTGCCGCCCGCCTGGCAGCAGCCGCCTCGGCAGGGCGGGCGGGGCGCGCAGCGTCCCCCGGCGGGAGGACCCCCGGCAGTGGGGAGCTGTGCTAGGGAGTTTCATTCAACAACATCGGGGGAAAGGGAGGGGCCTTTTGTCTGTGATGCTCGTTCGGGGAGGGGACGAACCGTGCCGCGGCTCCCGCCCGGGGTCCGCGGGAGAGGCAGCGGGACGTAATAGAAGCGCTCCCGTTTAAGAGCTCTCATTTATACCATTGTCTGAGCAGCTTTAGTACTTCAGGTGACAAGCAGAAAAACGGAGCCCTTCCAAGAATCCTGAGTGAATTCCGTTTCTTGAATCACTGAGTTGATTTGCCGATAGCCCCACCCGTGCGGAGCCCCGAGTCAGCCCGGTGCGCACGGTTCCCGCGGGGTCTGAGGGGCACGGCGGGCTCTGCTCGCCCGGAGCCGCCCAGGGCTTTGTGCCGCAAGCCGCTGCTCTCCGGGGCGGCTCGGCGGGAGCGGGCGCGCCCAGGCGCTCCTGGGTGACCGCTGGGGCATCACCGGCTGCCAGACGGAAACCGACCGTATCCACCGCCGGCAGACGGACAAGGGTTATTTTTATGCGCACGTGGAGCACTTTTCATTGCTAAATCAATGCCTACGCATAAGCGATTGAAAAAACAAGTCATGGATCTTAACACGTGAAAATGTTTTTCATGCGCTCACCAAAGACTGAATGAAGGCGGCTTCAGAAATTCATGAATGGGAGTTCGGGTGGCTGGGAAAACACACGGGCTAATCTTCAACCGAACGAGATTCCGACCTGCCGGGGACCCTGTCCCTGCAGCTGCCCCTTACGGCGCGGGGCGCGGGCAGTGCTTGCAAGGAGAGGGAGCACTTTTGGGACACGTGTCGATAGCGCAGGCTGGTGCGTGGGTGTCAGGGGGATGGAAGGGCTACGTGTGTGTCCCGGAGGACGCCGCGTCTCCCGCGGCAGCAAGGGTGACCCTCAGGGGCTCCGTGTAGATGCTTCGGCTTGAGCAGCTCGGAGGCAGCTTACGAAGCCACAGACAAAGGATTTCGGCTCCCAGTCTCGGTGCCCGCGCCCTTGCAGGCTGAGCAGCGGTTCCCTCGCCGCCGCGGGTCCCGGGCCTCTTGGCGGCAGGGCGCCGTGCCTGCCCCCCGCTCTCGGCAGGGTTTCACACAGCTCTCGGACTCTCCCCGCCGCGCAGGGATGCTGCCGCAGGAGGACGGGCTCGCTCTCTCTCCGTTGAGAAACCCCGCCGCCGCCGGCACACACCGGCAATAGGGCAGCGGGGGCGGCGCGCAGGCGCACGGGCAGCGGGGGCGGGGGGCGCAGCTCCGGCAGCAGCCCCCGGCAGCAGCCCCCGGCAGCAGCCCCGGCGCTCGGGGGACGGAGGGGGCCAGCCCGGCCCTGGGCGGTGCGCGGCGGCGGGGACAGACCGCTCCCGGCCGCCGCACCGTGCCCCGCCCGACTTGCGGAGGGCGCCCGGCTGCAGAACCCGCGGCGAGTGGGCTGCGGGGCGAGGGGGCGGAAAGCGGGGAGGTCGGAGGACACGCTCTAGGGATTCGTCCCCGAGCTGCTCGCACCTCTGAAGAAGCCGAGCTTTTCCTTGCGGGTAGCTCGGGTATGACGAGGCAGCGCATCTCGGGAGGGCAAGGCTCGGTGAGCGTTTCCCAGCGCGCTGCCGGAGCTGTGTGACGCACAGGGGTTTCGCAGGCGGCGGCGGGCGCAGCCCCTCGGGCTGTCACAGCCTGTCGGAGACCTCCGACCGCGCTGTCGGAGACCGCCCCCCCTGAGCCCCCGAGCGCCCCAGGCTGCCCCGAGCCCCCCGGGGTGCATTTGCGGTGTTGCAGCGCTGGCACAAACACTCCACTTGCACAAAGAAATCGCGTGAGCTGCTGGAGGCCAGCCCGGCGCGTACCCCCAGCTCTCAAACGAGGACCTTGGGTGCGAAATAATTATATGCATATAATTTTTACCATCTCGTTGCGGTAAGGTTTGGTTTGAACACGCACACCAGTGTTTACCACAAAATGGCTACTATGTAGCAGTTCTGTATTAAACACTTAAAGCAACTTAGTGTTTCTGTAAGCCTAGGTATAAACAAGGTCCTTCGAAGTCTTGCAACATCTTTAGTTTCTTTTGCTGGGATTCTTTGCATTGGATTTGCCTGCATCAGAAATCTGCATATTGACAATCTCTCAAATAGCAGTCAAGACTGAAGAAAGTAAAACTGCAGTTGTCTCCATTGCATGGAATACATAGGAAAAAAATTACTGTAACAGTTAACAGTAAAGAACTGTGGAACCTGAAATCCGTGTAGAGATGAAATATGACAAAGATGATCACACAGGTTTGACTGTTCTGTAACTTGCCCAGGCTTTGGACATGCTGTAAAAACCTGGATAAAACCTTCAGAAGCCTGGCCTGGTGTGCATTGATGGATGTTAGGAGAAAACTGGGGTCTCTGTTCTGTCTGCAGGGCGAGTTAAAGAAGCACAGTGTGCCCTGGGCTGCAGCCTCGTGTTGGATTGAGGTAGATTAGTTGCAGCCTTTTGTGGGAGGGCAAAAATAGGAAAATGGAATTTGTCAATGCCGTGGGATTGTGCCACCATTGTAATTTTATAGGTATGCTGCAGTGAGGTACAAGCATCTTACATCTGATGCATCTAAGGTATGATGTACTTCTTGTCAGCAGGGATGCACAATGCCAGCTCAGACAGCAGTGCAGGCTTTAGCCAGTTGCATCTGGTTTCCTTGGGTACAACACAGAGAAATGCTCTAAGATGCCCTAAAAGAATGACAAGGAGAAATGTCAGTGCATTTCTCAGGTGCAGTGTTTTTCTTTGTGGAAGGCAATGGAATATCACTCCTCAAAATGCAATTGGGAAAACCACTTGAGAAAATGTTGTCATTTGGGGAGACACTTTATTACTCTAAACACTAAACATTACTCTTGTCTGAAAGGGGGAAGCAGTCCAGTAGAATCCAGGAGGATGGGAGCATAAATGATGCATAGTATAAAAGGCACAAGGTATACTTTGTGTCACTTTAATAAGTAAAATATAAATCCTTTTTGCATCATGGAGAGTTGCAGTTCTTCATATAATTTCATATACAACTACTTACCGCTTCTAAACTACGTGAATATCTTTGCAATCCCAATATCCAGAATATCCAAATTTAATTTCATACAGTTTTTTAGGTTTTTTTTAAATGAGCATGAGATTGACATAGAGTTCCACAAGGCTGTGCTCCATTGAAGGGCATTAGAAAAAGGGTTGTCAATAGCCAGTTCCTGGAATCTCTTGACAGAAGTTGAAAAGTCATTATTGTTTCTTTCCATACCTGCTAAAACCTCTCTTTTTCAACAGAAGCCTTCTCTTGTACTGAAGACTACTGCAATGACATGCTCACATTTCTCTTCTGTCCTCCAGAGCTGACTCTTCCCATTGTCTAAAGTGAATTTAGATATCAGTTCGTTTGCTTTCTTTTCAAAACTTGTACTAACATCTGTATGATTTGTTCACTACAATTTTACTAGGAAAAAATAGTTACTATGTGCTGATGATGTATTGAAGGAAATTCCAGTATAAAGTGAATGTCACAAAACACCTCATAGAAATCAGGGGAAAAAAAAGCCACACAATTCTAAAGCACTTTAGTAACCAGAAAAAGACCCCAAAATAACAACAGGACACAGGACTGTGTATGTAATTAATAGCTTGATTCAATTAATATAATTTATATTCAAGTAATATAAACAAAACCAATGAAACTCACACAGAATACTTTCCCTTTTAGATGTTTCACTGTTTTTCAAGACTTTCTCTGTGAAAAGCACAAGAAAAACCAACAGTCATAGCATACCAGTATGCTGGATGATATTTAGTCAAGCAACAACTGCAGCACAACACGATGCCAGTAGGGGGTAGTGACCAGCAAACAAAATCTAAAAACTCTCCAGAATCAGAAATTAAAACTTGCCCATTGGCACTACAGCGTTCTAGGAAAGCTATAAACCTTCTGACCTGGTGTACAGAGTATTTGAAATCGTACCAATATTTTAATACAGGGAATGAGGATTTTTGTTTCTGTGGAACTGTAGTTCAAGTTCATCAGCAGTCCTGGAAAGTCGACAGTTGTGATAGTAAATCCTTGTAAGGCTATCATCCCCCTAAAAAAAAGCTTTTTAAATTTATGTATGTCCCCTCCAACACTGCACCTTACTTATGTCACCTCTTAGTTTTGCCTTTGTTTTGTACAGCCAAATAAACCCCAAAGATTTGGTCCTGTCTTGGGCTTTCCATCTTTTCCAACAGTGTAGCACTGATAATATTCCTGAATAGAAAACATGTTACTTTTTTCAACACAGCCCGTGTAGATCTATGGAAAAAGTAGCAAATGTTATCACGTCCTTCTACTTGACAACTGCATCTGCTTATGTGACAGGGAGGGAGGATTTCTGAATATTTAATTTGCTTGTGAAAAAGAGCAGGCAGAACGCTCGCCGCCCGCCCTCCGTCCGTCCTTGCAGGCACCGCGGAGCCGCGCGGTGCGGTGTGCGCGGTGCGGTGTGCGCGGTGCGGTGTGCGCGGTGTGCGCGGTGCGGTGCAGTGTGTGCGCGGTGCGGTGTGTGCGGTGCGCGGTGCGGTGTGTGCTGTGTGCGCGGTGCGGTGCAGTGTGTGCGCGGTGCGGTGCAGTGTATGCGCGGTGCGGTGTGTGCGGGTGTGCGGTGTGCGCGGTGCGGTGTGTGCGGTGCAGTGTGTGCGGTGCGGTGTGCGCGGTGCGGTGCAGTGTGTGCGCGGTGCGGTGTGTGCGCGGTGCGGTGTGTGGGGGTGTGCGGTGTGCGCGGTGCGGTGTGCGCGGTGCAGGGCGGTGTGTGCGGTGCGGCGTGCGCGGTGCAGTGTGTGCGGTGCGGTGTGCGCGGTGCAGTGTGTGCGGTGCGGTGTGTGCGGTGCAGTGTGTGCGGTGCGGTGTGCGCGGTGCAGGGCGGTGTGTGCGCGGTGCGGTGCAGTGTATGCGCGGTGCGGTGTGTGCGGTGTGTGCGGTGCGGTGCGGTGCGGTGTGTGCGGTGCGGTGTGTGCGGTGCGGTGTGCGCGGTGCGGTGCAGTGTGTGCGGTGCGGTGCGTGCGGTGCGGTGTGCGCGGTGCGGTGTGCGCGGTGCGGTGTGTGCGGTGCGGTGTGCGCGGTGCGGTGTGCGCGGTGCAGGGCGGTGTGTGCGCGGTGCCGGGCGGTGCGGCGGAAGCGGCGGCGGAAAGGGCGGTGGAAGGGGCGGGCGCGCTGTATCGGCGGCGGAAAAGGCGCTGCTGCCCTTCCCTGCTGTAGCCCTGGAGAAGCCTGCGGTGGTCGGCGGCGCCGCCATGGAGGAGAGCAGCGGCATCCGCCTGTCGGCCGAGTGCCTGGACGAGCCGCCCAACAGCCGCGTCTTCGTGGTGCTGGGCAAGGACACGGGCGAGGCGCTGATCCGGGAGCGCTTCTCGCCCTTCGGGGACATCCAGAACATCTGGCTCCTGCGGGACAGGCGCACCAACGAGTCCCGCGGCATCGCCTTCATCAAGTTCGCCCGCAGCTCGCAGGCCTGCCGGGCCATGGAGGAGATGCACGGCCGCAGCCTGCTCCCCGACAGCAAGCCCATCAAGGTGCGGCCGGGGGCGGGCTGGGGGACTCGCGGGCCGGGCCGGGCCGGGCCGAGCGGGGGCAGCGGGAGCCGTGGGCAGGGCGCGGGCCCGGGGAGCCGCCGCCTGGCCGGCCTTGCCTGGCCGCGCTGCCGGGGCGGCCCGGCCCCTCCCGGGCACGGCCGGCCGCGGCTCCCGTGAGGCCGGGCCGCTCCCCGAGTCCCACGGGCGGCCTGCGCTGGAGCAGGCCTGCGGAAAATGCCGCACCCGGAAGTGAGGGCGTGTTCGTGACAAAGATTCTTTCCTATATTTTAAATGTTGTAAGCAAAATAGTTGAGAATAAATAGAGCTGGTTTTGCCAATATGTTTTGGTTTTGTAGTTTGTGAACCCTTTTCAAGACTTTTTTTTTTTAAATCTATGGAACTGTAACGTCAGCTTTCAGCTTCCTGATTTTGCTTTCCTGTTCATCAAGTACTAAGAAAGTATGAATGAGTTTGTATTGACTCTGTGAAATCTCTTCTGAAGAGCTTGCCATCAGAAGCCAAAAGATAAGAGCTCCGTGACATCAGTTGCTACTTTTGAATAGGAGGCTTGCTTTGAAAGTCTTTCTTACTTGTTTGTTTTGGTTTTTGTTTCTTTTGTTTGTTTGTTTTTGTTTGTGATTTGTTTGGGCTTTTTTTCTTGGTTGTCTTCCGGTGTGCACTTCTGAGATGAAATTTATTTCAATAACTAAAAAAGATTTTAATAGTAACAGATATGAGAAGCTATGATCCTCCCGTGATAGAGCAGTAGACCTGTAAACTTTGGCCCAGCTTCACACTGAGCTGCAGTAGTCCGGTTTTATTAAGCTGCTAGGCTTTCTTGTTTCCTTGCTTGCTTATTTGTTCCCACTACTGCTGTACTAGGTCTGTTACAATAATGCATTCTTTGCTACCTGACATGTCACCGGTGATGTTGACAGTGCTGCTGAATCAGCAGTGGTATTTCTCACCAGTCCTCATTATCCCCAGTAAGGAACTTCTCTGGCTCCTGTCCTGTTTGGGATTTATTATATTTGTAGGCCTTTTATCACAGGTGGTCACAAGTGTTCTTTTCTCGCCATGCTAAGGCAGCTTATGTGAACAATAAACATAAAGACAGTTAAACTATTTCACTTGTTTGTTGATATGTGTCTTAGGCCCTTTTGCCAGTAATTGCTAACTATGTAATTATTTTGTTAGGTGTTTATTGCACAGTCAAGAGCTTCTGGAAGCCACCGAGATCTTGAAGATGAGGAGCTTACACGAATCTTTGTTATGATACCAAAAACCTACACGGAGGAGGATCTGCGGGAGAAGTTCAAGGTTCTGATTCGCTGTTTGTTGTTATTTTAAAATGCCTTTTTATAAACTTATTAGAAGGGCATACCACATGGAACTTTTAATGGTTTTCAAATATTGGAAATTAATACGTTTTTTCATTGTTCTAGATGTATGGAGACATTGAATATTGCAGCATTATTAAAAACAAGACTACTGGAGAAAGTAAAGGTTTGGGCTATGTCAGGTACCTGAAACCATCGCAAGCTGCCCTAGCAATTGAGGAGTGTGATCGAAGTAAGAATCCGAGTGAATTCTTTAAGGGTTTTTTTTGCAATAAGTGTGCATCATTATAATACACCTATAATTTTTAGTTTTGTTTGCAGGTAAATTATTCATGATGCAGAAGCACGTTAAGACATTCTCTTGCAAATAAATAATAGCATTGTTAACATTCTTTGAGAACAATCACCTGATTATGATTTTTTAGGACCAAACTGGAAGTAGGATCACTGAGAAGAGTTTGGAAATGGACACAGAGTTTTCTTTTATGTATTATTATTGGCCTGTAGTGTAGGCTTCATACATAGGAATATATTTTGTCTTTGCAAATAGGCAGTTTTAATAAAACATTTTTGATATAAAATTGATTACTATATAAAATATATTTCATGATACATAGGGACTCTATTGTGATCACATTTATTTAAGAACAAATTCATGCTACCTGAAACTGGGGGAATAGTGATTTTGTTTAGTGTCGTGATTTACCAGTTACAGAGTGAAAGACTTTGTATGCTTTATTTATTACCAGGCACTTGGGGAGGCACTGGAACAAGTTGCTCACAGAAGTTGTGGATGTCCCATCCCTGGAAGTGTTATATGCCAGTTGGATAGGGCTCTGAGCAACCTGGTGTAGTGGAAGGTGTCCCTGCCCAAGGCAGGGAGCTGGAACTTGGTGATATGGAAGTTTCCTTCCAATCCAAACCATTCTGTGATTCTATAATTTGTCACTTATGCTCTAGTACCAAAAGTTTATGAATTTGAGTGAGGCTGGTGGAAAGATGTCAGGGGCTGGAAGCACAAGACTTCGGAGGAGAGGCAGAGGGATTTGGGGTTGCTCATCCAGGAGAAGAAAGGTTTTCCCAAAAGCCTAAGAGCTGTCCTCCAGTCCTACCTCCTGTTCAGTGTTGCTTAATCACAGATACGAATCAACTTGAGGTGTAGGTGTGGTTATTTGTTGTTCTGATGTTTTTTATGGCTTGCTTTGGTTCTTTTTTCCTCAGTAATGTGTTTGGTGGTTCTGCGTGGTATCTATTATAAGTGGTTCTACAGAAATTATATTTTTGCATAGGAATAGGAGCCTGAGATTATTTAGCAGTCAAATTGTATTTCTTTTTTGCTGTGAGGTTAAAATGAAATTAGTTGGATAGCTTGAGTGTAATACCTCTTTCTTTCATAAAAGCAAAACCTAGATCAGTGTAAAACATCCATAAACTGCTGTTTTAGCACTGAAGTTCAGGTGATGGCTTCTGGGGCATCTCAGAATCCTGCTAAGTATCACAGAATGGTTGAAGTTGGAAGGGAACTCTGGAGGTTCTTTTGCTCAACCACTTGGCTCAGGCTGGGTCACCTGGCTACTGGTGGCCCAGGATCATGTCCAGGTGACTTCTGAATATCCCCATGCGTGGAGACTCCATCGCCTTTCTGGGCAATCTGTCCCAGTGCTCAGTCACTCTCATGGCAATTAGCCTCTGTCATGCTTAACTTGTGAGTAGGAGTAATTCAATTTGAAAGCTGTTAACTTTCATAAAATTATTTGGGCAGACTTCAAGAGTTATAATTTAGTTATTCCTCTAAAGCCAGCATGTACTGGGTTATCTGAATTATATGTTTCTAAATATGGAACTTGAAGAATGTGGGCCTGGTCATATAACTGAGATGTGCTGAGGTGTTGTTATCTGTGTGGTTGTTTCTTTCAGGCTACAGGGCCATTTTGGCTGAACCGAAAAATAAGTCCTCTGAGTCTTTTGAACACGATTATTACAGTAATGTCATGAGACCAGAACTAAGAGGAAATACGCTTCCATTTTGTAAGTCACAGCTTTTTACACTAAAAATGATTTGTAGTCTCCAGTATGGTTACTAAGTAATAATGTGGTTTGGAGCAAGGGAAGCTGATGGAGGCTTAGGTCAACACTTAAATAGTAGACTGGATGTTGAAGTTAGAAACTGGCCAGGAATTTCATCTCTCTAGTTTTATGGATTGCTTTGCTCTGGTTGCCCAGTTATTTTGTGACCTGCACTGGTGAAATCAACATGTGACCTTCAGCATATAGCTGACTTGGATTACTTTTAAAAGTCTAATTGTAACATAGGCGTGAAATGTAGGCATGCAAGTATGATGACTCAGATTATTTTGTTGATTCTTGAGGTATGCAGCCAGAATATTGTAGCTTTGAAAAAGCTGAGACCCGAATTCAAGAGCCAGTCTCGAAGCGCCTGTCGGTGGTGTCTCGGCTCCCCTTTATTCAAGAGCAGCTGTTTGCCCTCTTCGATTTAGTTCCAGGTCTGGAATATTGTGATGTTCAGAGAGACCCTCATACCAATAGTGGTAAGTAAAAGTACAATGGGTTTTCGTCTTTTTTTTTCTCTGAAGGGAATCCCTTGTAATTATGCTTAATTAATTTGCGCTGCAAAATACAGTACATTTGTTGGAAACAAATGGTTGTTGCTGCTATCACTGCATACACCCAAAAATTCAGTTTTGTTTGAACCCCTGTTTACACATAGCCCTTAAGGGCTTATACCTTTACCTTCAGATAATAAAAACTCAAGAAGGATGGAATCAAAGTCATGCTAAGTGGGTTTTGGTCAAATTAATAGTTTGAGGCAGAATAAATGAAGAAGTTTCAGAAATTATTAGACATTAAACTAAAATGTTCTCTAAATAGATCTTCAGAATTTTTTATTCTGAAATATGTGTGTGTGTAGAAGTTGACATGGGTAAATGGGGATTAAATCTAAAATGGATCATGTTTTCTACTGAAAGGTTGTTTGGTTTCAGTCTTGTTTTACTGCTGCTGAGACAAATATGGAAGTGATCTCTTCTCCAAGATACTTGAAATGTAAATGATTCAGAAAGTTAAAATATAACTTTACAGTTCTTGAAATTCACTGTTGATGGGATAATTGCATTTTTAAATAAAGTTATGTATCCTTTTGGTACTAGTTCTGGAGTAGTGAGGAAGATGTGTTTTCACTTGTATGGTTTTACTGTCAGCTTTTCAAGCTAGCATAAATACAGCTCATCTGTCACTAGTAAATTTCACTGAAGCTTCCTTCACAAATAAAAGCGATGAAGTAATAATCATGTGTGCTCAAAAGACTTAAGAATTTTGTGTCATCCATGACTGATGTGCAGTTTAAATGTATTGCTCATGTGAGTATAGTTTGTTCTGAGGAGTTCCCTGTTTCCTGCTGACGCTGTGTGCACGGTGCTTGCAGGGTATGCTGTGATTCAGTACAGCACTGCTGCCTCAGCTATATATGCCAAGTACAAACTGCACGGCTTTGAGTATCCTCCTGGAAATCGACTAACTGTCATTTTCCTAGAAGATGGGAATGACAGCTCAGAGTAAGTACAACTTACAAAGTTGGAAGTTACATTCTGGAGAGCAAAATATAAAATAAACACATTTTTAACATAAGATGTAACATGTTATCACTGTGAGCTTGTGCCATGCTTGCTGGTAGTATTTTCTGAAACTGTTCAGTTTGGGGTTTTCTTCTTGAGTGGTTTAGAACAAACCTTTTGAAACTTAGTAGTCTTGGTAGATTAAGAAAATATTAAAATACATAGTCTTAAGATACTATCTAAAATTTTAGGATTTGGCAAGAATCTGTCAATATATCTGTAACATGTAACAAGGCTGGAATGTATTTTTGATGAGGTTTATGAATTAGAACTAGATTTATGTGCTTCATCTCTTGGTTGTGTTTACAGTAGTGCAAATAGTAGTTTTGTGAAGCACATATGTAGAGTAAAACTTCTGGGTGCTGAGGATCTGATATTGGCACAGTATGGGGAATTCTCAGCTGTTTGACCACCTCTGACTTCTTCCTGTGTTTTAAATGCCTAGTACAAGGTGGAGCAGCTTAAGCAATCTCCTGCAGTGAGTGTTTTGCCTTAGTTTCATCCTAAAGGAGTCTAGTTCACGTCAGACCTGTTCTGGGAGATTAAGACAGTAAGGAGGGGCAGTGGAGTGATTCACTTCAGAAGTATGTGGCTGATCTGACATTGCAATCTTCATTCTTCAATAATTCCTACATGGTCTTGCAACACAGGCTGTGTATCTATGGAAAAAGAGCAATTGCTTTTTCTTACTCTGAAACAGAACAAAGAAAAATCACTGGAAAATGAGAGCTGGAAGTAAACTTTCTATGGTAATATTTTGATCTCTGAACTGAATCTCTGTGTTCTTTATGAAAACACATGGAAATTTTTTTGTCTGTTTTGCTTTTTAGGCCTGCCTCACAAAATGTAGTGGGCTCTTGTAGAGATAATTTAATATTTTCCCCTAGGGTGTTAAAAGCCTCAAAGAGTAGTTCTGTGTATCTCCAAGTGGTAATGAATGAATGTTTTCAGTGAGTTGCAGCTAGTGTGCAGGCTTTCAGATCTCTCAGTAGGCTGTCATGAAAGCCTGTTGTGATTTTCGTTATCTACATGACATTACAGATTTCTAGAGATACACTGATGTGTATTAAAACTTACTTTTTCTTGCTAAATTTAAGATTACTTAGCTCTTTCTTGAAAGCAGGTTGTTATCACTTCTGCTTGCAGCCTGATCAGGAAGATGGCAACGCAGCTGGTGACAGCGCAGGTGTCGTCAGCGCTGCGCGGTAACAGCGCCATGGTTCAGCAGTACAGGACGCCTCCTGTAAGTTCCGATCATGGACGGCGTTGGTATGCTTCTGAATTGTTGTAAGAAATCTCACATATGCCAATAAAGAGCACTGCTCACCTGCTTCTGCAAACTGTTCTACGTGCTGCATCCTTATTCCCTAAAAACGTGTCTGACCTTGCTTGAATTTGTTGTCCAGTTTAATGAAATAACTAAAGTAAATAAAGTAATGAAGATTAGAACTCACAGAGCCTATTTATGTCCTGTAATGGAACAAAAATGGTAAGAAAGGTAAAATTACTTCCTCTGCCCCCCACCACCAGTTAACTTATACTTGCATTTTTTCCCTTGTTTCAGCAAGCATTTGGAGGAGCTTCTGCCCCACAGTTGCTGCAGCCCCAAACAGATGCCATACTTCCACCACCCAAAAAAAAAGTTCCACCTGACACTTCTGTGAAGGAAAGGCTTTTCATACTTTTTCATCCCCATCCTTTACCAGTAAATGTACTGGAGGATGTGTTCTGGTAAGACAAATAAGTGTTCCCTAACAAAAAGGAAACAAACTGTGAAACACTGAAAGTAAATATTGAAAATAAAAAAGAGGGCCTGAAAACTCTATCCAGAAAAGGCAGTGCACAGTGACTATGAAGTCATAAGTGAACAGTAGTAACAGTTACTTTTTGAAAGATGTGTGTCATGAGGTTCACCTTGAAGCACATCTGCAGTATCATCAGTATAGCAACTTTATTATCAATTTACTTAATCTGAAGTAAAATGTCTATTCTTCTGATGCAGATTTTTAACTAAAAAATGCAGTACTTCCAGTTGCTATTTCCTTATTCATTTTACATTTTCTTTTACTTATTTTTGTTAGGCATTTAACTGTTTTGATAAATTTCCACAGTAACCTATGGGGAGCAAGTGTAGGGTGTTGGTTTTTTCCTGATACACTATAATGGTTTGCATCCTTCTAACACTATTTCAACTGTTCTTTGTATCTCCCTATGTGGAGCAAAGACTTGAGATAATTTTTGCCGTCTTTTAAAAAATCTGTAATAGCAGTTCTCCAATAGTTTATATTATTAATTTGTAGTATACTCTTGAAAAAAAGAGACATTTCCCTTTTATAATAGCTTGAATTTGCAATAAATCTTTGGAAAACCAAAATATTTTAAAAGCATCAGGAGAGGAAAGCATTTTGTGTGGAAGTCAATATTGTACTTAAATGATACAGTGAATTTTCTTAATCAGATACTGGAGGAGGAAAAGGCTATGGACCTGAGTCTTGACACTTCAGTATAACTTCTGTAAGAACCAAGCAGACAATTTTTAAAAAATATTTACAGATCTGTTTAAGAATCTCCTGAGTATTTTTCCTAAAAAATAGAAAAAAACCCCACCTCTATTTTTCCCTGAAGCTGCAGTGCTTGCTTTCTGAGTCATTTCAGTGACACCTTTTCAAAGATAAAATCACAACTGAGCAAGTTCATTTAAGTGAGATGCAGATTTAGCTTCTAAATTATCTGCCAGCTTGGGTGTGTATGTCTTACTTTTGGTTGGTTTGGGATTTTTTCTTGTTTTGTTTTTGTGGGGTGTTTTGAGTGCCATTTAGTGTTTGGGGACTGTAGTATTGATCAGCTTTACATATTCTTGTAAAGAAGAGAGATCACTGATATTTGTGGTTCTATGGTAATATTTTATAGAAAACATCTGTGGACTTTTGGTGTTCATTTGTACTTCTGCTCCTAATTCAAGAGAGGGGAATATGTAAACTGGGAGCATAGATATAAAAATCCTGGTTTTGCAGTTAACAAATCATATGTGCTTTGGACTGGAAATTTTTTTGCAGGAAAATCTGTAAATGACCTTTTTGTTTTTTCTTGTCCCCCAGCCGTTTTGGACAATTGATAAGTGTTTATCTTGTGGCTGGAAAAAATGTGGCCTATGCAAAATTTGCAGACAGAGCAAGTGCCAGCGAGGCCATAACTGCATTGCATGGCAAGATTGTGAATGGTGTGAGGCTGAAGGTGAGGCTGGCAGACTCACCCTCCGAGGAGCCCAACAAGCGCCAGAGAACTTACTGAGCAGGTGAGTGCCCCCACCCAGCCTGGGCTCTTCCTTACCCAGGCTGCAGTCAGCTACCTCACACACAGGGACAGGCAAAGAGTTTGGAGTTAGATACAAACATAGAATGATAAACTCTAAATCTATTCTTAGCTAACAAACTGAAATAGAATTTTTGATATATCTGTGTGTGCATACACACGTGTGTATGTATATATATAGAATATATGAATATATATATTACTTTAGTTATATATGTAATATATATATTCCATATATATAATTTTTGATATATCTGTGTGTGTATACTCACACACACACACATACATATATATCTATATATATAAGGGTGTGTGTATGCTTTTATATATATACGCACGTGCACTTTATTTTATAAAAATCAATTTTTATAATTCTTGAAAAACAAAATGAACCAGTTGATAAAAATCAATCTGGATGTTCATAGAAATATCACTTTTGTATTTGGGAGAATCAGTTGACATTGAAAAGAGTATGCAAAAAATAAACAGTGAAACAGACATAAGCTTGTGTGTGTCTTTTTTTTCATTACTATCATATGCCCTCAGTGGCATTGGTTAAAGATGAAAGGTTGAGCCCCTGAAGGGCAGAGGAGTGCCAGGGTAAATAAAAAAAGGATGGGGGGGACAGGTAAGATTGTCAGGTGAAACCAAAGGCTTGGGATATTTGGGTCTCAGAAATCAGGTGTAGCTGAAATACATGATTGCAGAGAAAATGAAGTAGAGCCTGTGGTTAAGGAATTGAGATAGGTATTTGAGAACTTAATTATTTTATGCTTATGGCCTGTGAAATCTAGCTAAACTCCTGGAGATGTTTTATATCTTACTGCCTTCAGGAACCAAAATTCTATTGTTCTTTTAAAACATTGCTTTCCTTCAAATTGTATTGACTTTCATCACATTTTTGAATAATTTTTTTCAGCATTAGGACTATCGCCAAAGGTGAATATAGTTGGGGGAGAAAAGCCTAAGCTCTTTTTTCTACAAAATAATTCTCAAATATTACTATAGCTTCCAGATATTTGCAGTACCGTACGTCTTCCTCGGGGATATGAAGTGTTGATTTAACTAATTCAGAAAATATCACATGACTGTCTTTGTATCAGTATTTTCCCTCTAATCATCACTCTTTGTACCTTTCTTTGTATAGATGTTCTTTGTGACCCCAGAGTTGCAAAGACCAAAAAAAGCTTTTGCCCAAAGTGTTCTTTTTCTCCTTTTCTTCTAAGGTCCTCCCAGTTGCTTTTTTGATAAGCAGCAGATACTAAACGTGGCCTTAGTTTTTGAACAAAACTTTTGTTTTAATAAGTTGGATTTCTGGGCATTCTTTTTCTGCATGGAATTATAGCTAAAACTTAATTGAAACTTTTTTTTTAATCAGCAGCTCTGATGAATGCAGTTTTAAGTAACTTGTACCCATACTCTTATCTTTGTACAACATTTTGTTTGTTTTTAATGTGGCTTTTGCCTTAGCAATAAAAGCCCAGCCTCTGTGTCCCTGCAGGAATAACTATGAGTGAAGGGTAATATAATATCAGGTCTTTTTACTAGAGAAGTGTAAATACAACATGCATCCGAAATTAGAAAAATTATTTATCCCCATTTTTTCTGTACATCAAGCTCCTGATTCCAAGTTTCTTAGCAGGTTGTCTTGGCATCTATCTCTTTTCAGGATAGACAGACAGAATTACTTGTTCATTTGTCCCATAGTTGGTTTCTTAAATACAAATGAAGTGGTACCTAAAAGGAAAGATTGCCTTTCAAAAGGGCTTGCCCGTGAAAGTGATTTTCCCACTGCCTGACTTTGCACTGGACTGACTGACAAGCTTGAAGTAATTTAGGGGCTTATATTTTGCTTTTGATTGTTAAAATGTTAAATTGTGCATATGAAAAGGGATGCAATTCTCCCTACCTCTGAAACAGTTGTGGATTTTTTTTAAAGATGTGAGAATATTAACTTTTTTCATTTTCAATTTTAGCTGTAGGAAATAACCTTCCTAGCTAAAACTTCTGTGAGTTTTCACTTAAGGAAATCATTGCATCTTAACAAAAAAATCCTTTCTAAAGTCCTGTTGTGCTACTTGCCTTTTGTCTCTAACAAGGTGACTGAATTTCTGAAATAGTCTTTTCTATACAAGGTTTTCTGATGAAAATTCATAAGATCTGTGAATTCTAGAATCTTTATGAAAATAAATGTCATACAATGTAACAATTAAGTAAAATATTAAATTTTTAACACACTTGAAGTTTTGCCCCAACACCTTCTTATACAAACAGCCTTTTTAAAAATACAGTTTGCAAAACTGTTTCTTAAAAAAGGTTTTATGGTAACAGTATGCTACTCATAATGCTTTTGCAATGCAAACTTCTGACTATAAGAACTTTCTGTTACCTTGCAACAAACTTAGTTTATCAGGCAAATTTGAATACACATATATTAATATTCTGAACTAATCCACTAATGAATTTTACTGGTTCTGGTTCTTCTACAAGTCAATGAAAACTAATTTGTTTATGTGAATAGTTAAAAGTAGCAGAGAAAAGATGGAAATACAGACTAGTAGGGTTCTCTTCACCACTTTAAGTTCTAATGTAAGTTTTTGGAGGTGTGAGGTTATTCCCTTTTCTGCTAAGCAAATATTTATGGCTGAAATAATCACTTCAAACTATCTTGCTTTACATCAGTGTAGGCTTGAGAAGATAACTACAGTGATTACTTCTAGTCAGTTGCTAAAAGCAGACCTTTCTTAAAAATGTTGCTGTTGAGCAGCTTGTGCTCTCAGCTCAAGAGGGCTGAGAGCACAAGGGCTTTGTGTTACTTGGATATTTTGTGAAAAGCTCAGTGTAGTGTCTGATGCTGGTTACACACACAGTGTCATTCAAAAATAGAAGAGGAAGGGAAGAATTTGCTATCTGTCAGAAGAATGCATTGTGGCATTCCAATTAATCTCTTCATTGCTACCTAGTAGTTCTATTTAAATACCACCCCCACCCTTGAAAATCCCCTCCCCGCCTAAACTACTAAGCAGGAGACCCACAAGCAAACAGAACTAAAACCCCATACCCTCCCAAAATGTTTGTCATAAGATTTTAAAATAGTCCTTAGAAAGCAGAGTTTCTAACCAGCTTCTGTTAGAAATGCCAGGCATAGATATGTGGAGCGAAGTTCTGTGGCTTTTGATACTCATTGCTGATTGACTTCAACCCACAGAAAATGGATTCATTGCATTTTTCCCCTGCTGAAAAAAAATGGGTATTTTTAATAATTATTTAGTTACTGATTAAGTTGAATTTTTTTTTTTCTGTCATAAAATACTTGGTTATTTTTGTCTTTATTCTTGTCTGGAAGAAGTACTGCATCACTGATTTAATTTGCATTCATTTTTTTGACTTAAACCTTTATTGAAATCCTAATATTAGTATGAATATATTTTAATGATTCACTGCTCTGCAAAAATGTTTTTAAAAGGTAATTGTGTCATAGTTGTGGTATACATTGAAAAAAAATAGCTATGTTTTGTATCAACAGTATACTGCAGAAAAAATGGTGGCTTTTACACACAGCTCAGAGAGAGGCGCTTCTTTAACAGTTAAAGAAGCATGCTTAAAACTTTAGTATTATTCTTCTAAAGATATTGAAAGCCTTTATATGCTGTTGTAATAATTATATTTTATAATATGTACTTTTAAATAAAAATAGGTATGTTGCTTTTTGATACTATTTTTGTGCTTGTGTTTTTTCTACAGAAACTAAGTAATGACATGACCCTCAGCTAGCTGACTGACTGACTGAAAACGTGACTAGACATGGTTCCTGTGGACAGTGACAGCTTTTTTCAGTGACAACTTTTTATTTGTTAATTGTTACTTAGTTGATCTCTCTATGATCCTTTTTCTTTCTGAATATGCAGACACGCAGTTTTG
Source organism: Molothrus aeneus (assembly GCF_037042795.1). NCBI lineage: Eukaryota > Metazoa > Chordata > Aves > Passeriformes > Icteridae > Molothrus > Molothrus aeneus. Next base: position 16,338,569 of record NC_089652.1, on the reverse strand, counting down.
AAAATTCTGTAGGCATTAAAAACTGTAAACTGGTGGTTGTTCTTGTAATAGTATATAACCTTGTATTACAGAAATAGCTTTTGTTTTTACCTGAATCCTTCCTATAAGATGGAAATTACAATGATGGAGGAAATAAAGGAGCCAGCATTTTCTGACTTGAGTGGTTAATTGATAATGATTCAGATTCTGTTAAAATAGAAGACATCTCTCATGATCTAAATTGCATTGAAAAGTGAAGTATGGCAGTTAATTCAAAGAAAATAAAGTAACTTTAACAATGCCAGCAGACATGAAAGTATTCATCTAGATTTAAGAAAATTGCTGTAATCAAGAAAATAATTCAAAGTACATTCTTAAATATTTTGTTGGTAGAATCAGCCTCTTGATGAGTCTCCTGTGCCAAAACCCCCAGCTTAGTGGGGTGGATGCCTGTGTCTTTAGGGGGTATAAACATCCCTAGGAGGGTAAACATTCAAAAATTGAGTAAGTAGTGGTGGTGTTTGGCCATCCAAGATGGGGAAGAAGAATCATGTTGGAAAGGTCCTAATGGTTGCTTGAGGGAGCATTCAACACACACAGAGGGTTGGAAGATATCCTTTACAGCTTGAAGTGATGCTACAAATTAGAACAATGCCATTTTCTAGTTGTTCTCAATCTTCTTTTTATTACTACATGTCTCTGGGAACAGTGGGCTATGGCATCCCTGGGCATGGAAGGTCAGTGCTCTGTGTGCAGTCGTTCTTTGGTCTATGGAACTCCCTTGGCAGCTTGTTCAGGCAGGTCTGCAACTGAACAGAATTAGGCTGGAGCTCAAAAAAACCTTCTTCCCACTTTCATTTCTAAGGGTTCAAGACACTGTTTGTAGAGTTCAAGACACTGTTTGTAGAGTTTGGTTTTCAGGTGTCTCCCTTTTTAGTCACTGCTGAACCAGGCTATCAAGTGACTTGTGTGGAGTCATTTTTAGTATTCAAGTAAAGGTTTTTTGAGGGTACTTAGAATAAAATCATATTGCTCTCAGAGTTCAGTGTATTTCCTGAAAACATTCATGATCCATTCTTTGGCTAAGTAACAGTTTGTGTAAATACACTTGATTGGATATGATACCATCACTCCCTGTTGAATTGTTACATAGCACTGCTGATAAGTGGCAGGCTGCTTTTCTAGGTCCTTGCACTGGTAAGTAAAAACTCTGTCTGCTGTGAGAATGAGGCTTAGGTTCCTGTACTGGAAAAAAAACCTGTGTCACTCATAATTCCCTTTGATGCTGGTGAGTGAATTGACCAAAACTGTCTGAGGTTTCTGGTGTGTTATTTTGCAGTATCAGTGCTTTGATGCTGATAAGTAGAAGATAGTGTGCTTACCTATAAGTGACTTAGATTTAGCTGTGTTCATCAGCCATAGTTTCTGTTGGTGTTGAACAAGACTCTTGTACCTTTGAAAATGAGATAATAGAGATTTCACAAATCACACTAAATTATGTCCAGTAGAAATAATTTTATGATTGTAAAAAAGTAAGAAATAAATATTGATACAAGACTTTGATTTAATCTATTTTATACATCTGCCTGCTCCCACACCTGAATTCTTTTATTAGGAATTTATCTTCAAATTCTGCAGACCTTGGGAAGGTCCAGTGTTAACATGCAATAGCTAATACACAATATCTGCAGGGCTTTATTAAGACTGAAGAGTTAACTGCTGATCAGATCCTACTCTATATTTAGAGAAAGTGTTTACAAATTCTGAGCTTGGGAGTACAGAAGTTTCACTGGGAATTCTTCCAGCTCTTCTGGCCAAGTTCTGTCTTTGGAAAGTGATAGTGAGTAAATTTTTCAGATGCCATTTTAAAAGATACAGGGCAGTGTTAACAGAGCAGAGTATGTGTACATCAAAACTTGAAAATGCAAATACATGCTCGAAATATTTTCTAAACTTCAAATTATAAGCAGCTTCACAAATAAAATTGCAAGATGGCTGAAGGTTATTTTAAGTATAGGAATGCTGATTTATCTTCATGCTGGGCACACTAAATCCCCTTTCTTATGTGTCTGTTATAGCTAAGGATAGCAGGAGGGAAGTTATGTTTAATCAGCAAAACAAAATCAAAGGCAATGACATGTGAATACATGCAGTGTGTGTTTTGACCCACTGATATTTTTAAATTTTAATCAAGTCCACAAAATTCACTTCTGTTTTGAATTCACTTCTTATAATAATGCTGGGGACATTAAAATTTGCTGCCTTTCTTATATGTGGTAGCATACCAACTAAGCTACTTAAAATTATGGCCAGAATTTTAGACATGGGTTATCTATAAACAGCTGTTACTAGGTTTTACCCTTTGCCTGTTTAAAGGCCAAGGATCCAAAAATGGTCTTGATGCCCATATATTACAGCATTCTTGGAATTTTATCCTGGAGACCCTCTGAAACTCTTTGAAGCTGTTGCTTTGGAAAAATAAATTATTAGGTAGTTCTCAGAGAGTGCAGAGGAAACTGTACCACTGTGACCCTTTTAAAGCTATTCTAGTGGAGTTACTAAGAACAAGTCCTTTAAATACTGAAGCTTGAAAGAACTGAGTCTAGAATAGAAAGCAGAGGGCTGGTAATAGCCAGCAGGGTTATAAGGATTGTAGTTACAATGCTTCCAACCAGAGATTTTTTTCTCTGTTGTTTAAAATGTATAGCTCAGTGTTTAAACTGCTTTGGTTTTGCACTCTGTGCAGTAAAGAAACCATGCATTGTGCTGAAAATGAGTAGTGGGACTGCTAACCACTGCCAAAATCAAGTATGAAACAAACTTTGTGTTATTTTTGAGTGGATATAGTTAAGTATACTATCAACCATACAGACTTTGATTATGTGAGATTGAACACTCCAGCTGATTTATCATGTTTGTCTTCAGAGATTCTTGGAGTTCTGACAAACTGCATTTCAGGTTTGTTTTTCTGGTTTCTTTTATTTAATAGGGATATTCTAAATAGAACTCTGATTTAATAAGACTGTATGAAAATTTTTTTCCCAGCTGTTGTTTTAAACCGTCTGCCTGATCTTTTACTGAGTCTTCCCAAACTCTTGTGTGATAAAAACCAGCACGTGATTGCTTCCTGTCAGCCTCCTGTGTATCTTTGGGGATTTTATAGATCAAAAGACAATCCCTTCTCAGTCTGCTCTTCAGCTAGAATTATCTCCTCACACAGATGCACTCCCATACCTCTGCATATATTTTTTCAGTTGCATACATGCATTTTCTAGTTTCACATTATCATATAAAGGAACTGGAACTGTACACAGCACTCAAGTGCAAAGACATTTATGCAGGGTTGTAATGAGCTTTCCAACTTTGTTTTCTGCTGCTTTTGAAGCAATTTCTAACACTGTTTGCCTTTTGGACTACTGCTGAGTAGCAAACCAATGTTTGCAGAAAACTACTCACAATGACTCCAAGTAATAAAGGCTAATTTATAGCCCATTATTATGTAAGTTTAGTTAGGGTTATTTTCATCACTTTCATTATTTTCATTATATTCATTAGGGTTGTTTACATTATTTCTATTTATGAGTTTTATTTATGAGTTCCTATTTATTGACAGACTTTCAGCCACCGTCTCATTGCCCTATTGCTCACTATTGTCAGATCTTTCTACAGCTGCTTAGAGTCAGTTTTCATTTTGCCTACCTTGAGTAATTTCGCATCATCAGGAAACTGTTTTCACACAAGTAATTTTTGGCTATTTAGGTGCAACAGTGCTCATCTAGAAGTATTCTAAGCGATTCAGTCCTAAAGAGGGCTCAAAGAGGAAAGTAAATAATGTTGTGCTTGGTGGTCAGTATCTGTCACAAAAGAGGATGTTGATCTGGTTACTGGATCCAGTCCTAATGGCAGCTGTGCTTTCTGATTCCTGGAGATGGCTCTTCACTCCTGTAGCACTCCCTAATCTAGGGCACATCCAGTTTCCAAGATGCCTGCCTTTTCTTTTCACAGCTTCTGCCGCTATGAGCCTGCCTCCCAAGGTCTCCTCCCTCTGCCTCATTTGTTTATTATCACGCACTCTTAAATGTTCTTTGGTGCTCTACTTCATGCTTTTTCTTTAAAGCACTTCCATTCACTTATTATTACGACTGTACTCTCACAGATTTTCATAATTCAATGAATTGGCAAAAATGCAAGGTGTAATTTACAAAAATCTTTTTTAAAAACGTGTCTCTTACCTATGCCTTGACTAAGGGTACTGTTTGGCCAAACACACACCCCCCCTAACAATAATTGACAGCACTGAAACAACAATATTGCTTATTACAGGAGAAAATAAAAGTATTTTCTTACAGTTCTGTAAGTAAATATTTTCAATGTCCATAGATCTGCTTATCCTCAGCATAGGGCTGGTAAGCAAAGGTTTCATTTTATATTTAGTAAAATTCCCTGGTGCCTGATGTAAAGAATGGGAATGATTACAGTTATCTAAGAATCAGTTCTATTAGCTGATAGAACTTATATAAGTTCTATATAAGTTCTATCAGTTAAGACCTTAGAAGATGAGGGTACCTGTGTGTAAACATGGCACTTTGTCATCCATCTTTGTTTACCATCTATGTAATGTAACTGTGTTATTTTAAAACAATTTAAGCTGCCCTTCTATGTGTTTGTTTCTCTTTGGTCTAAGTATAGGCAAATGAGTGAAAAAAACCCAAACCCCTCTGCAGAATAGACACTTAAGAATTTGGTATCAAGATCATTAGAGAGTATTAAAGAATAAATTATTCAGAAACAAGTGAGCTAATTAACAATACAGTTTTCTGGAATTTCTTTCAGGTCACAAAGGCTGAGTAACCTCTTGTCTGAAATGGTGTTTTTGAATGAACCTTAAGACACCTCTACCTCCCTGCCCTATTATTTATTTATTTTAGAAGGAAAATCAGTTACTACATTATTGGTATTATTGTTTCTAAGAGACTTAAAAATCATTATTGTGTTAAACACTGTTACGTTCATCAAAGGACTTTGCCCACTATGGCAAAGTCTCTAAAGAAGCTGCAGGAAGCCCACCCTGCCTGAATCTGGGAAACTGAACTGTGACTTAAGATACCTGATGGGAACTTGATGTAAGATAAAGGTGGTACTGTTGTCCAGTTAATCTCAGGCCTAAGGAGAAGTAACCAAGGCTGGGGAAGAAGAGTGTATCCACAAGGAAAGCCAGCTGAGCAGCTGTGCTGGAACATCAGCTCTGGCTGGGTCTGGCAGGGGGAGCCGTAGCCACAGACTCTCTGAGGCAGGGTTTGCACTCTTCCCTCCGTGGCCAGGGTGGATGGGGAGAGGTTTTGGGGATGTGCTGGTGAAGCCTCTGCTCCACATGAGACAGAGGGAATGAACACCCACCCTTGGAGGCTGCAAGCTGAGCTTTGAGCCAGATAAGAAGCAGACCCTCCAGAGAAGGGATGGTGTTTTTATCATGCCAGTTGTTGTCCAGCATGCAACTGGCCCAGTTGTGACATTGCCACCTCCCCTCCTTGGGGCAGGGGGACATCCACAAGGGACGTTAACATTCACACACATGCATCCCTTGTGATCCCAGCGAAGTCAAGACGGCTTGACTTCACTGATGTCAGAGGCAGCTGTCATGTGTAAGCCATGAAAGACCCCCAAAGCACCCCCAGACTCATTTCTGAGGCATTCCACCACGACGATGCAACAGATCCAGTGTAGCAAAAGACAGTGTAAAACATCCTTTCCCGTGGAGGGGAGGTGTTTGGGTGTTCCCATGGATCCCTGAAGGTGTTAACCCATTGAACTCCACATTTCATAGCACGCCCCCAATGGAGAAGACCAGAAGAGGAGTAACTGTCTCTGGAGTCTGGATCCACTGGATCACTTTCTATCACAGTGATGTGCCTCTGTCATTCTCTTCCCTCCCGATGCCCCCCACTTCCTTTTTTCTCTCTCCTCTCCGTTTACTGGTAAATAATATCCAAGGTACTACTGACATTGGCACATTGCCTCGTTTGCCCCTTAACCTGGGGAGAGGCATCGCGCTCTAATCCAATCTTAAATGTGTCTTATAATGTATGTGGCTTCATGCTTAATATTTCTGTGGATTTTACCTGAAAACTTACTCTGACACTCACCAAAGTCCCGCTTAATATTCTTCCTGCTCCAGCTCTTGGAAACTGAACACCAAAAAGAAAAAAAAGAAGTGTTACTTAATGAATGTCCTAGCTTTATTCAACCACATTGAAAACGACACTTTCAGGTTCAGCTGAAAGAATAAATCTTTTTTTCCAAGAAGCTTATCTGAGAAGTTACACAAAAAATACTATGTCAAGGGATCCTTCTATGGAGGTCTCTGCTTTAATAGGAAAATGACTATGGCTTTGTATGCCAGGATGCCCTTTGTTGCACAATGATACTCCAAAATCTGCAACTGCCAGTTTGAGAAATAGGAAAAACATAAATCAGTATCACACAGCCTGTCTTTGCCTAATGAATAGTGTAGGTTCAATAATTTATAGAATTCTGTAAATATACTTTTTTTCTGCAGTATTTGCCCTTTTTCCCATTCTCTTATTGAAATTTGCTGGTGGTGGCATCCAGTTCTCCAGGGATTTAAATTGATTTTCTTGGATGACAACATCTATTTCCAATCTTGTTACTGTGAACCAGAGAGCAGGGCTGAGGTGGGGGATGTAAATAGTCCGAGTAGAGTTTGCTAAAAGAGGCCTCAGAGCCACCTCTGGAGGGCAGGAGGTGCACCAGCCCTGGGGACAGGGAGTGCCCAGGGTGCCAGAGGCATGTCACAGATGAGCCTGCAACCTGCCTGCTCCACAGCAGGGTGACCTGTTCCACTCCATAGGTTCTCTACACAAGCTAGTCCCCAGCTTCCCCTTTCCAAAGGTGTGTTTAAGCTATCAAGGATGTTGAAAAAGCTGTGATGGAGGACCTACAGGGAAAAAAAAGCAATTCCCCGTCCCCAAAAATCCAACCGACCAAAACACAACAACCCCCCAAAACCTAATAGAAATTAAATCAGAGGAGTCATTTCTACGGCAGCTTTCTGGCGCATGTAATGTGGTTTTTTACAACCTCCCATTATCAGCTGACAAAGATTGATCGGCTAACGCAGTGACCACTCCGGGAGGGTGACGGTGCAAGGCTGGGTGTCGTGCTTGTGTCACCAAGCCTGGGTGGGGAAAGGCGCTTAGGCTGCTGCTGAGAGCCCCGTCCCTCGGCGGCACCCCTTTGTCTGGCACCGTCCTCCCGCCCCTGGCACGGAGATCCCTCTGCTCCAGCACAGCACGTGCTTTCCCGTTTAATTCCAGACCTGATGTCATGACCCAAGCCCGTTACGCGGTCCCCGCCGCTGCCCGCTTTCTCCGTCACGCCGGCAGCACCCCGACTCGGGGCTTTGCTGGGCGCACCGGGGTCGGCTGCGGGAGAGACGGCGAGGTGCGGAGCCGAGCCGTGCTGAGCCGTGCTGAGCCGTGCCGTGCCGAGCCGCGGCGCCGCCCCGCCGCTGCGCGCAGAGGGCCGCAGCCGCGCTCGGCGGAGCATCCCTGCCCCAGCCCCTCCTCAGCGCGGTGCCGCACCTGTTCCCGCACCTGTGCCCGGGCCCGGGGCGCTGCCGCAGGTAGGTACGGCCGGCCGAGGGCACCTTGGCCGGCGGGCGGGGGTGGGGGGCGGCGCGGCGGGTCTGCGGCTGCCCGCCCCCTCCCTCCCTCCCTCCGTCAGGCGGGCGGGGAGCTGCGGCGGGAGGGAGCGGGAGCGGCGGGGCGCAGCCTCCCGGGCCGCAGCGGGGATGCGCCGCGGATCCCGGCCAGGAGGTGGGCGCGGAGCGGCGGCGCTGGGGGCGCGGGGCTGGAGCTGGAGCGGCGGGCCGGGCCGGGCCGGGCCGTGCGGGGAGTCCCGGGGCGGGCGGCGGCGGAGCCGGGCTCGGCGGGCGCTGCCGGCGCCGGTGCCGCGGCGGGGCCGCCGGGGGAGGCGGGAGCGGCCGGGGCGCGGCGGCGGCGAGCCCGGGGCCGGGACCGGAGCCGGAGCCGGAGCCGGAGCCGGGGCTGGGACTGGGACTGGGACTGGGGCTGGGGCTGGGGCCGGGGCTGGGGCTGGGGCTGGGGCTGGGGCTGGGGCTTGGGCCCGGCCCGGCCGCGGCTCTGAGGCCCCGGGGCGCAGCCTGAGCATCCGGACCGGGGGGGCCGGGCCGGGCCGGGGTTACGTAACGGCATCCGCGCAGAGAGATGCGCTGGTGTCAGCCCCGGCTTCCCTGGCGCTCCCCGAAGTCGTGATTTTTTCGCCTTTCCCTGCAGAGCAATTTAAAATGCTCCAATAAACTGTGTGGTCTGTGAGGTACAGTTACAGATTAGCTATTGCCAAGTTGATGCACTCTTAGCATACCTTTTTGCTTTCATTCTGTTTCTCTCCAAAAAAGGCAGGAACGGCCTGTGTTCCTAATTTGCTAGCAGGGCTGCAAATCCCTTCCAAGTACTTTGAAGATGTATTCATTAAAATTGATGTTTGCAAATCATGTGTTTGCTCAAAGTGCTGATGCTTAAAATGACTGTATGACGTGAGCTTTGCCATTGGCTCGTCATTTCATGACAGTTTCTAATTGCTGTCGTGTGCTGGGAGGATACATTGGTGATTTTCTTCCCGAAAGCTTCAGCAATGCAGGTACCATGGACTAAGAGTAACTGAAACAGAAGACCTTGCTGGACTTCTTAGAGCAAATTAGGAAGCCAAGGTCAAATAGCAAACGTCAGTGCAACTTGTATGGGGTAGCGTGAGAGAACAAAAGTATTCACAAATCTTCTTTGAGACTTTAAGTGAAAAGTGATCCATAAATAGACTATTACTCAGTAGATGAAAAAAATTGCTTAGTGAAGGTGTGAGGAAATTGCTATTTTAGGACTACAATTAACTATATCAGCTCAATTTTAATGGAACTAGTACATTTAATTGCATTCCTAACAGATTTTCTGTTCTCTAGATGATTAACTTGCAGAATGATACCAGCTCAAAGATTAAAATCTCATCAAGTATCTAATGGTTTCTCTACAGTGTAATTGTGTTTGGTTTATAATAGTTCTTTTCTAATAACCAGCCTTTGCCCATACAGCTGTAGATGCTATAATTAGACTTTTTATCTTGGTGTAAATGACATGACCTTGATCTTTAGAGGTTAAACAGATGTCATTGTTATGGATCTTATATGTTTAGTGAAGCATTTTTATGTATATGTAATAAATACTGATTTCTTTTCTTTTTGTTTAAAAACTACACAAGGAGACTACTTTATCTTTTCTCTGCACCTTAGATAAATTACCAGAGATGTGTACAACACTGATGATTTGAAAACTGTAACAGTTTTATATTTAAACAACCTTTTCTTTCCAAGTACATGGCAGGATGGATATCTGGAAAACGGTATTGGAGGGTTTATTATTGAAGATTCCCTAAACATTTCCCCTTGCTACTGAAGGCTGAAAAAGGCACCCTTTGTTGTACTGTAGTTCATCAAGCATGCTTCTTCCACTTCCCATTAATTTGCTATTGCTCTCCCAGATCCTCCAGAGCACCTTTAGCTGTACTGTGGGGGGCCTTGGCTACAGCCTTGCTTGTTGCTGGGATATTTTTGCTCTTAGCCTATTCTGGGAGCTCATTCATAAATATCTGTGATGTGAACACTGGTTTGCATATACTTGTAGGAATGCATGTGGGGTTTTTTCCCAAGTGCTGGTGTTGAAGGGCTGTACTCTATATATTTATCTGCTCAGAGGTGTTTTTATACAGCCATCAAAACACAACTTTACTCACAGGTGTCAGAGTTGCTCTCCATCTGAGAAGCGATTTGGACGTTATTACGTTAAATATTACATTATTACAATGCTGCCATGCTGTGGAAAGTTAAAGCTCTGTGACTGGTGTGACAGGGCAGTCTCTGGCCTCCTGCTCTATTGCAAATGGTGGCAGGCATGAGACTGCTCTCCTTTGCCACTTCTTTCTCCAGTCCACTCTGGGGATGAGCAGAGAGTGTTCATACTGCATCTTCCTTTATTCCTCTGGCCCAGGTGTGTGTGGCTGTGTGTGTGTGTACCCCTGGGTGCTGTACATTTCAGCTGAGCCACAGCCTACCGATAGGCTTCTTAGTGTGGTGGAAGTGAATGATTTTGTTCTTGTTCTTGCAAGTACATGGGATATCAGCAAGGGTTTTTCCCTGGGAATTTATGCTTCTTTACCATGGCGCTTTGTCTCAGGAGGGCTTTAGGCAGCCTTCTGTGCCTGTGCCATGCTGGAGAACCTGCTGTCCCTGCAGTGGGAGGCAGGAAGGAACTGCCAGCTGCTAAAGATGTGTGTGTTTATATTTTTAATGTGTGTGTATGTATAAAATGAGCCTGTCCTAATGATTTAATTAGCCCCTGTGCCTCATGTATAGGGTGGCAAATACTTGTACATTACTCCTGTATTTTCTAATATTTTTTTAAAACACTGAACAATTCAAACAGTTCCTAGAGATTTCTGAAAGTTTGTTTTTAATTTTTTTTTCTTTTCCTTGTAACTAAATGTTTTCTGGTTTTGAAGCTTTTGACTATCCTGGTATGGGAAAAGGCAGCAGTTTCTGTAGATAATTTTCATGGGAAATGTTACTCTGGGTAATTAGACTTCAAAAAGGAATTTCTCCAAGAATTTCCTTCAGGCTTGTGTTTCTTTCATAAGCTAAGTTTAATGAGATTTAAAAAATCCCTCACAGTGGAATACTAAAGTAAATGCGTACTTTTTTTTTGGGTTGTGTGTGTGTTTGTGTGTTAAATTTGCCATATCAGCATAGTTGTTGAAGGAAGCAAGTAAAAGGTACAGTATGGTTGTGAAGGATGCAGAGGTGTTAAAATGATGAATTGGATCCTTTACATCAGTAGAGTAGAGCATAGATCTGGGACTGCTTTGTTATGAAAACAAGTCAACCCAAAGTAGGTAACATTTGTCTAAGAATGATCTAAAGATCAATTTCAAGAAACCTTATCTTGAAATGTGATACACTTTTTCAGATGATGAACTGAAACATTTCTCAACAGAAAATCTAACGAGCTCAGGTTGCCCAAAGAAGAGTCTGTATGAAACCTGTGCCATGGAGTGAAGCCTACCTGCTCAGACAGAGGAGGCCTTGGCTACATCTGCCCAGCAGCAGCTGACCTAATCAATACTGGAAAATTGAATACTGAAAAAAGGCAATAGAAGGGCTTTGCTCTGTAGCAGTTCCTGCTTCCTGCAAAATGTTTGCAGTGGGAGCCTGAAGAGTTACAGAAATGTTGGTGCTGATTGACCTTAGATATGGGCAGTGGAATTGGTGGGGCTTTCATGGCTCATGCTGACAGTTTAAATCAGAAAGGGCTAAATAATAAATAAATGAGAAAGAAATTTAGGCAGTAGCCCCAAGTGTGGGGAAGCATGACAAGGGCCATGCTACTTGGAAGGGAACAGCTCGCTGTGAGGTCCAGGCCACTGGTCAGCACTTGGACACACTGAGCAGCTGGAGTGAGCATTCTGTTCCTCAGCATCTCTTGTGGCAGGGTCGCCTGGGTCTTGATTTTTGTGAATCATGGAATAGACAGGCTGGGATAGAAATGCCACACTCATCCTGCTTAATATAACATGACTTTATTTTATTCAGATTATGTGATGCAGTGGTATCTCTCAATTCTTGTTGCTACCCCAACCTCTTCTCCTGTGACAACCCAGTATGGATAAGGTGATGTTACATGGAATTTGGGTCAAGAGAAGTTTCTGTTAACATCCTACAGGAATGGTTCCAGGCTGGTGATTCTTCTTCTTGTTTCCTCTCTGCCTTTCCTGTGTCTGTCCTGTGTGTAGTCAACCTGCATCTGCAGTGGGGCTGCAAGTGCAGCCCCACTTTATTAGGATTTTTATAGCTGACCTTCTCAGGGATGTGTGGCATCCTTTTGATCTTTTTTTCAGGAAAGCAGCGTTTAACTGTTTCTTCCCTTCTGTCTTTGAAAATCAAATTCAACCTTGTTTGGAAAGAAATGGCAGTGTTATAGGAGAAGTGGGAGAGCAATTAACCCAGAGAGACTGTGGCTTATCTTCCTAGATTACAATTTTTGAGATTTTAGGCACAAGATAAAAGTTTCTTTAATTAATTTATTTTCAGGGAAAATGGTGGAGAGCAACTTATTTTCTTTTATAAGTTGGTATTTAGAGAGCCAGTTAGCTGTGTTGTCACATGGTAAGGATAGATCTAGGGAAAATGGAAAGGCAGGATCACTGATGGAGAGCTACAGAAATGGCAAGAAATGGACTAGATAAAGGGACTTCCATCTTGAAAATGGGAAGCTGGAGTGGTTAGTTCAGTGACAAATGTTTCTTTCACAGTAGAGTGGCTCAGCTGGGTGAGAAAGTGGTGGCTAATGGTGGAAATGATACTTAGTTAAAAGGAAGAAGCTTCAACATAAAGCAGCTTGCTGAGATCCGAAACAGCCGCAGTTGGTGTTGAGTCATCGTGAAGTCCCTCTGACCCCAATGTGAGCATGACATATACATCCCTCTGGTAAGTAATTATGTTGCTTTTCTCTTTAAGTCCATGCTTCTGGAATTTATTCTGTTTCTGGAGAACAAGCTTCATAAGATGCTTACTAAAAACAGAAGGATAGGAATGATGTGAAATAGAGCTGTAGAGCAGTTAGAGGATGAGTTTGTCTGTAGCCAGACAAATTATTTTTTGTTCTGTGTAATGACTGAAGAATGCAAAAATCCATCTCCTTCCCCCCCTACCCCTTCCTGTCAGTTAAATACAAGTTGTCTTTCCACATTCACTTGTGCCTGACAACTCTGCTCTGTGTGTAACTTCCAGGAAGTTTAGGCAGGTCACAGTTGCTACCTGGTGTAATATTCCTGGGTGACATAATCATGGGGAAAAATAATGCATTCTCTGACTGAAGGGAAAAAAAAAAAAAAGAGTTCTCTAACTCTCCCTAACTGTGACCTATATTGTGTGGGTGTGCAAATATGCTGTGGAAAGCTAAATGTAAATTACATGCTGTTCCACTGAGCAGGCTTTTCTTGGTTCTCCTAATAATTGGTAGCGTAGCCTACATACAAAACCCATGGTCAGTTTGCAGTATGCAATTCAGTGACATGCAAGGCAATGCAATTATTATTTGCAATGCAAAATAATCTTTAAAAACCCAAACAAGGTATTTTCTCTAGTAGCTGCATACTCTGCCTCTTGCCCAGTCACCATAAATACTGTTTTGTGACAGAGCTTGCAATTAATAAAAAAAGAGTGGCTTCAGTCTCTAAATAATACAATAATGGTTGTTCTTTCTTTTGATGTGTATTGAGGATTATTGGGGGAGGCCTCAAACCAAGTCAGAAATGAGGGTTAGAATTAGCCCCCCTGACCAACCCTGAGACCCTTACAGACCTCCCCAGTAGCTCCACATGGTTGTGCAGTATCTGTGAATTTAAGGGAAAGAAACAGAAGTAATCTATGATATGCTTTTGAATTGCCTTTTCTGGTGATGCAAAGGTTTTGGTTGGATCTGCAGATGCTCTGAAATGTAGCAATGACATGGCAGCTTGGGTTCATAGCTCCTACCCTTTCCATCACAGCTGCTGTGCGTCTGCCTGCCTGCTGCAAATCTAAATTTTCTGAACTACATTTGGAAGAGGACAGGGTGTCAGATTTTTTTGCCTTTAAAATGAATGAATTCCTATTCATCAATTTCTTTGGGTTTTCATAGTGTTTTGGCCAAAACAATGTAACATCAATCTAGAAAGAGTAGGTTCAGCTAAAACAGCCAGTTGTAATCATGTGGCCTTTCCTAAAGCTGTGATATTTTTCTTAATACCCTTGGGTTTAGGTTTCCAGCTGAGATGCCCAGCACAGATCTGCAGAGGCTGTGTAACAGATCCCTGCTCATGGTTCTCCTGATGTTTTGTGCCTTGCTGAGTGCCTCGTTTTTCTCCCAGCTGTATGACCTTTGTAGAGCCAAACACCCACTTGTCCTCTCTGACAGGAGCACATTCTAATAGTTGGAATGTTGCTCTGTATGAGGGCAGCACGGGGCAGAGAGGGAAGGAGGGAGGGATTGTTGCCTCCAGCTCTGATTCCTGCTGCCTTCCCAGCCCAGAGCTGTACTGGCCCTTGGCTGCTGCCTTGAGGTGCAAAGGCATGGAGATACTATTATTCCTTGCCACCTTATGGTATTTCTGGTGAAATTACCTTCTGACATATTCATGATTAGATTTCCCCCTCAATGTTCTTCAGCATTTTTAAAGATTCATTCAGTGTTTTCAGATTTTTATGCTTTCTTCTTAACTTTGTGAGCACTTTAGCTCTGTCATTTTGCATAAAGCTGTCAAATACCAGTCATAAACCTGTGCTGTATCTCTTTACTATTCTATATATTATTGACTCTTTGAATTATTTTAAAGTTACACAGAATTCTTTTGTAAAGTATGAATCCATTGAATCTTCTACATTTTCTTCATTCTTTTTCATGTCTTTTTGTAGTAAATCAGTTAAAAATAATTTCAAAGATGGAGTAAGGAATAATGCTGTGTAAAATGCAGGTAGATAATAACAATAACTTGATAAACGTGGTGGATTTCCCCTAAGGGGAGCAGCTCTAGCTAACACCAGATAAAGGGGCTTTACATACAGTAAACCAGAACTATTGAGGTTGTGATTGATGTATATTAGGTTCATAGATCTCTATAGAAAAAAGGCAGTATCTCGTAAGAAAGAAGCTTTTTTTTTTTATGCCATTGCATAAGTTCAAAGGTAATGAACATAGTTAAAAATTATGTTTTTATTTTGTGTTGTGCTTTGTCTGGTTGTGGGCACTGCGCTCAGTGCTGAGAAACACTGAGCATGCTTGTGGGGGGTATGGCAGCTTCCGAGATTTTATTCTTCAACATCTATGGCAGCCTTCCCATTTTGGAAACTAGTGGAAACAAACTGCTCTTAAGGCTGCAGATATCTTGAGGAACACATAGTTCTGCTTTCTTGGCTGATTCTTGGGTGGTTTGCCATGAAAAATGTGTCATAGCTGTGTGATATAACACTGAGAAAACCACCAACATTGCTAAATCTGTTTGTAGGTGAAATTTATTCTTTCTTATAAAGAAATGCAATGAGTACAAACTTATTTTGAAAACTAATTTTTTAAAATCCAAATGCATCACGGGTGTGTTCATCCCTTCTGGCTTTCCAGCACTGAGACATCTTCCACAGCTCTTGTCCTCTTTATCATTCTGTCTGTCCTGCACAGGTCAGTCCTCACCTGTTAACTCACTGCTCCTGGAATTGCAGACCTGTGCCCAGGCTCCCTGCTCCTCCTGGTGACACAGGCATGTCCTTTTGGCCAGGCTGGTGATGCTCCATGCCTGTTCCCTCCAGCTGCCACGCCTGTGTGCTTCTCCTGAGGTCCTTGGGGGGCAGTGCCAGGGGCTGGGGGTATAAAAGGAAAAAAACCTTGGAGAACAAAAGGCCTGGATAGTCACAGTCCATCTCTTATGCCTAGAAGCAGTGAAAGGTGCCATTTCTTCTTTCTTAGCAGCAAGTGAAATATTTTTGCACTTTAGGTTGGTGTTTCTGTCAAGGTGGGTTATACATCTCAGCCATGCTGAAGCAGATTTAAACATAATGGTGCAACTTCCAAATGCAGGTTTCTCATTTAGGAGGACAAGTCTTAACAGAAATAAATGTCTGTATGTGTTGTGAGACCCAGAAAGTAATTCAAGCAGACTTCTGTGAAATTTTTCTTTTTAAGCAGTCTTGGTATGCTGCAAAAATGAATTTAAAATCTTTAGTTACCCACAGGTAACAGCACAGAAAATCAATACTTTTTCAGCTAATGTCAATTTTTTCCATTAAAAGATAAATGAGGAAGTGTGAAGCTTCCAGTCTTCTCAGACTTCTGTGTGCTTCCCAGACAGCTGGTTTTAATTTATCTTTATATTTTGTATAGTGTGTACTTAGTGCTTGTCATTCCCATGACCAGCCATTGCTTGTACTTATGAATTAAATAATCAAATAATGATGCAACTGTGTATGTTTTAAAAGCCTTTGTTCAACTAAGAGGGTGAATATTTTATTCGAGGAAATTAAACTTTGTAGGAAACTGAAAATGATCCCTATCATGGCTTAGATTTTTACTTACTTGGGAATGTGCTGGCTCATGTTATCTTTGTAGTCACTGACATTTATCAGTGTTTAAGTACTGGTGCTTTGCAGAGTCTGGTCTCACATTTAATTTTTATAAACAAAAATATTATGAGACATAATAGGCATTTTACAAATAATTTCAAAGGCTAAAACATAAATATTTGAAGGAAATGAATGGACTGTAGGTTTCAAACTTCTGCTATAGACTTGTACTCTACGTAGCCTTTTGTCTTCTGAGGGTCTGACTGGGGAAGTGGAGACCACTGCCCTGGATCTGTAGAGTGAAAAAGAAAAGGAAAATGACCTTCCTAAGTTTTCCAAATGCACAGGCAAAGGCCTGCTTTTTAAAATAGGTACAATTTTCCTGTTTCAGGATGCTTGTTAAAAATCAGAGAAAATAAGGATGAATTTGAAAATTTCTTTCTGGAACACTGCAATTTCCAACTGAATATCTACAGTGCTTTTCTCCCCTCGTTTTTAAGCTGCCTTTTAGATTTTTTATAATTGGAAAGCTGTCCCAAAACATATTTATCAGGTGTCACTATGTAGCAGTAATGCAATTAACCTTACGAGTCCTTTGTACTTCCTTAGTGTATTTGCTTGGTAGTCTTTCAAGAATTATTTTACTGCTATCTTCTGGTGTTGATTAATTTTGGAACAGGTACTGCATACAGCAGGGGAGTTTCTCTTCTGTGTAAAATGGCTATGGGCATCTTGGCTGGGGTTACTGACACATATTTGGCTAAATGCTGATTTACCAGCTATTGTGAAGGACTGAAGAACGTTGAAAAAATTAACTGAGTTACTTAAGAAAATTACTGTTGTCCTTACAGCTGGAGTAATTTCTCCTCTCAAGGAAGAAAAAGAAATTGCAACAGAAATTGAAAGTCGGTATTGAGATAAAACAAATGTCAAGGGTAACAAAATACTGTACTATGTTGAGGTATAACATTGTCCTAGAGTGCCTTAAAAAAAAGTGTCTAAGTTCAGTATCTTGTTCATTCTGTGGCAATATACACATTAATGAAATGTTTGAACAGAAAAACACTAAATCTCGCTTTTGAGTAGAACTTGGATGCTCTAATTCAGTTTTCTGGTATAACTTTCTCAAGATATATTTATTTATGATAATGAAAGTATTACGAATGCTGATAAAAATCTTTTTGGGATAACATTTATGTATATCACAATAGATTTTCACTGTCTAAATGATAGATGACTCGAATCAATGCTTTTTATTCTAATGAATTTACAAATACTGAGTTTATAATTTGTGAATGGTAACAAGGAGGGGAGGGAGAAATTTCATCTCTATTTCTATATTTATGCTATCTTTTATGGCTTTTAATATTTTATTAGCATTTTATTGTTTATACTTCTGGCATTAATCTTGCATAAAGTATTGTTTTAGGACTATTCTTATGCCTAGATGTTGTTGCCAGATAATAGTAGGAGATTTTTCAGCAACGAAGAAATCAGTAGGCAACAGGAAGCTTAAAAAGGAGATGCTGAACTTCAAACCGTGGCATTAGAAGCTCAGAAAAACCTGAGGACTTGAGTTGGAGCCTCTGACACAAATTGTGAGGGCTGGAGCGCATCTCCCATGAAGACAGGCTGGGGGAGTTGGGTTTGTTCAGCCTGGAGAAGAGAAGGCTCCAGGGAGACTTTATAGCACCTGTCCTTACCTAAAGGGGCAGGACAAGGAGCAAATAAATAAACTGATCAAGAGTGGGTTAAGGTCAGATGTAAGGAAGAAATCCTTCACTATGAGGGTGCCTCAGGTTGCCCAGAGCAGCTGTGGCTGCCCCATCCTTGGCAGTGTTCAAGGCCAGTTCGGACAGGGCTCTGAGCAGCTCCATCAGCTCTAGTGAAAGGTGCCCAGCCCATGGCAGAGGGTTGGAACTTGATGATCTTTAAGGTTCCTTTTTACTCAAACCATTCTGTGATTCTATATGTAGGTTTTCATTGCTAGCAAAATATGAAGTGAACCCTTCTATTATTTTTCTGCTTTGGTGGTGGTGGTGCCTAAATCATCTGTTTCATAAATGTGTGATTCCTGAAAAGAGAAAAGGGGACGCTTGTAGTTTGGTCACCAGTTTTATTCATGCAAGTTTATCACTAGAATTCTGCCCATATTTTGTTGAGCCTGTTCTGGAAAATCCAAATTTGTCAACCATCTTACATGGGAATAAGAAACTCTGAGTGGGAACAGTGCTCCCTGATTTGTCAAAGTCACTGAGCAGAGGGAGGAGGAATACTTAATGAACTCAGTTTGACTGGAGTTTGTGTCAGCCAGCACATCTTCTTGGCTCAGCCAAGATCACAGATAAAATCTTATGGTGGTTGTTAACAGCAAAGTTGGAGGTGTGGATGGAATCCTGGCAACTGAGGGATTTGTGTTACGTGAATGAAGTCAGATGTCGTCATGAAAGAAAATTTTTAGTATCCTGTCTTGAGTATGCGTATACACCCAGCAGTGATAAATGCCCCCTTTTCAGGCTGAGAATCAGTCCCAACAGAATTGCAGGTGAAGGCTGAGCTGCTTCCTTCTGGGAAATCATGATGACAGTAATTGAAACAATCAGATTTATGCTCAGCTGCTTACTGCTGGAAGTCTTTTTGTTATCTTTAACTCAGTGTTAATTTAGGTCACCCTTTAGTCTAAGTAAAAGAGACCACAAATGCTTTTTCTCTTGACTCTGTCTGTACAGAATGTCTAGAGGATGCTGTTCATTTTGGTGCTAGTTTATTTTATGAAATGTCTGTTTGATATAAGAATGAAAGGGCTTTTAAAATAATTCGATAGCTTACAGTATGCATTAATTTATTTTGGGCATCTTCTTATATTCCTGCTTTTATGTATGGTACAAAGTCCTTAAAAATGCTTGTTTTATTGGCAATCATCAGGGATGCACAAGTGCAGCAAGAGCCTGTGAGTCTCTAATATCTCTGTCCTGCAGCTTGAAGGGTGCAAGCAGTGTCCTCCTTGAGCCCTCCTGAGACAGATGAGGAGCTATGTGTGCAGTAAACTTTGAGGTCTGCCCATAAATACTGTACAAGGAAAAGTGTCTTCCATATATTAGCTCACAATTGAAAACAGAATGCAAATAGAAAAAACCCACAAGAGTTACCTTTTTCCTTTGTAACACCAAAGTAAAGTTGTAACTCATCATTTGCTCACACAGCTCTTCAGAAAATTAACACACTTCCAATAGATGTAGTTCTAAGGACAAGTCTTTAATTTTCCTGTTATTTATCTTCTGAATACAGTCCACCAATGTCATTTGTTTCATTAATGTTTCAGAGTGCATAATAATTTATAATAGAGAAATGTGACTGCCCTTGTCTCTTCCTCCAGGCTTAAATAAGAATGTTTTGTCGTATCTATTTATATTGTGTATGTTAAAGTGTCATTATGAACCTGAAAATGCCTCTGAGTATGTTTTGTGGAAGTTGAAAGCCCCAGAGTGACAGTGGCAGGACATTGTTGACCTTGTTGGTGTTTTAGGTACTAGTGGCTGTGTTTTGGGATGCAGAACATCTTGATAGTCAGTTTTCTGTGATGTGGGCCTCTCAGATGGTCTTGTTCAAGTGTTCTCAGTGGTAAAATCTGCTTGCTTATGTTAGAACTGGAGTGCTTTCCTCAGATAGGGGAATATTTCTGAAAAGGTGAAACACATGGAAGGAGCCACCCACTGTGGAAATAATGGAGGCTAAGAAAGTTATTTTGACAAAAATAGTTGCAAGTACAAGCAAATCTAGTTAAACAAACAGTATATGAGAGCTTTCTGACCAGTTGTGGATAAATAAGTACAAGATTTCTAGAGTTGTAGCTCTTTTTCTGTATAATGGGAGCTATTCCCAGGCCTTGGGAACTGAGATTATCTGTGGGGGAAAAAGTAGTTAAGACAGGATCCTTTGAAAAATACAGCTAATGAGTCTGAAAATATTTTTTGCCTCTCCTAGACATGAAAGATGAGCACAGGCTGGATGTGGTGCATTAGGTCTGCTGAGCCTGGTGTCCTGCCCATGGCAGTAACTCAGGGCAGGGAGCACAACATCCTGCCCTTACCAAGCTTTCCCTCTGCTGTTGGACTGGGAAGCATCACAGGGAGCTCAAATTACCTATGTCCCCCACCCACCCAGCTGGTCCAGTCTCTTCCTTAAATTTGGCACGTGTACGTGCTTATAATAGAGTGCTGCAGTGTGTGTAGGCTTGAAGAAACCCAGAGACATCCCATCCAGTAATGGGGGCTGGGGAAACCTCATGGTGCAGGGCAGACACCAGAGTGAAAACAGAGTAAACACAATTAAAAGAAAAATGTGGGCCATTTCCCATCCTTCTGCTAGCCTTAGAGGATAGGCTGTAAGTTTCTGCATGGCTCTGGGGCCAAGGGAAACCAGGGAGGTTCAGGTGGATCTGAGCCTCCTGTGGGCCCTGCAGAAAATAGAGAGACAGTACAGGGATCCACAGAAAAGGATTTGTGACTCTGTTGGATTAGGAAGTGCAATTTATTGGTTTGTTGTACTCTGAAAAATGCTTCAGTTTTTTGCCTTTGTTACTGAATTTGTATTAAGTTTAAAAATATTTTTCATAAAAGGTAAAAAGGGAGAAAATTTTGGAAAACTGAAATTTTATCTGAATGCATTTTCAATGAAATGTTCATTTTGGTGTGTCTTGATGTTTAAAAGTATTTTTAACTTGAAATTTCTCCTTCCTTCCTCCTCTTGGTCTCTGAACTAAAAAAGAATCTGCTTCTCATGCAGCCAAAATAGGTTCTTTTTTTCAGTTAAGGATTTGAGGTTTATGAAACATGTCAATAAACATGCCCAAGGAAAAACTTGCTTGTTCCAAAAATATAAGGCAGACTTTTCTAGTTAAGAAAAGTCATCCTAGCATATGGTGTGTTTCTTTTAAGATGCAAAATACACATACACTGAGATGAACCCTCTGGAGGAACTTTGAGGCAGTAGCTCTTGCTCTTAAAGCTTCTGTCTTCATTTGTTTCAGCAGACGTTTACATTCTGAAGATTTTTCTTCCCAATTTCTAAAAGACGTTCATGGTGCCCTGCCAAACTGTTGTTGACAATCTGTTTCTGGTAGGATACTGTTAGATATAAATAGCGCCTTTTTTATGTCTAATTTTTCAAGCCAGGAGAAACATTCAGATTTGCTTTCAGCATGAGTCTAGAATAACATTGTCTCTGGCATAGTAGTTGTTGTAGTCTTGTATGACAACTGTTGTACACATTGTTTTACACGATGGAGGCTGCAGAAGGGATGGGGTTTTCTGTGTGATTGATGTGTTTGTGCTCGTAGGGCTGCCTGATGTGGTTCTTTCAGTGCCTCACTTGCTGTGGCAGCAACCTGTGTGCAGTGTCACCACGCTACTGTGACCTTCAGACAGACCAGCAACAAAAAATACATCTTGTTTTCTCAGCATCCCAAAAGCCAATTAGGAATGGTTGCCTGAGCAACATAACATCGTTGTCCAGTGCCACAGGGAAGGCTGTGATGCCAGTTGGACTGTTCTCTCAGAAATGGCACACTTCCATGCACAAAACCGTGAACTAGCAAAGGAATGTTTTTGCTTCCCGTTCGTTTTTCATCTTTGCTTGGACTCGCTTCTGCTGAAGTGGTAGAAAATAAGCAAAGGCATAGAGTAAACAGAGGAGTAGAGGATAAAAAAAAGGGCAACATGAACAAAGAAAGGAATCCTGTGGGAAACAGAGGTGGGAATGCTCTGCGTTTTGGATATAGGAACAAAGAAGTGGAAAAAATCTGGCAGAAAAGATTGTCCATGTGGAAGAAGCACTTAAACAGAATAAAGTCATTTAGAAAAGAAATGAGGGAGAAAGAAAACATGGGCGATGCTGGAGGAGCAGTGTAAATGGGTAAAAATGGGAAATATCTTTTTTTCAAGCATGTAATGCTCTTACATTAAAGCTGTATTAACTAATGAGATTTGTTAACTCTGTTTTGCTGAAAAATCTGTGTTGTTATTTGTTTTAGTTTTTGTTAATTATAAAGAAACCAACAGACTTATTGATGCTTTGATACTTGGTTAAGTTTCCCTAAAACAAAACCTACCAAAGATCTCTTCTGGATTCAGTTGCTTATTGATCCTGTGTGGTTAAGGCCCACTTGTATTTTGCAGCCAACAGCTCACAAGGGAGCAATATGGCTGCTAGCACATCTGTCTGCCTTTTTTCTTCTCAGCTTGAATGAAGAACTACCTATTTACAGCTAGGATAACCGTGGGGAGGCCTTGGCACCCGTCCAGACAAAGGGCTCACAGTCACGTCTCTACATCACACAGAGATCCTCTAGCTACTTCCCTGCTGTTAACCCACCTAATTTTCCTTATTTTATACATATATAGCCCGTGAATTTTTGGATAGCTCATGTGCTGTATGAAATACTTGTTCCATCTGTTCAGAACATTTGAGCTTTATAATAAATTCAGAGCAGTTCATAGGTTTAGAACTTGACTATTTTTTTCAGCCAGTAAAGAGTTATGTGGAAGTCTTTCAAAATAAAAGCTAGGCTGTGAGAAGAGAATAACACGATAGACTAAATAGGAAATAAGGAGTATTGAAACTAGATGATTTTTAAGGTCCCTTCCATCCCAAACCGTTCTACAATTCTATGAAATATTTTCTTCAGTGTTTTTCCTGAGTGGGGTGTATGTGTTTGAATTTTAACTACCTGAGGTCTAACTTAAGACTCAGTTTCTTCTGCCACTTAGGTGCTAGCTTGTTCAATTTTTACAGAAAGATATTCCTTGTCCAGAAGTGTTTGTGTTCTACTTTAACAGCTTTTCTGCTATGTAATTTCATTATGAATGATGTAATCTTCGAAGCTTTTATTTTTTCCTCTCCGGTAGCGTGGTCTGATGGCATCAAAAACATCTGTTACATTGAGGTGTGTTCTAATATATTAAAATCTCATTTTTGCTGGTTGCTGTAGTGCTCTGCTCTATCAGATGCTTTTAATGTAGCTGCTACTGTGAGCAGTCACAATGACAAAGGACTTGTGCATGTGCAATTTGGTTTAGAAATCAGGTTTATATGTTACAGAGCTCTAATGCCAGCTACAGAAAAGCTCATCTCTCTTCCCTAAATAGCTTAATAGTTGACATGAATTTATTTTCTACTTTCATGGTATCCAACTTCTGTTCTTGTCTTTTTTATATTGTAATCTTACCAGCATCTCCTGAAGGAAAGGTAAAGTTTTGATGGCTCTATCAGCTTCTTATGCAAATATCAGCTACCAAAGTAACAGAAAATGAGAAACCCACTCCATAAAAGCACCTATACAGGTTTCCCTCTCCTGTGTCTCAAAATTAAGTTTTCAGAACATCCCTCTTAAAAGGACCCGTCTTTTTCTGTTAGAGGATCTGCGCTTGGTTGGGGTTCCTTTTTTGCCCTGTGAAGCTTGTTTATAAAGCTGGAAGCAATTGCAGTGACTAGGCACATGCAATAGCCACCCCACTGTGGGAATGGGAGCAGGTTTCTTGTAAGAGCTTCAAGTCTGCCATTGAGAATTGTTGCTTATTTAAATTTCAAGTCTAAATCAAGGCTAAATGCAAATTTAGGAGGTTAATTTTAGGACGCACCTAGCTAATAAAAAAATTTACTCTTATGTCTAAGGTAAAAATAAATAGAATGAAAATAATGCTTGGTTACACTGTCCTCAGCAAAAGGAATCTCTGTTTATATAAATAAAGGTATTTATTTATTTATTTATTTATTTATTTGAATGAAGAACAGTACATTTTTGAAGTGTAGTTGCAGATAAAATTCTTCATATCTTTAAATGAAGATACGTATAGATGTTATAAATAATAAACAGAGAGACCTAGGGTATTTTCCTTAACATTGAGGGAATAGTATAAATTTTATTGAACTGTTTTGATTTATTTTCTCTCTCTCCCTTGGAAGAAAAATCTCTTTTATGGTATGTGCACATAAAGATTTATAATTTTTGTCTCTTGACTAAAAATATAAATAGATATAAAAATAAGAAAAGGGTTTATTTAGTCTTTACTACAAAAATTGGGTACTTTATACTTTGCAAAGCTGTATATTTTATGAGTTGTTCAGTAAATTCTAAGTTCTACACCTAGAATTTCTGTGTTTAAAAAATACATTTTTGATGGTCTCCTTTTGAAAAATAAAGTTATGATTCTGTAATTGTAGAAATATTTTTTCCTCTTCCATTGTCTCCTCTACATGCAGCCTGTGTGATCTTATTTTCCATTCTTCTGACCGCATATTGCTCAGAAGATCTCTATGTATTACTATTTTTATTAGATTAAAATAGAATTCTGGATACATTTTCTATATGTCAGCTATTAATGTGATTGGGAAGGGACTCTGTGGGCTTTTAAAATTTATTTATTTGTGTGTGTTCCTATGCTGGAGTGCCTTGTCATATGCAAGTCAAGTGGCTGGGTGAGTCACTGTGGTGTTCAAGTCAGATTACAGTCAGCTTCTCCCATCTTACTCAACTCTTTGGTGGTGTATGGTCACTGCTGATGAGTCATCTCTCTCAACTTCACTGATAAATTCCTGGTATTTCTGAAAAGTTTGTTACTGTGGCAGATGATACAGAACAAATTGGGATGGGATATTTGCTAGGATGCACGCCATAACTGAGAGCTGCTAACTCAGCACTGGCTGCAGAACTTTTGTGTGCAGTGCAGTTCAAAATATGCTTCTAGGACTGACACTTAAAACTTTTTTTAATCACTACATAATGAGGTTTTATTTTTTGAAATTAGTCAAGTTACATTTTTTTCAGGCAGCTCTCAGAACAGAGCTGCACTTTTGTAGGCATTAGGGAATATTTAAGACTAGGAAGAGATGATGGATGTCTAGCTTGGTGTGCTACGTGAGACAACAGAAAAACCTCCACTTAAAATTCCTGCAACCATCTAATTCATCTGCACTGTATCATCTGCAACAATTCTTCTCTCTGCTTACACCAATTCCATTTAGAAACATAACAAGACAGGAGCGGAAGTAACTGTTGCAAATGTGGAATATGTAAGATTTACTTATGAAAGGATGTTCTTTGATGTTTTATCTTTTTATATTTTCAAGCTTAAATAGCAAGAAGGGAGATTTGATGTGTGAAACAGAGAGAAGCCAACAAGGTCCAAGTGATGCCTAGGTGTTAGAAAGAAAATTTACAAATTACTTGTTGGTAGAATTGCCTTGTTAAGGTTTAAGGCTTGGCATGCATCGGTGATCTCAGTGGGTTGCCAAAGCTTGGGAAGAAGGGTAGTGGACACAAAGAAAGAAGAATTTACAAGCCACAGGGACATTTGGCAGAACTCTCGAGGTAAGGAAGAAACTAATAAAACAACCTCAGCAACTGTGCTGGATCAGCTCCGGCTGGGTAAGAGGTGCTTCCAGCAGGGGGAGATCAGGACCAGACTCAGGATGACCGACTCAGGAGAAGTGAGAGAGAGCCGTGGACTGTTTAGCATTTGAAATGAGAGAATCATTAGCCAATAGAAGATAGAATACTGATTAATAACAGAGCTATGTAACTTGTAGTCAATACATACAAATTCCTTTGTTTGCTAAAATGTACAACTTCCAAAACGTTTTGCTAGTTGGTGTGCTTGATTTGGGGAATACCACTGAGCACCCAGGTCTCTCTCAAGTGTGTCATTATTGGCTAGTTGCACGCTGGGTTGTGAGACTGAATTTTGTGGGCAACAAAACCACACGTGTTATTGAATCACATCACATGCAGTTCTGCAGTGGGCAATAATTCCTGAACATCTGTAAAAATACCTGCTGTGGCCAGAAGTCAGAAATACACCCAACATCATAAATCTTATTGTGTAAAAATCCTGGAGA
Source organism: Molothrus aeneus (assembly GCF_037042795.1). Taxonomy (NCBI): domain Eukaryota; kingdom Metazoa; phylum Chordata; class Aves; order Passeriformes; family Icteridae; genus Molothrus; species Molothrus aeneus. The sequence continues at coordinate 16,312,522 of NC_089652.1, read as the reverse complement.
TAAAAGAATGAATGATGCTACCAAGAGAGCAAGCCTATCACCATTGTCTTGAGGTACCCCAGTGCCTTGGAGGCATATGCCCCAGCAAGGAGCTCATACTCACATATCATGTGCCTTTCTCCTTTCTTTCTTTCTGAATTCTGAACAACAATGACTGGATAATGCTATACAGTTGATCAGTGAATATGAGCATGTGAAGAGCTTTTGAGAAATAGTAATTTGATTATCTGTACTAAGAGAAAACAATTTTTTATGATATTTAGAATGCTCAGTTTTCCATTTTGGTACTTGAATAATTATGACTAAAATGCTTTCCCAAAGAAGTAACAAAACAGCAATTTATTCGTAATTCTGAGGGGCTTTTTCTTTGATGATTTTTGTGTGAAGTGTGAAGGTGCTCTTTAAGTGATTTGTATTTTGCCTTAGCCTGGAGCTGCTGCACCCTTATCTCCCATGTGGCTTTAAAGACTTGGTTTGTAGCACTGCAGATGTAAAGATGATGTATTTGGTCATTATGTGCTCTATTTGTTCTGGCTCTAATAGTGGCTTTTCTGGTTCAAGAAAGGCAATGCAAGCAGCATCTGCAGCTTTGAAGCGTTTTTGCAGCAGCTTCAATCTTCATAAGTGTGTCAGATTCTTCCAATGAATAACTACTTCACAGCACTGTTTTCTCCTTGGTGGGTTTGCTTTGTATGTGATGTGTTCCTTAGGAACAAGTCTGTTTCTTTTGTGTGGTAAATCACGGTGAGGATTTCTGTCTTTTCCGTGTATCTTTTGGAGTAAGAAATGAGACCCATTAAATGTCAGTGTTGATTTCAATGAGTCTCACTGGTAACAAATACATACATGTGTAATATCCTTGAACTGGCTGTACTAATACATAGACTTTTTTTTTTAATTGCAATTTTCCAAGGTGAGCTTGTAAATCAAGATATACTGGAGCTGTCTTTCTCTGAAAAAGGCATCTAGGATTCAGCTCTGCTTCTTTGTCTGATGTGTGAATATGCTACTTAGATAATTAATCTGGACTTCTGTGATGAAGTTGTCATGTATAGAAATAGTATTTATACAGTAATTGTCTGGGGATGCTTGTAGGTGGTCAGGAAGTGCTGGCATTTCTGGTGGTGCTAGTTAATTCCTGGAAAGAGGTCTTGCTCCTGTAGCTCCCTGCATATTTCAACCTTCATTTGTAGTTCAGAAGGACAGAGTGACCCAATATGGGTGTGATGTTTTTCCCTTTCCCTGAAGTTTTGTCAATACTTCAGTTTTAAAGCATTTATTAAATCATCTCAATTAGGATGCATTTTTTCATATTACATAAAATCTGTATATTAGAGCTAAAGTATTTCTGTAATAATTGGCTTTTGTGGCCTTTCAGCCCTTTCAGATGGGCAAACAGTAAAAGTCTAAAGCATTCCAGGATAAATATTTCCGATTAGAATAGTTAACTGTCGTAGTGTCGCTGTGACTAAAACTCTTAATTTTTCTATGTGCCTGTAGAGTTTAGGACACTGCAGAATATCCCTGGTATCTGCAGAGTGGAGCATAGGCAGTGAGTCATAAATGCTCTCCTACCTTCACAGTCTCCGGGAGGGAGGATAATGGAAGTGTGGTGTTCCTGACTCCTGGCTTCTTTCCAGGGGCTTTCAGGCAAAGCAGAGTGGCAGCAGTCACAGTGGCTTTTGTGTTGGCAAAGCTTTACTGAGTGCATGGGTCACACCAGCACCTTTTCTGGCATGGCAGACCACTAACTGGTGTTAGTGAAGAGTGAGATTTGGTTGCTGTCAGTTTGCTTTTAATATGGGACTCAGTGGGCTCTGACCATTCCCAAGTTTTGAATTACTGCTCTTGTATTTGACGTGGGTGTGCCAGCTTTGCCAGGTAGGAAATTAATAACATTCCTTTTAGAAATGAAATGATGAATCCTGGGTTTATGCTGGTATGGAAACATGCTAAACCAAACAAAGATAGGAACTTTTAAAAAACATCCCACATTCCTCTAATTTCTGCTTCTTATTTCTCTTTTATTTCCAAATGTAATAAAAAATTACTGTAAAGTTTTTTTCTTTTCTTTTTTTTTTTCCTGGCATGCTATTGTATAATTTTTTCCAAATGCTAGATAAGGGTTGTTTGGATATTTGCAAATCAATAAGCCACTACCCCTATTGTATTGAAAAAACAGCTCAAAGAGAGCTACTTCAACCTTCTTGCACAATTAAAATACCATTAAATAGATACAGGCCTGTAGGGACAATACTGCAGAATGTAGGTGTTGTTTCTGTCCTGGTTTTTAGTTGTAGAATGTCACTTTGCTTTTACATCTTAATATGTTCCCATGCTTCCACAGAGAGAAATGTAATTGCATGCAATATTTGTTTCTCTTGCAGCTTAGTTCATACTTTGGGGTGTGGGTTTGGTGGTGGCTTTTTCTTTTAGGGGAACTGTGAGTTATTTACTCAGTTGCAGTGAACTGAATGAAGAGGACAAGTATGGACCTGATGACAAATTCCTCTTCAAGTTCTTCACTTTCTGATGTGATGCTTTGAGCTCCCCAATTTCACTAAATCTATTCTACTGGAAGTGGCCATGGGACTTTATCATTTCCAAGGAAACAAAAGGAGACCAGTCTCCCTGATGGTCAGTGACAGGCACTTCACTGACCACTGCTCTTGTCAGGATGTTCCAGCAGGTCCATATGAAGGCTCAGCAGAGATGGTGCTCTGCAGTGTACACAGCAGTTAGATCAAGGAGAATTGAACTGACAGTTGTGGGCTACCTAGAAAATTCTATTTATAGCTTCTTCATGGTAAAGAATAATGGATTTTTTTTCAAATTTGTGATTTCTGTTTATCATTGTGTATTGCATTCAGGACAGCATAAGGAATCAGAGCTTTTTCTACAGTTCTTTTTGTCTTGCATTATTTTCAGCTTCAAAATTGTAGAGAGAGAGAGACATCCAGGTAACTGATCCTATACTGGAGCTTCTGTTTGTGGCAGACTTTCACATGCCATTAGTTTAGGTGACATTTTCCTTTTGATTTGTAAATAAAAATCTTATCCCAATGTTGTGTAACAAAAAGTAGGAGTATTTTAGCTGATGATGTGAACCTAGAACATTCAGTGTCAGCAGGTTGGTTTTTGCCCCTTTATTTTATGCAGTAAAATCATGATTAGAGCTTTTAAAGGCAACAGTAGTAACTTATCCCTCCCTGGAACAGATAATATATTTATATTTGGAAGATTCTTCAAGAAAGTGGTACCTCAAGTCTTTGGCTCTATTCCATTTGATTGAATATACCGTTATTGGAATTTTTCATCATAATTTAGGTGATGAGTCATTTCTGATTAGACAAAGAGCAAAGAATCAATCTATAAAGAAACCCAAGATTTGAAATGACAGTCACGACAGACTAAAATAAGGAAATGTTGGAAACCTGGATATGTAATTCTGTAGTATCTCCATTTAATATGCTTTTATTTGTCTAGTGAATGAAATTATAAAGAAAAACCTTGAAAATCTCTCTCCAATTAATGAAAGCTACTGTCAGTATGGTAATAGAATGAATGCTTTAATGAACTATTCTTTAACTAGTTCTCCTTGTATAACCAGCAGTAGTTTACTTAATGCAGTACAATATATGATAGGCTTTTTTCTGTTAGATTCTTTGAACTGTTAACTTTCAGTTTACTTCCCTTGGGACAGTGAGGTGATGGTTGCACACAAATATATAGAGGTAGGAGCAGAAGAAGAAGAAGGCAGCAGAAATGGAGTGACAGCCCTTTTTCTGTGATGCATAGACCATACAAATGTGGAGCCCTTATGGTTTCTTTGATGTAAAAGTCCCAGAAAAAGGCCTTATTACTTGTTCTTTATCCTGTTGTGAGGATTTACAGAGCAGCTCATCAACATCAGTGCCATTGTCCTTTTTGTGGAAGGTAGAGTTAAAATCTACATTCCCTGTTATTGGCCTTGCCAGCAGTCACAAGCCATTCAAAAATCAGTGATTTTTTTCTTTGAAAAGCATCTTACTGAAGTACCAGCTCCAGCTTGGTGAAGCCCTCAGAGCAGCAGGAGATGGAAGAGGAGAAAGTAAGATATTTGTGATGGACAAATGTATGTAGCTTCCTAAAGGACTTGAGAAAACATGCCAATATTTTAAGAAAATGAAACAATATTAGACTTATTACATATATACTGGGTACTTGCTTTTGCTTAATGTTTTAAAGTCATGGGAGGTAGCTGAATATTTGCTGTATACACACAGAAAAATGAAAACTGGGAGTATTTTACTTGATGTTTCTTTCACTTGTTCTTTCTTATGCATCTTCCCTGTTTAGAGGACAGGCTGGGTTAGCAATTTTATTTGTCTGAATCAAATTTCAAAGAAAATGTGTAAATAGTTTATAACACATCCTTCTCTTATTATCTTCTGTGCTATATAGTGCTGCAATTGTGAATATTGCAGTCTTAATCTTACACTAAAGTTGCTGGATAATTCTTTTATTGGATTTTTGTCTCCTTTTCAGCTGAAGACATCATTACCTCATCTTAGAAGGACCAGAAAAAAAGAACCATCAAGCATTTCATCTAGGAGTTTTTGTTTCTATTTGTTCCTGCTTTATGATTTTGCTATTTCCTTCTCAATGGAGGAAGGAGATGACTGTGTTAGAAGTAGCATCTCAGGAACATGGTCTGTCTTGTCAGCACTTCAGCATTCAGTTTTGCTATGCTAAAACTAAAGGAGGCCTCAACACAATGTTGATCCTATGGGGATTTCTGGCTTTGGTCATAAACTGCCTTTCCTCAAGTGTTTACCATCCTCAGTAGTGCTGGATTCAGATTTCTGTATATATTGGAAAGCCATCTCTCCCAAAATGTTTATGACCACTGAAAACTTACCTCAGATTCCTTTTCCTACAGCAGTTCATTACCACACAGGTGGTCTTACATAGCTGCTGTAGCTCTCTACCTTTTTGCTATGCCATTTCTTTGTACTTTTAAGTTCTCTTTGTCTCATGGATGTGATTAAAGAAGCTGACACCATTAGCAGGTAAAATTAATATTGCTGTGATCTCTGTGACATCCTTAGCCTATGATTTTTTTGGCATGTGAATTAATTCAGTGTATGGCAAATATTGGCACTTGGCTATCATGGGTTCCTACCGGTAACCACTGCAGACTGAAATAGCTTGTTTAAGCAAAAACCAGCAGCATTAACTTTGTTAATTAATATAAAAGCTCTTTAGTTTTATATGGCTTCCATTTTGGATTCATTATGACAAGTTAGAAATCATTGTTATAAATAATGAAAGAGGATTTTTATTTAAACCTCTGCATGAAAATATGGTCTGGAAAAGCAGGCTTATCATCTTTATAAATATGGGCTTGAGAGTTAGCTCCTGCTGTGCTGTTCTCTGGAGGCAGAACTTGACTTAACACCTTGTGCCACAAACAGCATTTTAAACAGGGCAGCAGTTTATTGTGGAGTGTGAGAAGAAACAAGTTTTTTGCAGATCACATTGACAAACACAATCTGTTAGTGGTTTGCTTGTGTAAAGAACAACACTTAGAAAGCAGGCAAAAATAGTTCTAAAAAGACCTAAATAGGCCACAGCAGAGTCATATCCAGCTATAATTTACCAAACATTGACAAAATCTTTTTTGGTTCATCATTGCCATGTGGAGAACTCTGTTGTACATTCTGTTTTTACATCTCTGTGCTGCAGCAGGCAGACTTTATTTATAAACAGTCAATTAGCTCTATCATCTCTAATTTATGGAATATATTATGTCAGGGAAATACCCATCTGAAATTTGATACTGTTATTCTAGAAAACATGCAGATGTGAGGGATCTGTATACAGTTAATATTCCACAAGTCTTCTCTCTGCTTCTTCAAAGTGGAAATTTGTAGATGCCAGTTTTGACGTAAAAGGTTCCTACAAAGGCCTTTCCAGTCAAGGATGAATAATCTCAGAGATGTTTGGAGTTATTGATCAGTTTTATTTTTGGAATGTACTAACTGCACAGATTTTTAATCTTTAATTGGTCATACTTAAGAGATTTTTTTTTCCATTGAGGCCTGTGATATAAATTAATGTAAGTATTGAATTATTAGTAATAGCTGCTGTAGCACAACCCATATGTCTGTGTTGGTTTAGTTGTTGTGTGTGTAGCTTTTCATTGCAAACTAGATAGGTGGTGGAGAGAAAACGGAACAATTGTTCCAGACAGTATTCCAGAAAGCAAGGGATGAATGTGGGTTGCAATGCTCCTGCATTATCAGCTGTGAAACTTTAGGGAAAGATTGAGGCAGAGGTACCAGAAGAAAAGTGAGATGTGTGCAATGCAGAGCCCCTGTGAACTTGCTAGTGGGATTCTATTGCAGCAGTGGAAGCACAAATACCAGTGGCTTATGTCATTTTGAAACCAGTTTTGTGTGAGTATGTGATAAACAGGAGGACATTCTTTTAATGAATGACATATTTTCAGCAGTTGCTGTACAATAATAGAAAATTATGTATTTCTGTTTGGTTTGCTTGTTTTGTTTTTGTTTTCCATTTCTCCATTAACACGAACTGAAAATGCTTCACATTGTTTCTAGGAAGCCACAGCCTTACATGGTCCCATTAATACTTTCAGGTTGTAAAAGCTTCTGATGGCAAACTCGAGAACTGTTGCAATCATATTCTATTTAATTAATTTTTTTTTTTTAAAGACAGAATGCTGCAACCTGCCTGGCTCTGTGCTGGGAGTGCTTGGTACTTACACAGCCATGTCTCTGGATGTTGTACAAACTATCCTGTGTGTACAGCACAGCAAACATATCATCTTGATGGTTTGAGGTAGTTGGTACATGTTAATTCAATGATTTTCTTTGGTGCTTTATCCACTACTTAAAAATTTTATACCTCTGAAATACTTTTCAGTGTATCTTTTCATTACAAACCCATCACAAAAGAAGAAACCATCCTCCTCCTGAGCAGGCTGCCCCATATGTGAGGAATTACTAAGGAAGATTGAAATACTGCAGAGTCATACTGACTTCATTGCATCTGCAGTTCCAGTTTGTTTGCAGCTCACTGTTCTAAGTGCAGAGGTCCAATTTATAGTTATTTGCTTACTAAACTTAGATTGGAAAAAAATAGAATTTAGTGTTACTGGTCTTTTCAGGAAGTGAATATTTCATACCCTCATTATAACTTACATGATACCATGCAGAAAACAGAGGTGCAGCATGGCCATCTGATGCAGGGATACTGTAAGCAAGTGGGGATGTGACAGTCCCTGCTGACATCTGATGCTGGTACTTAATTCTCCAGTCCCGCTGGGGTTTGGAGACTCTTTGAGTGCAGTGAACTCTGCTTTCCTAGGTGGAATAAAATTGTGCTTTGGTTCAATTTAATTGAGTTAAAAGTACATAGGAATAATTTTGCTATTCTCATTTCTATTTCAGGTACGATAAAATGATACCGTAATTAACAGATTGATAGAAAATTGTTTAATGGGCTATATATAGCAGAAGAATATCTGGGAATTTTCACACAGAGGTGAAACAATCCCAACACTTCTGCCATATCTGGGACCAATGGTGTCATCCAGAACATGAGGAGAGGGGAGTCCCCTCTGTTCAGGGCAATCTGGTTGTTTGAAGAAACCACTTTCACTGAATTGCTCATTTTCTTATGTGGTCTTCTGGATAGTTACCATACAGAGGAGAAGACAAACAACTAAAGACAAATAAATAAATAATATTTAATTTCAACATTTGGCTTTAGAGAAATATTCCAAGAGTTATGAAGTCTTTTAATGCTTTTCTGCTTTTTTTCTTTTCTGTAAGAAGTGTGCATATAAAAATTGCATTATGAAAAATTAGCCATAATCCATGTTCCAACAGTCACAATTTCTATAAATTATTATATATAATTATAATTAACTATCCACTGCTATTACCATTTTGTTGATTAAGAGATGATAGTGCTTTCATTGCAACAGTCCAAAAAAGCATACTTTGAATAATTGCAGTACCAGAAGGGAAAAACTGTTTCAGGTTTTTTTTCTTTAATTCCCTTCTCTAAATTTGTTCCTGCACAGTTCATCTTTCCGTGAGCTGGAAAGGCAACAGATTTAGGTCACCTGCATTGTAGTTTAGTCACTCTTGGTCAATGTCATGTTAGCTCTACTGCTCTAAAGATTACATTTTCTGAGTCAGTAAAAACCCCATGGAGCTCATGGACTTATTTTGTGAATTTTTAGACTTCCCCATTCATATGAACATCAGCTGCCTTCTAAAACAGGAAGCACAGAACAGTGGAACAGTCAAGACTTTCTGTTATGTCATTGATGTTCACAAGCATCAGAGGACAAGATGTTTTTTTAGATGACCTGAGGTTTTCAATTATTTTTAATTCAGACAGACCTTAAATCTAAATTCATTCCTGATAGACCTTACTTTTATCTGAATGTATTAGAGACAGAAACCTTACATTTCCTGTATGAATAAAGCAAGGTTGCTATTCACTGGTACTTGTGATCCACCCCATCCCTCTGACCAGCATGGAAATGGTCAGGCCTGCAGGTGAGCCCTCTCAGCTCTCCTGGTTAACATCATCACTTTTCTGAAATAGAGCAGCAATTCTGTTGACTGCTAGGTTTTGCATCCCTCCCTTGCTGTGCCCTGAGTGCAGCTGAGTCACTGCCTTTGGCCAGTGCTGGATTTGCCTCCTGGCTGTTCCTTTCAGCTGCGGCCTTTGCTGTGACGTTAATGCACATCAGCCAGCAAAGTGCTGAGTGCTGCTTTCACCACTGAGCCTTGCTTTTGGCTGCTCATACTTGCTTAGCAGCTGACCAACTCTGGGCCCTTGTGCTTGCTCAGGAAAAGAAGGAAGCAATTAATTTTATTTTCCCCAGTACTAGTAATTTGCTTTCTCTCTCACCTAAAAATAAACTTGGGTTTTTCACCCTCCAAGTTCTGTGGCGTGTATAAGAGCTTGGAGCAGGTTTTGCATTCAGTCTACCTCACTGATACTCTGAGAAGTTCTCCAAAAGGCACCTCTCCAATGATATTTACTTCTATAAATGTAAAATATTAAATCCTGACATTCACAGATAGAAGAACAATACAGTTAATTATTTTATGTGTGGTAACATTTTTAAAAGATTTAAATTCACCTTATATAATCAAGGGGCTTTAAAAAACTATTTCATTCATTCCAATGTAGTGTAGGTAAAATGAAAAATATGTAAGTACCTGGTAAATATGGCATGATTTGAAAAGTTCTTATATTGGGCTAATGAACTGCTAAATCAAAGTTTCAAAAATTTAAAGCTGAATATAAGATATTGTACATGAGTGGTGTTTTAAATTAAGAATGTGTGCAAAATATTAATTCCAGCAACCATGTATGTTGATAACATTAGGCAATAGTTATTGACTGACAACATTAGTGAATTAGATGCAAACCTGGAACATGATTTGTCAAAAACGGAATTTGTTTTTTTCTAGTGAAACTGAAGAATTATTCTGAGCCTTTTAAAGTCATAGTGAAACTAGGCATTTTAGAATTCTCTTTTGAGATCAGTTTGGGAATTTTGCATTTAGACACAGAAGAAAATGTATTAGTTCCTAGTAAATATTCTGGTAAAGCACAATGTCAAAGTGTTGTAAAGAATTAGCAAGCACTTGTCTTTTAGGGCGTGAATGGCACTATTATGTTGGAGCATTAATGAGTACTTAGAGAGAATTCATTGCAACCTGCAAACTCTGTATCTTCTGTAGCTGGCCTAACTGACTCCATGCTAAAATTATACTCCTTAAAATGCTTTTGTGAAGTACAGCTGACCCAGAGTCAGTGCTGATGTTGCTGGCACAACTTTAAGCCTCTCAATACAAACTACTTTGCAAAGAAAAATACAGATATTTTGTGATAATGTGATAGTGTACCAGAGGTTTAGTTGTGTTAAAATAAGACATCTTTTGCTTGCTGTTATACCATTCCTTTTTTGTTTAGATGAAGCTGAAGAAAAACTTCCTCATATCTCAGCCCTGGAGAAAGAAAGACCAGCTATTGCAAAGTGACAGGGTACAGCCATTAAATCTCTAAATCCTAATTTTAGATTCCCTTTGTTAATTCCCTTTTTTCCTTATGATTAGAATCTGCAGTCATGGCCTCTCCCTTGAAGAGCAGGTTTTTGCAAATGCAGAATATTTTAAAATTTTTTCTAGAGAATTTTTTGCTGTTAGCTGAACTTCTAGGCAGTGCTCTGTGACATTGAAAAGTGGGGCATCTATAGAGCTTGGGTTAGAAATGGAAAGATAAATTCAAAGGATCATGATTGTGTGCAATTTATGAGAGGACATGAACAAAGAAAGAGGAAAGGGGGCCTGACATGGTCATGAGATATAAAGGAATAACTGGGTCGGTAGGGAGGTAGTCTGTGCTTCATTGTTGCAGGGCGAGGGAGAGGAAGAATGTAAAATACTGGAGTGGAGGCAGAGAGATTTATCTTTGGTGGGGATGGGCTTGCAGATCACAGAGCCATTGTGAGAATTTGGGGTGATGCAAGATAAGAACGGGGTGGGGGAAAAGAATAGTAAAAAGTTAAGATGTTAATAATATACAGTGGCATGGTAGGAATTTGTGTTTCTACTGCTCTGTTATCCCTACAAGTCTTTTGTGCTGGTTATCACAGGTTATTTATATGTCACTTGGGAGATAGAAAGGTTCTTAAGCCCCAAATATCTCATAAGCACCCACTGAGGCTGGCAGGTGTGAACATTGATCATTAGCACAGAATAGTCCTCTTCTCTAGACTGTAAAATTAGTCTGTTTCTCGGTTGACTGAGCTTTATTTAGCCTATTTCAGACTGTATCTCTATCTGAGTGTCTCAGTCTTACTCTTGGCTGCTGTTGTACATATTATGGGTTGTTTTGTGTCTAGTAGAGGAAAACTAACTTCATGTCTTGCAAGTGATGCTAATCCAGCAGTCTTGCAATAATGATCATCATTCACTTACTGAAGTGTTAAAAGGCAAGTTGGTTTTAGACAGGTGAAACAGGGTTTTCAGCTGGGCATTACTAACCTTGGTGCTTTTTATAAGCCACCAAAATGTATGTGCCCTGTCCCAAATTCTGGGGAAGTGCAAGTAGGGTAATGCTCAAAGAGAACGGCAGTGTTTGATGTTAAGAGGGAAGGATGGTTCTTTGCCAGTTGGCATGTTTGCTAATTTATGGATGTGTGACTGTTAATTGTGGCCAAAGATTTTGGTACTTTTTGTCCAATATCCTCTTGAAGCACAACATGTTTGCTACTGTGTCCAGTATGATTAATCATCATGTTGATGCCTAGGTTGTATAAACAAGGACTGCTCTGGGAACTAGGGCAGGTACCACTGGGCTCAAGCAAGCTTTCAGCCCTTCTCTTAATTTACTAAATACAAGCCTTTCTGCACATTTCACTATAAAATATTTGTCAATTCTTCAGTTATGCCAGTTTTTCTTTAAACTTAGTCAAGCTTATTAAAAATCTTTTAGAAACCTGAGAAAACTGAAGTTAGGTGACTGAAGTGTTGTAAAAACAGTGTATTGGTGCACTAGCAAATTTTGCATTTGTAGAGAGCTCTTCTGTGTAGTAGGCAAAAGTTTGACAAAGACTCTTGACTAAGACTTGAGTGTAGACATATTTAAAGGAGAAATAATTTTCACATTCTAAATAATGCAGGAAATAATTTTCACATTCTTAATAATGCAGGAAAATTAATTTTTTGCAAGATTTTTTTGGATTTGTGGTTAGTTTACAGCACTGAAAGCTTTTGCATTGGAGCTGGATGATTTGCTATGTTGTATGGTTTATTTCAAACAGGAGCTAGGCTGGAAAATTCCTTTGGTCTTTTTTATGTTATATGACTCCATTATTCTTTTCTGGTTTAATAATCTGTGTATGTATAAAAATCAATACATATTAGCAGTCATTTTCTGTCTTTCATATGTTTGGGAAATGAATGCCTGATGGAAAACATGCAACTTTTCAATGATGAGAATATTCTAGAACTACTCAGTAATTTCCTTCTGTGCCAGGTGCCTTAGGGCATTGCTGTCCTCAGATTAGATCATGCTTTGTGCACAGGCAAAAGCAAATCAGTGTGGTGTGATTTCAGCTGAAATTATTAGCAATGTTAGAAGGAGAGAGTTTCTTCTATGACAAATAAATGTTACTTTTGAGTATGCTGTGGTTTTGGTCAGTGAAGCTGAATGTTGATTCATTAGTATTCCAAAGGTAGGAAGAATTAAGCATACTAGCAATTCATGTGTGCAGGACTTAGCATGAGGATAGGCAATATCATGTGTTTCCATCATGGAAGGGAGTCAAGGAAGGGAGTCAAGGCATAACCAGCTGGGCATTAGCAGAAAAGGGGGGTTTTTGTTGTTGTGGGGTTTTTTTGTCACTAATTTGCTCTGTCAGGAAACTACTTTTGAGCAACTGCCTGTTTTTATTTTCAGTTTAATTTCAGTCAATGTGTCTTAGATTTTGCAGGAACTTCAAAAGTGATTATTCCATCTCAGGCTCTTTTCAGCCATGTCTGTGATTCCTAATGTATTTGTCAAGTGTTCAAGACATTTTTGGTATTTTTTTGCCATTAGCATTAATTCTCTACTTTTCTTTTCTGACTTTCTAATGAAAAGATCTCTGAGTGAGGCACAGAGAAATTAGTGTAGTAATGAGATAAAAAGAATTACTTTGTGATGTGCTCCTGCTCTTCCATGAAAAGTTAGGTTTTAGACATGTGTCAGTAAGAAAAACAAATATAATTTTTTCAGAATGTCTCTTTCTCTACACTTGAAGAACATTTAACATTGTTCCAGACAAAAGATCAGACTTAATAAATGCCTAGTGACAGATGAGGATAAAATTGGAAAACCTTAAGTGGAAAGTTAATTGGGCTGCACCAGAGGTACAATTAAGAAAAAAAAATTACTTTTATTTTATCGCCCTTTTTCTGTGTTACTTTGGTTTTTTCTGGGTTGGTTGGTTTCAGTTGTGGAAAGGGAGAGGCTGCATTACAGTCTAACCTGAACTCTCACCATGGAATGGGTCATTAGGTTGCCCAAAATGAATTTCTTCTTCCAAATCAGCAGTGATGACTGAGCTTTGGAATATGTTTAAAAAACCCCCAGACCTTGAAAATTGTGGTCTGGATCTGAAAATGTCTTCTCATACCTCTACACAAATACCCATTGTAAGCCTCAGTCTATTTTATCAATATTAATTATCTTCGCCATTATAAATCTGTGCTTTCTTTCTAACCTGCATATGTTTATCTCCCTTTTTTCCCCCTAAGATTTTGCTATACCTTTGAGAGGAATTCTAACAATAAATTCCTTCCCCCCATATAGTGGGCTATAGATTGTCATCCAGTGACACTTCAATCTTCTATTTGACAAACTAAATAGATTGACCTCTATAAATCTTTTATTAGTAGTGATGTTTTTCAATCTTGTGGTCATGCTTATGGTTCTCTCTAGAACCCATTTATGAATGTCTTTGAAATGCTGACAGCAGAACTGGATGCAGTGATTTAGTAGCAGTCACAGAGGCAATACAGCCTCCCTATTCCTTCTCAATATTCCCAGATTACCTATAAGCCATTAACCACATTATCCTGTGCAGCTGTGATCTCCTTATTATTTGTCAAGCTAATTACTTCTAGGAATAAAACTGCATTCTGATTTTTGATCCTGGATGTGACCTTCCACGTAGCACCCCAAAAACCTTGGTTGGTGAAGCTCTGACTAATCTGCTGGTTTTGTGTCTCCTCTCTCTGTTCTCTATGACCTGATCAAAATCCATCAGTTCTAGCCTTTTATTCCTTCCCATAAAAACATTGTGTTTATATTGAGACAGGACTGATTTTTTTTTAAATCCATCCTACCAACATTTGATGTTAATGTTCAAGATCAGTAAAATACGAAGCTCTTAATTTGCTCTGAATCGAATTTTTGCTGGTAGTTTTGAAACACTCAGAAAAAATGTAATGTTTTTGTGGTAGTAGAAATAAAACATGCAGAGAAATAATAGATAACTTAATAAATGAAGGGCAGAAAAATGAAGCCAGACAATATGGATTTCAAGGGTCACAAGAAACTTTTAGCCTCCTGTGCTCTGAAAGATTAGTACAATTTTTGTGAAAATATTTTTTAGGTCTTTTATAAGGGAAATTAGTTTCTCTGCTTAGATTGCTGTTCAGTTGAAATTTTATTAAAAACCTGCTGAAGTGTCTTGAGAGTTCTAACCTATTTTTTTTTGTCTATGTTGCTGAGTGGTGAAGAAAGAAATAATTAGTAAAATAAGGAAAAAAAGGATTTCTGATTTTTATTTTTTAAGAGTTTGTTGAAAATTGTGAGGGTTTTTCCAATAGGAAAAAAAAAGATGCATGAAAATGTTTTATTCTTTAAAGCACTTACTGAGTTTTGATTAATTTTTTTTTAATTGAAAAATTCTCTGAAAAATTCTGGATGGAAATGAAAAATTCCCCATCAGTATTTTCAGTTTTAAAAAAGGGATATTATAGCATGTACTGCATTCTTCTTCTTTGGTTTTTCTTTTGAAAAATATGTCCTAGATGTAGGTTAGTCCAGAAAGGCTGATAACATCCACCAGTTAGTTTTTCCTGTTTAATGTTTAGCTAGCATAGATTGTACATTTGTGTTTATTTGTGTGTATTTGTGAATCTGTGTAGCACTGAACCCTCTGCTCTCAGCAGTCTGTTCCAAATGCACGTGACAGAGGCTGATAATGCTGACTCTGTGCTATGCAAAACATTTCTGTGCCATACTGATCAATAGTACTCCATTACTGCAACAGCCTGAGGAACAACAAAATGAAAATCCTAGGATCACATCAGCTGCTGAGGTACTCCTCAGAGGCTGCAAATGGGTTGAGGGTTTGTTTTGAACTTGTCCTCTAAACCGGAGGTTTGGACATACTGGGGCTCAACTAATTGCCATGAATGCTTCAGGGCCCCTGGAAGGGCAGGAAACTCTGCTTAATCGTGTAGGCAAGCAGAAAATAGAAAAGACAGATGTTGTGCTGTCCTCTTCTTGTCTGAATCTGATTATCTGGTTTTTGACCTCATCTGTCTATTTGATGAAGTCTGTCACAGTTGTGTCTTTTACAGAGATACATGCCCATGCAAGTAATTTTCTTAATATTGTTATAGTTTTTATATTATTGAGACATGCTTTGGCTAGCCACTGAGGGAAAAAAATCATAACTCAGAGTTAAAGAAATTATACCAAGTGTTGGGGCACACAGCCTTCTGTTAAGGATGACGTGAAATAAGAGTTTCTGAATCTTTGCTGGTACAGCTGTCTCCTGTGGAATATGCTCTGTATGATGTAGGATTACATACAGAAGAAGACCTTAAAAGCTAAAAACCTGCAAGATTTCCTTACCTGCACACTGTCCCCCTCAAAAAACAAACAAACCAAAACACCCCAAAACCACAAAATCAAAATCACCCCGTAATCTGAGCACCAAACCAAAGCCTAAGGACTTAAAAAACCACTGCATTTAATGCACTTGGTTGCTCATCTGGGAAACACCATGTTAATTTATTTTAATTTCCTTCATAATTCTTCCAACAAATGCTTGTCATGGGAGGTTGTGAAATGTAGGGCTGTAAAAGATGACATCTATGAAAACCTTTCTTTATTCCCTTACTTTCACTGCGTTGCTAACTATCAATCAGTCAAGGAGAAGTGGTATCCTAATTAAGAATAGTGGTACTTTAGACTTTGCTCTTATTGACATAAACACTGTGTTTTAGCCAATTAACTATTTAGTCTTGAAAGAGTTTGCAGGAAACTGCATGTGTAAAATAGGTAAGTGCTGTTCTTGTCTGTCACCATATGAAATAAGACATAAAAACCCCTGAGTTTGTTACCAGTTGAGTTTAGTGGTTGCATTGCTACTGTGTACGTCTGGTTATATATTTAGCTAAATTAGCAAACAGAGCAGTCAATGAGGTGAAGGAGATGAGTGCCCACATCCAAGCACACAGCAAGCCTTGTAAGCAAGCACGAGATAGCAGAGCTGTGCTGAAGGCCAGCAGTGAGGTGACTGTAGGAGAAAGGCTGAGAGTGTGCCTTGATCACCCTGCAGCAGAGGCACTGCTGATCACACCGTGATCTCAGGCAGACCATCAGCCCTGCTGCTGACTGTTTGGTCACCATCATTTGCCATTTCCATCATTACATTTGGAAAAGACCTGTAAGATCATAGAATGAAAACACAACTTAATACTACCAGGTTTGTCACTAAACCATGTCACCAAGTACTGCAGCTACATGTCTTTTAAACACCTTCAGGGATGGTGACTGGGCTGCTTCTTGGGACAGCCTCCATGTCCTTCTTTTAGTGAGAGACCCAGAACTGGAGACAGGATTCGAGGTGTGGCCTTACCAGTGCTGAGTACAGGGGGACAATCACTGCCCTGGTCGTGCTGGCCACTCCTGATCCAGGCCCGGATGCCACTGGCCTTCTTGGCCACCTGGGCACACCCTGGCTCATGTTCAGCTGCTGTTGACCAACACCTCCAGGCCCTTTTCCAGATGCTTTTTTCCAAGCCTGTAGCATTGCATGCGGTTAAAGGTCTTTAGACATGATCTTAAAGATATTTCCAACTTAAATGATTCTGTGATCATGGAAATTGAAAATTGTGCTAAGTGCAGGAGTTTGGTCTATATCAGAGCTCCTTTCCAGGGTAATGCTGCATGGGACTCATTTCCTAGCTAACAGGCAGGATCTAGAGCCTCTTGAATAAAGGATAGAGGATGATTTGTGGCAGTATTTAGGCACTGTATGCATTGCTGTGTAGAATATCAGATTGAGACTTTGCATATGCCAATGTTGTTATGAATGCCTGAGATTAGACATGTACATTTGTTATCCAAACCTTCAGTAGGCGGTTCATAAGAATACCTGAAAAGAGCAATGGTAATACAGTCATATGAATTCTAATATCTTCTACGTTAAAAATCATTTAGTACTATCTAGATTTCCCTTTTTTCCTGCAACACCTTGTTTATTCCAACTTATAAATATTGGACCTCAAAATAAATCATGAGTGTCTCCCTTAGATCGAGTGTTGTTTTGCTATCTTTTAATCAGTTATTTAAAATTCACTGCTCAGAGGTCTGCAAACAAAACTTAAAATGAATTGATTAAAACCTTTTCTTAAGAAGTTAATACTTTGCTAAGTAATGTGGCTGATTCTCAAATAGTGTATGTAAAGGGATTGGTTCTCTTGTTGTTAAAAAACAACAAACTGCTTATTTCCCACAAGTAGTCCGTTAAATCATCACATCATTGCTACTGCATTGAGAAGTTTTATTTCCATTATATTTTTGTGTTTGCAGCATTAATGTACTGTAACAAGGGCAGGTTATGATTTTCCTGCATGGAAGGTCAGCAGTGAAGAGGGAAAGAGGCAGTTGCATATTGCTCATTGTGTGAGAACAAAGGTTGGCCTTCAGTGAGTGCTCGAATATTGAAAGACTGTGTTACACAGCACCAGAGAAAACCTCTTCCTTCCCAAGTGAAAAGCAGCCCCTGATAGTTTGAATGTTTTCCTTGAATGAATGCCAGTGACAGTTGCATACTTATGTCTCATTTATGTCTAAAGATTCATCTCTGCACTCTAAATTGTCTTCTCAAATTACTCTACTACCACAAGAGATATTAAACACTGAAGTATTCTGGGCGCTCTTGCAGAAAAGACTCAATCAGAGTGAGGAGCAACATAACATTAATCACAGAAGTCTGTTATTTGAGTCCAGACTTCATTTTGAGTTACAGATTGAAAACTTTAATTTATCTTTTATATGACATGCATTTATTTAGCACTCTGGATTGATACAATTTATGTATCTGTACTTTTTCATCATTTCTGCTAATAGCTTTTCACAAACCACTTGGCAGTTGATGCAGTGGTCCAGGCTTGGTGGAACATTTTTAGATTATGGGACAGGACAGAGATTTCCTATTCGGTGTCACTGGACTTGCCATACAGCGATGGCTTGTGAAGCATGATAGCCAAATATTCCTGCCTTTAATTTGCTTATACTCAATTCCCCATCCTGCTTTTCTACTCTGTGCCACCCAATTATTTTGTGCAGTTTATACAGCTTGTGTTTCCAAGTCTTTGCCCAGTGTACTCCCTGGTGCACTGTCTCATGTCATTCAAAAAAATTTTTTTTCTCCCCAGTAAAAATAACCTTTCTCCATTTCATTACTCCCCCTCTCCCTTTTGTTTTTTAAGTTTTAGCACGTAGGGAAAAAATACTCAATTTTAAAATGAAATTTCAAATAATGACAATCTATGCAACCTCAGATCCAATGTCGTTTGTTCATTGAAGAAAATGACTAGTAATGAATTTTTATACAGAGATTCATTGTCTCCTTCAGTATTTTGACACTACTGAGCAGTTCAGTATACAAAATTCCAGGAAATACTTTTAAAAGATGTAAATCAAGCATTGTAACCCAAGACAAAAGGCGATGAGAAATCGCTAAGCAGGTCTCAGTGCTCCCTTGTCTTTCAAGCTATTTAGTAATATTAATATAAAAATAATCACACTACACAGCTTGGTAGTGAATTGGTCATTATTTTAATGCATTTGAAATAATTTTGTTTCATATGATAGACAGCAGGACTTCAGGGTAAGCAAAATATTTCTAGTGTAAAAATTAGTGGTTTCCAATATGAAAAATAAAGTGTCATTTTCCTTTGTTTATTTAGACAGAAAAAGACAGTAACCCTTAGAGGACAGAAAAGAAGAATGAAGGTTTTTTTAGATCTGTTTAGTGCTTGATTTAAGACGCCAGAGAGTGGGGGGAGAAGTCTCAAACCACACCACTAATGAACTGAGAATAAATGAGATTAAAAAAACCTGTATAGGAAAAAATATTCAGATCTTAGTTGAAGTAGAGAAAGGATGAAGAATGGGGAATCTGTAGCTTTTTGACTCCCATCACCTTACATAACAAATAAGTAAAGAACTTTAAAAAACAATGTACTGCAGAACCAGTAGATAATTACCATGTTTTAAATTCAAAATAGTTGAGATACCAACAAAAGGAAGTTGAGGACAAAACTCTCAGCTGGGCCACTGAAACTTCTGAATGGCCAAAATCTCTCTGTAGTGTCTGGTGTTTGCATTCCAGGCTGTCTGTCTCTTCTTGTATGCTGGAAGCAGTGAATGATCCCTGCCTTGGGAACTCATGGCAAAGCAACTTTCAAGCAGGCCAATGCCCTGTCACATCTTCTGGGCTGAATCCACCATGGTCCTCAACTGACAGATGATTCTGAGCAGCTCATGGGTGATTTAATTGCTGTGTGCAAAATGCAGCCTACAAGTTGATGTTCCTTGGATATGCAGCAATTAATAACCAACAGCCACTGCTGTTACCCTTGCCTATATCATTATTCTTTTTCTGATTGATTTCCAATGAAATTGATTAAAGTACTTCCATGTAGAGGATATAGTTGCTGTGAAGTAAAAGGATAATAAAATTTGCCTTTTATTTGTCAGGAAACAGTATCAGAACAAATGTATGATTACCAGGAGGAGGTCATACCCACTCACCCAAAACCCATCATCATAGTTTTTGAATGTGTTTTAAGATTTTCTGTTGCTCTCTAGAAACATACTACCATGTTCAGGGCTTCTGTTCCCATTAAAATCAACAGCAAAATTGCCAGTGACTGATGGAAAAAGCCTGTTAAAAATGTTTCAAAAGCATCGTTTTCATTTTGGGAAATTCAATTTCTTGGCCAAAAATTAGATTTCTAATTGTTTGCTTCAATCATAGTTACAGAGAGACTGGCATCTCTTTATGTCAGTTCCACTAGATTTATTCCTTCTAACATGCTCTAAAAAAGATCTATTGCTCAAATTTTAAGCAAAAAATGGAAGATAGACCCTTAGCAATATAGAAAGAGTCCAAATTCAGTGTTCAAGAACAATAAGAAAGAGCTCTGTTCTAAGTTTTGCTAATTTGCATAATTTTTTTTTTGCTGCGCTTACAAGTCATGTTTTCTCAAATATTCCAGTTGTCTTTTTTTGATTTTTAACCCTGAACTGCACTGTTTCTTAATCAGAAATTTCTATGTATAAGTAATAGTGGTTTAGTAGTGAAGCTATTTTTGCTGTGAAATAGGGCAAGAAGACATGTTTGCTTCTTTTCTTGTGAAGGGGGGTGGTTTAGTATTTTTGGTGGGGTTTTTTTGTTTTGTTGTGGTCACAAGTCAGTGTGGTTTGAACAAGTTGCTGGTTAGGTTCAGCTCTTAGTGCTTGGAGAGCACAACAGAACCATTGTGGAGCTCGGCTCAGGTGTAAGCCACTACTTTTATTTAATACCTTTCAAAAGAAAAAGTCCATACTTGACAGAATCCCAAACTTGGCAGCTATTTACAGAACAGTTTTTCTTGTGTACTGCTTGCTAGCATTGTGGTTGCTTCTTACAACAGCATTTACTGCTTCAAGAGCTTTCAGAACACACTTGAAGTGCCAGACCACTGTCCTTCTGTGCTATTACTAAATATAAATTTTTCCACTTGAGTCAACTGAGTGAAGATCAGATGTTTTAAAAAGGGTTTGATTTTTATTTGCCCGAAGGCTACTCTGCTAAAAAAAATTCAATGACCTCATAGTGAGGTGAATGACTTTAGATTTCCTATTAAATACCTCAAGTGTTCTGCCCAGCTCTGTGAACTAGGATTATATTTTTGTTCTAATTTTTGTAATTTCATTTTTGATTTAAATGAAAGTTGCATAGACCTTGAGATATCCCTGTTGGTACACCTCTTTGACTGAAATTTCCCCAATGCATTTGTAGGATATGAAAATGCTGTTAAACTAGACCAGCAGTCCCTTGGTATGCTAGGATAAAAGGAAAAGCCTTTCTTTGGATTCATCTTCATTAGGTTTTCTCTCTGAAGTTCTGAAACAAATGTGCTGTGTGTCTTGTTTCTTTCTTCCTGCAACCTCTAGTCTTGTAGCTGGCGTTGGCAGCTCCAGCATAACCAATCTTCTTAGGCTTCTTGTAGCAAGAACTTGTCATCCTGGAAAGAACACAGAATTCACCAAGATGTTCAGGGAATGTGGGCAGCCTTTGCTGTGGGAACAGCCATGTCCTCCCACTCATGTCATCACTGGGATGCTGTGTGGCCTCTGTGGATAATATGTGGGTTTGTAATTCTATGGGAGACTCCTTGATGGAGATTGAAACTCATTCATAAGATATGGATGATATTCATACTTGCAAAAGTACTGGTAGCAAATAAACTGAAGTCATTCTACTCTCCCTTAGTACAGCAAACAGAAAAGGTTTTGAGTAATCACAGATCTTGGCTCCAGCAGGAGCATTTTTCTTAGGGTGCAGTATTCAGAAGCTGGTGGCAGTATGTAAATCATTATTTAGCTGCCTCTGTGGGGGTATCTGGGCTCAGGATGATATTCTTCCATGGTTATCTCTTATGTCTGGAGAAGCTAGAGCTTTGTCTTCAATATGACATAATTTTTTGAGTGTGCAGTGATGTCTGAGTGTTAATGTATGTTTGTCCTGATCTGATTTAACATGGTGCAGGGCAGCACCTTTCTCCACACCCATCTGCAGCTAGCTGTGCTGTGCTGACCTTTGGTGTGCTGTCAGCACAGTGAATGTGGAAGGGCACTATTTCAAAATTAGGAGGGCAGTGGAGAAGATATGTCATCTGCCTGAAGCTAACATCTCATTCAGGGACACAGTTTTATCCAAGGTTAATGGAAGATCAGACTCTGTATCAGTCAGCTGAAGCAAGATCACAGTGATCTGTTAAACGTGGAGAAGGGTAGCTCCATTCCTGAACTGTCATGGTGTACTTGCAGCATTTTGATAGGGTTTGACAGGAACTGTTTGACTATTTATTGACACAAATATCCTCTGTGCTGCTCTAAGTATCTGTTTTTCTCTTTCTGGGTGCAAATGAAAGCTTTGGGTGGAGAGAAGTGAGAGGAGTTTCCTGCTATTTGTAAAGCAGTGGTGTACCCAGCAGTGGCTGAGTAAACAGGGAAGGGAACACCCTTGCGCTGGGGTGGGTGAGCCCTGGCCACAGCCAAAGGACCCCCAGCTACACACTCCCCCTGCCTCAGTGAAGCCTTTGATCCTGCAGGTGAGGGCACACCTTTGAGAGAGGCACCTGCTTTTTAAAATACTTGCAGAGTTCTTGATCAAACTGCAGGATTTTTACAAGGTACTGATTATAATGGGGTGTTCAGTGGTATCTGTGCTATAGGGCAGGGAAGTCCTGAGGAGTTACTTGATTATGTCATGATGTTATGCAGGATAATACCCCCTTATCAAGGGCTTGTAAACTTTGCCTGAGAATTGCTGTAAATTACTTAAGCCTTTCCTTAGGGTTTTTTTAAATAATACCACTTTAACCACTTCTGGTTGTTATTTTTAAATAATACCACTTCTGCATTCTCTTCTGTGAGAATGCAGAACAATGCATTTGTATTTGTGCTGGGTAGTTGTTGGAAGGGGAGTAAAAGACTGAGAGATGTGTTGGATTAAATAGTTAACAGATTTCTTTGCTGCAGAGCTACTTTGGAGCGAGGGTAAATTCATCCACTCTTTCTCTCCCATTTTTCGTTATTAAGGTGGAGTTCAGCTGAGACTGTCTTTGGCTGTCCATAAACTGTGAAACAGAAGGATGCAGAAGACTATCCCCTGCATTTTTGTCCATGAGTGATAAGAGCACAAGATCATTAATACAAGTCTGCTGCAAAGATGAGTTCAGAGGAGAAGAGTATATCTCCAGCTCACAAAACATCCACTCCATCACATAGAAGTGCCTCCTCCTCATCATCGTCTCAGAGAGACAGGAGGCAGGTAAGGAAATACTCCAGTTGTTGATACCATCTGGTGGGATGATAGATTTATTCCTGTAATGTGGCTGTTTTTGTTAGCTCTAGATTTGCTTGCTTATAACATTGGATGATAGCACTACAGGCAACAATTGTTGGGTTTTTGAATTTACTTTTCCCATTTCCTAACGTGGCTTGAAAAAGATTTAGAAGCAGCATGGGCACTAGTGTACAGCATTGGAACAGGAAGTATATAATCTCATGGACAAGTAGAAAACATGCTCTGGAGTCTTTTGGGAAGTGATTTCTTTGGCAGCATGAGCCTACAGTTGCTTGAAGTCGTTCTGTGTCATCTGTGAATATCTCTTTTTGTAAATCCAACAACAGCAATACATTATTGTTTTAGAAAGTGGTAATTCAGTTTGAATATGATATTGTTAATCCTTTCTGTAAGCACCTAACAGTTTAAATATTATTTGTTTCACTACAAATTAACACTGATTGTACTACCTCATAGAGTACTAATCCAGTTATGTTAAACTTTCATTTTTAAGAGACTCTTGTTTGTGTTGATACAATTCTCCAGGATCTCTTTGAGATGAAGACTGTATTAATTCCCCTCATGACCTGAGCTTTCCTGTGGGGTTTTTTTGGGGGCTGGGTGTACAGTGTGGCCACGTGATTGGTGGGAGCACTTCAGAAAATATCAGAACTGTCTATTTGATTTCAGATAAGTTCTTACAACATATATTTTACAAATGCAAAGGTTAATACAGAAAAATTGGTTTAGAACAGAAACATATTTTAAAAGTGTGATCCATGCAAGAGGCAAATAATTTTAAAAAATTCAAATAAAAATCATTGGCTTAGGAATATTTTCCCAGCTACTTGTATGGCAGCTCTGATACTATTTTCTCAGCTGCTGCTGAGGAAGTTTCTTCCCTTACCTCTTAAGAAAATTTTGAAACTCAAGAGTTTTTAATGAAAAACTGTAAAATTTACAGGTTTGAATGTAAATAGTCTCACTACAAGGTACTTTTTAAATGTTAAATCAGGAGAAGAATTCTGATGTATGCTCAATAACAGGCAGGAAATGTATGTGCAATTTTTTGATATTTTCCATTGCTTAAGTAGGTCCAAAAAGTATTTTCTCACAGGTGATAAATATTTTCCCATTCACAGTGTACAGGACTTTGGATAGCTGTAGTTAGTTAATTAAGTCTTGGTTAGGATATAACCTTTTAATTTTTCATTAGTTCCATCTGGAGTAAGAATTTTGATATAATTTGTTTAAAGCATCTGTGTATTTTATCTCCCATATTTAAGCCCAAAGAAGGTAAATGCAAGACTAGCAGGAGCTGCTGGTCTCAGCTAAGAGCATATTCTCTGAGCCTTCTTTGTAATTAGTTTGACACAACCATGCAACTAGGAAGAAAAAAGAAGCCAAACCAAAAATCTCTTGTGAATACATTTTACCATAAATCTGATGGCTACCACATCTGTTACCATAGCAACAGTACAGAGCAAGGTATACCTGTCATCATAATGAAATGGATGCTTAACTTTAAGTCCATATTTGATCATGGAAACGTGAAGCATGATTTTAAAATAATGCTGTAAATGTTGATGGTGTGATGCATCCAGAGGATCCCATAAAGTGTGATGCTGCTTAATGAGTATTTAGGCATGTAAATGTGGGCTGGAAAGGCTACTCCGAGGCATTTGTTTTTTTGCCTCAGTTCTCTCAGTGTTAAAGCAGGAGAATGAATGGGTGAGCAATTTCTTCTGCAGAAAGAAACGGAGCTGCAGCATGCAATGCAGCATGGACTGCAGTGGTGCTGTACCCAGGGAAAGGAGCATGCACACTTCCTCTCTGCATGTAGACACCGTAAAACATCCATTTCATCCCACCATCCACTGTAACAACTGTCTTTCAAACAAATTTCTTTCCTTACTTAGTATTGTTTTTATATATGTTGGTTTATATATATATTGGTTTTCATTGCTCTTTTGCCCAAACACAGTGATAACTAGGGGGTAGGGGATTTTGGTTCAGGAGCCATTGGATTTTACTTTGAAAAGCTTTAAAACTTTATCTTGCTGCCTCCTTGGACTCTTCAGAGCAGCTAGTGGAAAAGCACTAAACTGGTAATATAAATGAATATGGAAAATAATGTGACTGGATGAAGTGCCAATGTAGCTTTTATTGTCATATGTGAGGATAACACTGGATATTTCAGGATGGTTAATGATTGAAACCTTCTCATCATATAATTCTTGTCAAAGTCAGACCAGCAATTAAGGAACAGTTTCCCAATAAATTATGGTACAGGAGGCTGAATGAGTATGAACATGACTATGGTAAATCATTTTAGGGAGAGTGGAAAGTGTCGTGCTGTATATAATGTTGGCATTTTAATGTATCTGTTTTATTTGTACAATATACATCACCTAAGAGAATTAGCAGTCAGCAAAAGCTTTGACATTGCCAATTTGCAGGCTCCATGACTAATAATTAAGCCAACAATAACCAAAAAACCCTGATTTTTCTTATTCATTTTCATTAAAGGGTGTTTAATTTGGATGATTAGACAGTAGAAGACCCAGAAAGGATCTGTTTTGTTTAACCCCTGAGTTGGACAGGGTGGCAAGGCAGTTGTGATACCCTTAATAAGGAGTACTTCAGAAGGGAGAAGCAACAGTTTTTCCTACTGTGGAACTGTTGCAGAGCATGAAACCTGTCACTTCCACTGTGAATAAGAGTCATCGTACAAAAGGTAGCATAAAAAGTTAAATTCTGATAACCTTTTTTGTGGGCCATACTGACAAGGCAGATTCTTGTGTTTCATCCCTGAGGAAACTGTGAAAACTCTGGCTGTATATGTTGCTGCACAGCAACATGGAGGAAAACTAACAACTCTTAGATGTACAGCTGAATATGATAAAATCATATGTTGTATATTCAGTTTTATAGGTGTAAGTTCTTTATGAATGTTCTATATTTTATTTATTGACCAAGTATGTAGCTCATGAGGCAGACTGTAATACATTATATGTTCTCTGCAATGTGTGGGTTGAAATATTTTGCTGAGAAGAAAGAAGTAAATACATCACAGGGTTAATAATGTGCAGTTTGGCAAATTGGAGGCTGACCTCAGGCTACTAAACTGAGGGAGTGATACAGAATGAGAGGAATCATATTGAAACTGTGAACAAAGGGGAGGTTTTGACTTTTCTGGCCATCACCTAAAGGCTAGCTAATACATAATGTAAAAATGGATATAGCAATGTTTTCTATTTTAAGTGTGAGTTCGCTTCTAAGGTCTTAATTTTCCATTTGGCCTTTTATGGGGGAGATCAGCATTCTCTCACTCTTTTTGTGTTTTTCTTTACCAGTTTGCTTTTTCAACAAATCCTTGGTTCTTTTCCTACACAGCAATCTCAAAAGAAGAAAAGCTTTTAGTCCTATTGCATTTAGCCTTGTGTTGTCACCTCTCTACCTGGAGAGCTTTCATATTTCAAACAACTGTTGTCTTTTAGCCATATGTAAAGACTGAAAGGTGGGGGCTTTGAAGGAAAAGGAAAAAAGATTTTCCAGAGCAGAGTTCTGCTTTTCAGGTTTTAATATGGCTTGTTGTTTGTTTTAGGTTGAGGTTTTTTTTCCCTTCTGCACAAGCAGTATTGACTAATAGCAGGGGTGTACACAAGGGATTCACAAAGGACTGAGTTCGGGCTGAAAATGTTTACCTGGCCATGAAATTTAAAAGCAGAGTGTGATTCCAAGGCTCTGGTCTTGTCTAAAGGTCTGCACTGGAAAATGCCCACTTAGCTTTTTGCAATCACTGTGTTTTAATTGTCAAAGTGGTCTCCTGAAACTGGTATTTCCTAAGGTGGGTGTCAGCATTTTGGAGATGCTTAGACAGTGCTGCTCATACAAGATTGCAATGTGACATAACGTAATGTATTCCATGTGGAAGAGACGTCTGAGCACATTTATGTACCTTTGTATTCTGAAAGTGGGTAGCAGCCTACATGCTTGCTCGTGGCTGTCAGCCTGATGTGACATCTGGGAAAAATATTCTTGTTGGTTACCTGTATTTCCCACTTGTTCCTGTCTCTCTGTGACTTCAAAAAAAGAAAGGCAAGGATGGACAGTCTGGTAGACATAGTACAGACCTGAGAATGTGCAGCAATACTCCTAGCTTTGCTCTGTAGCAAAGCATAGACTTTGAGAAGCCTTTTTATTTTGTAGTAGTTTGTGAGGATTATTTTAATAATAATTATTAATCTTTCTGAGAGTTTCAAACTAAAGAGGCTACTAAATGCCAAGTGCTGTTGTTATAGTGATGTAATTCTCTTTTGCTCGCTTTCCTAATTAACTCTCTTTGCATAAAACTACTGAAGCAGGATTAGAGCAGGAAGTGTTGAGTACTTTAAAGTCAACAACTCACTGGAGCAAGCAAATGTTCTGAGGGAGCCAAAGAATGAAATAGCAAAATTCTTAACAAAAACATGCAATTATTCTTTAAATTGATTAGTTGCTGCTACTTACAACATCTTTTTTCCTGTGCCCATGGTAGAGTGTGAAAATTTTCCTTAGGTTTGGAAGGTAGTGGGTCTTACTTCAGTGCCTGACAAAATGTCTGAAGCAGTGTAACTTTTCAAGCTGTAAAATATTCATGTGATTGTTAGGTTAGGTTCAATGTCATAGCACCTTTTAAAAATGAAATCATAAATTTCAGACCGGTAAGATTTTTATCATTTCAATGATAAGATTGGTGAGTGAACTAGACTCTACATACAATCAGAAACTGGCTGAACTTACAAAGTGAAGCTCTCTGGAGTACAGGTTTGTCTGGGGATGGGATAGGAACCCCTGCAAGTGAGAGTGGGAGGGAATAGGTCCAGGTTGATCCCAGGGGTGAGGCAGACCCCCAAGTACTGATGCTGATGCGTGCATTGAAAGTATGAGACTTTCTGCAGTGCTGGGAATCCTTGTGGGAAGGCTGCTGGCATGCAGTGGCAGAGCACGTGCCCAGGATCCCAGTACACCTGGGTGCATCAGGCTGGCTCTGTGTGTGTGTGTGAAGCTAGCCTGCAGGCACACAGCAGATATCCTTCATGTTGTGCCTGTCTTTCTGCCTAGAATTTACCTGAGAGATAGACAGCAAACAGAAGAAGTGCATCTGTCCATGTGCTCCTGCCTTTGGTGATACTATAATGGTGTAGAGACAAGATCCAGAGCACAGACCTGGAGATTAATAGATGGAGATGCTGCCTCTTCATAAGAAAGACTTGGCCTTAAAGCTTTGAAGAAATAAAATGGTCTGGAGCAGTCAAGGAGAGGCAGTGAGAGCATTCATACCAGGCTGTCCCAGGGGGCTTAGTGTACGTGCTTTATAAACACTGCTACCTCAGTTATCCTACCTCTAGGAGTGCTTTGCAGGTTGCATGGAGTATGCTGAAGTTCAGATGTGGACTGTGAAGAAAGATTTATCTTCTAAAAATATGTCAGTTTGATTAGAAATGGTGCCTGTAGCTATCTTCTATTACAAAACCAGGGAAATTGCTCTCATAAAAGCTTAATTACCCATGCAAATTATGGCAGATAATTTCAGGTTGTGTTTCCAGAACATGGTCACTTTGGCATTCCTCTTGTCTCATTGTTTTCCCTCATGCATACATGTCCTACATAAGCATGTCTCACTTTCCTTCAGAATACAAGAACACACACGAATCTGGAAGGAAAAAGTGCAACTCTTCTGAAGTGTCATTTGGGATTTCTGGGAAACAAATGGGGGAGAAGAAAGAGAAGCATGATTGTATTTTCATTTCTTCAGTGGAGAGGAAAAGCACAAGGGGTGATGGCAGGTGTGATATGGAGGCTTCTGTTTTCCAGTCAGTCACGTGTGGTTGGGATTATCCACATGCAAAGTATACAAATGTATTAGACAGATAACTGTGTGCCTTAGTAATGCTATTTGCTGTTTTGACATTCTCTGTTCCTATTTTTGTTAAGTACTTTACCTTGAAATTTTAAATGAAGTGATTACATAAAAACTTTTTCCCCCCAGTAGAATAATATTTAATGTAAAAAAAAAATAGGATTAAAAGTTTTTCAGCCTCTCTTTTTCCTATCTCCTATATTTTTATACTGTGTAAATTGAAGTTTAAAGGCTATTGAGAAAGGATAAGTAGGTAGCTTACAGAAAGAAGTGAGATAGAGTCACAGGAAGAAAGGTCTTTCTTCTCCTGAACCTATGCACTTTTTAAAGTCAGGTCCAGCTTCTTCATTTATCATTTGTGTTAACATTGACTCCCTTTCATGCCTATAATGTTTTCATTCATAAAAAAAACCTGACACATCAAGGAATTATTTTCTTTTGTGTATGTAATTTTATTTTCCTCCCTTTTTTCTTTTAAACCTTATTAGCATCATTAAAATGAACTGGTAGCCTGAGGCTTTTTAACAAAATATCAAGCCTTTTAATCATGACCATTCAATAATCATAATAAAAGCTTTGTATCATCAACTAAAATTTGAATTCTGTCAGACACTGTAAATTAATCTGTTTATGCTATCTTAAGATAGGTGCAAAGGGAGGAGATTGTAATTAACACTCAGGCTGTGACTTGGCAGTTGTTCCAAACCATAGTTCTGGCAAAAGAAAGGTTGCTGGTACAATGATAGATAGCTCTTTTCTGTTTTATCCAGTTGTGCTAATGATTCCCTCCAAGAAGCTCTTCATGAGAGCAAGAGCTTATTTGTCTTCAGAATTTGTCAAAAAGGACCTTGAAAAGCAAAGGCTTCCTTGCTGCTAGCGCCTAAAAGCATTGACATGAAGTACAATCCAAAGCTGGAAAGGGCTGACAGAAAGCTCCTGACTAACAAATCCTTGACATTTCTGTTACACAATAAGGGTTTACTTTGCATATCCCAGGAAAGAAGTAGGCATACATACCTGGATATTATTCATATGCTACAGAACTGCATCTTATATAGACTTATCTTTCAGTAAAAAGGTTACAAAGAGAAAATTGAAAAATTTCTGTACAAGATGAACATGTCTTACAAGAAGAAAAAAAAGCTAACTCTATGTGCTATTCACAAAGTATTGCTAAGTTCCTTTGTCAGTTAGTTGGTGCTGAGATTGCTGAAAACGGCAATGGAACAATGCCAATAGAAGAGACTGAGGGTAAGCATAGAACCATGACTGCTTTGCAAAAATTAAAAAACTGTGCTAGAAGATAGAAAGGAGATATACATTGATGAGATATGGTTGTTTTGCTTTGCACTCACTCTTCTCTCCCAATTATATTGAAGAATCTGTCTTTCTTCCATTAGCAGGAGGAAAGCCAGAGCTGGCTAAGAAGCATCCTAAGAGAAAAGCAAGTTTCAAGGTTATTCCCTTTGCAAATAATATTGCAGATTTACTCAGCACATATCACAGCTTGTTTAGAAGGTAGCTAAAATTGGCATGTGTGCAGTCAAATCTGTGTCTACCTTACTACTTTTGCTGTGTTTCAGATAAACAGAAAATAGTGTGGTTTTAATTGAGAGAAAGTGATTAAACATTGCACTTCATACTAAGTGGAATTCAAGTAAGAGTACAGTTTTGTTAGGTTGCAAAAAGAATTCCAGTGACTAGCAAATAATAAAACATGCACTAGATAGTACTTTGGATTGAAAAAAAAACAAGACAAAAATCTCAGACAGAAAAGCTCTATTTTGAATTGCTGTTGTAGGACAGTGTATACCTAGGCCTCACAGTTATGGGTGTTGGAGACTGCTAGAATGCTGTGAGCAAGCAAAATGATCCATCAGATCTTTTTCATTAATTAACTAAATAATTAACCACCTGTTGTGCACATTTCTGAACTACAGAGAGTCTTTGTCCAATGTAAGTGATGAAATCCTCACCAGTTTGTATTTTTCTTGGAAATTAATAAGTTACAAATTATAGAGACATCTTTGCATTAAATATAATTCATTCCATTAAGTAAATAAGAGTGAAGCAGAAGGGAGAGGCATGAGTGTCAGACTTGTCATTCACTGGATTTTTCTGTCTCTACTTACTCAAAATTGGCTTTCTTTCCTTACCCTTCCTGTGAACACAGTTGATTGTCTTTTGTTTTAATGGGAAGTCAGATTCAGTAAACTTAAATCAGGGTCTTCATCCTCTGGTCTGATGGAGACCAGCCCTACTGGTGGAATGGGGAGGAGAAGCAGAGGAAAGAAAAGGGAAAACCTGAGATTTGAAATAAGAAGAGTTCAATAATTGAAATAAAATATAATAATGATTATAAGGGAAAGAAAGAAAGAACAAGAAAGAGAGAAATAAACCCCAAGAAAGGCATGTGATGCCCAGTACAATGGCTCACCACCTGCAGGCCCAGGCCCAGCCCACTCCCCAGCAGTGATTGCCCTCTCACATCCAACTCCCCCAGTTTATACCCTGGCCTTGGTGTTCTGTGGTATGGAATATCCCTTGGACCAGTCCATGTCACCTGTCCTGGCCATGCCCCTGCCAGCTCCTCATGCACCTCCTCACTGGCAGAGCATGGGACACTGCAAAGTCCTTGATTGAGGGTAAGAGCTACTCAGCAACAGCCAAAACATCACTGTGCCTTCAACGTTGTTCTCGTACTGAATCCAAAACGCAGCACTATACCAGCTACTTGGAAGAAAATGAGCTCTGTCCCAGCCAAAACCAGGATAATGAGCTGTATGAGTCATTAAAGCCCAAAGTGAGAAAAGAAGTTGGCAATATACATGGAAGGATATTGTAAAATATGTTTTCCATTCTTGTCTTCCAGAGAAGATGAGAATATGGTGCAATATCCTAGTGCTATCTTGTTTTCTCCATCAATTTCTTTCCCCCTCATTTGGGGAAAAAAGAAAAAAAGAATGCAGGGTGGGGCAAGCGTTTGTGCTCCCCATAAGTTGGCTTGCTAGGGGTATTTTGAGGCAAATGTGTGCCACCTATGTAATGTATGTTTGGATAATCATAAAGATGAAGGATTGTACTTAGGATGAAGATTTTGCAATGGAATTACATAGTAATTGGAGTTAAACTTGTAATTATGTTGAATTGTTTTTCAAGAGCACACAGAATATGCTGGTGCTGGTGTTTTCCTCCAAGGGAAGCCAGCTATAGTGTGGTGATCCTGAAATATGAGGGGAATCTGGAATGCAGCAATGCTGACGTTGATTTTGCCTGTCTGTATTTTTAGAAGAGGAATAAGAGTACCATGTTGGTTGATGTGCCTAGTTTAATGGATTATTATACATTTTTTGGTTTGATTATAAATAAACCCCAGAAACAGTGTCGACATCCCCCTTTATTCCTTCTTATCAGCTTTTTTTTTTTACTGCTTCTTTCCCAACTCTGTTTTTCATGTTAAAATGAAAAAAAAAACCCTTGACAATAATGTCAAGATTTAAATAATTTTTATTTATTTGATTCTAAATAACTAAACTCTTGCACTGTAAAATTAGCTGCTTTTCAAAATGTCAAGCAATTGTGTGATTTCTAGCTGTAATTTTGCAGAAACATAACATGTGTTAATGGAAAACATTTTGCACCAAGTATGGTCTCTTAGTATTATGCTAGAGACAGGTCACAAATCTAAAGAAATGATCTTGTATCAGTGTAATTGTGGTCATGAGTAAAGAGAATTGAAAAGCAAACATCTATAGACAACAAGCCAACACTCCTGAAAGAAAGGAATGAAAAAAGGGAATTTTACTTAAAAGGTGTTCATTTTCTAATTTTCAAACATGTAATTAAATAAGTCAGCATTCATTAAAGTGCTGCTGGCTAATAATTTATTTCTCAACAGAAGCGGAACTGTAATGACTGAAGGCTAATTAAAAAAACAAAACAAAACAAAAGGCACAAAACCTTCCTGACTTAAAATTATGTAATTTAAAATGTCACTGGAAATCTGGCAAGCTAAGGGCTGTTGGGCTACTCCTCTCTAAATATTGTACAAAATGAAATAGCAGTTATGTAAGAACAAACTGCACCAGCTGAGAGAACATGAGACCTTCAGAACATCTGTGTTGGGCATTGCTCCATCTCAGGATGGATGGATTCCTCCCTGCCAGACAAAGCTGGCAAGAATGTTGGAATCATCCTGATTATGCTAATCAAGAGACATTTTAATCTTCTTTGGAGGAACAGATTTAGGTTCTTCTGTATATTGTTAAAATGTCATACTGTGTACATAAGTAGGATTTCCTTTATTTGGTGAGAAAGTTTATCATAATTATTAGGAACTTTGTGGTTCTCAGCTCAAATTAGTTTATTAAATTATTTGATGTATAACATAGACACTTGTGCTACATATATACACTTTTTCTGTCATCTGACTAGTAAAATACACTGGACTAAATAAGTAGGTTGAACTTCCTTTGATAAAGCAGAAGTTTTTAAAACATAAATGACATAGCTTTTTACTGGTTGGCCCTGGAGTAACTTAATACTGCTGTTTTTTCACATTCTTCACTGTAAAATTTAATTTTAAAAAGTAACTGAAAATAAATGCTGATTATAGTTGCATAGTGGTAGGGATGCTTATTAATCTCCACTGAAAACAGAGACACTCCCCATGTTTTCATATTTCATTCACAGTTGCAACTTGAAAGAGAACAATGAAGGTCTGTGTGTTGCTCTGCAGCCAGATAGGGTCTGTGTTATATATATGCATTTAAATAATTAGCTGTGTTTAATTTAGTTTGGTTATGGTCCTTTCTGTACTTAATAATTTAAATAAACAATAATATTTACACTGCCATTTGTATGTACCTTTATATTTCCTGATTGTTTCTGCTGCTGCTGGTACCTGGGTAATCTCCTCTACAGTCAATGTAAAGAAGCTTAATTGTGAACAAAACTTAATTGGCATTTTCAGCTGAGAAAAACATATGCTTCTCAGAGGGTAATTGCAAGTTTGTCATTGTGCTGTTTGTCCTAGAAATGAAGTAGTTTTATTTTATGCCAAAGAGATACTAATGACATGTTGTGGTAGAAATCTTACCAGATAGTAGGATGAGATGTAGCAAAATTTCACCAGAGAATGAAATGCAGATCCATGCCTGTTGATTGTGGTAATTTTCTCTTCTACCACATTTTTCTCTTTTTTCTTTTATAAAGGAGGGTTTTTGGAAAATGGAAAGACATGTTTAGGTGTGTTTTAAGAATAGCAGTCTTTTCAGGACTAGTTGTGACGTGTATTTCATTTTTATTACAATGCTTTGAAGATATAAAATTTTATAGGACTGTCATATGTAAAAGCAGCTGCAGTGGTTTAAGATCCCAGTGTTCCATGAATGTTCAGCAGCAAGGCCATCAACCGAGACACAGTAACTGATCTTGTTAATACCTGTAATCTGTTCAAAAGCATTTGTGTAGTGTGTTACTTTTTCTCAGCTGAGAAGCCAATAACAAAATGCTGAGGTGTGATGATGAATATTTTAGAGGCAGTAATATCTTATGTGTAGTGAATGTAGGGCAGTGCTGACTGCAGAGTATGTGCACTCAGT
This sequence comes from Molothrus aeneus, assembly GCF_037042795.1. Classification (NCBI taxonomy): domain Eukaryota; kingdom Metazoa; phylum Chordata; class Aves; order Passeriformes; family Icteridae; genus Molothrus; species Molothrus aeneus. Next base: position 16,278,063 of record NC_089652.1, on the reverse strand, counting down.
GTCTTGTATATTAACAGAAAACATGATAGGTCTGGTTAATAGCACTTTGAATCTCTGTAGAGGTAAGAACTGCATTACTCATCTTTCCTGGCTTTTTTTAGTTCACCATCATTTCTAAGTTAAACAGAATAATTAATTAAAAATCCAGTAATAAAGAAAGAGAAGTATATTGCCTCTGCAGGCAAGCCATTTGTGCATGTAAATCATGGATAGGTGGTTATTTTGTATGTTTTGAGCCATGATGTTGTCTTTAATTATTTTTTTAGAGTGTTCATATTTTGGAGCGAAAGGCTTCTTCAGGAAGCACAGACCCTTCTTTAAGCAAGCAGTTCCTTGAAAGTGATCATCTCTCTCTATCCAAGGTAAGCAAAAGCCTGGGATGGAGTCTGGGCAGTGAGTTTCCCTCTAGAGTTACACAGTAGTTTGACTAACACTTCAGGTGTTTTGTGTCCAGTGTTTTGTATGCTACTACCATTTAAGTACACTGGGAGTCTGTCCTGGAGCTTATTGTTCTATAAATGAGGTGTAAGAAGAGCATGTAATCTTCAGTAGATGTTATATTAACAAAATTAAGGATTGGTTTGTTTTTCTGGTTGTTTTTTTTTACATGGATGGCCCCATGAAGAAATTCTATTTTCTCAGAAAATGGGGCTAGAAGGGACCTCGGTGATCCTTGTGGGACCCCTCCAAGTCAGGATATGATATGATTCTATGACTTTGAGAAGTTTTCCAGTTCAATCCTCTTACTATGGTAGAACAAATAATATCCAAATCTAAAAATGCTGCCAATAAATATAAGTTTAAAAAATATGTCCTAATAACATCCCTTGTGTGTAGTTTGAAATTTAAAAGCTCTTGCTGAGATTTTCTTTCCTGAGGCAGAGTAAAGGATGCAACTGCAGGGGTGACATCACCCTCGTAAAAAGTGAAGCCTTGTGTGTGTTGTTTTGAAGCCAACTTCTTTCTGGGTAAATTGCTCAGTTTTGGAATAAGTGATTCCAAACAAGTCTAATTCCACGTAAAGAAAGCTTCATTTTAAGATACTTCAGATGCAAGAGTAAGATTGTTTCTGAAAAGGTGAGGGTGCTGGATGGAATATTTGGTGGAAAATAAAAATCTGAGACTAAATATCTGTAATTTTTGAAACAGACCTGGTAAAACAATTTCAAAAGGAAGTATTCTGTTCATCCAGGGAAAATGAAATAATTTATTAATTTTTATTTGGAAAATAAATATTTTGCAGTAAAAACTTGAGAAAACAGTTGGTGGTGGCTCCTTTAATCCCCAAACAAGAGGCATGTGCAGAGGCAGGCACTGAAAGCTGTGATTGTGTTCTCCCAGTTGTGGTGCTTTGCACAGGGCTGTTTCTCATGGAATACCTATGGAATCACTGAAGTCCTATAATACTGCTGCTTTGCTTGAGAACTGGCCTTGGATGAGGACTCTTCAGGTGTATCACTTTCACTCTGTTTTTTCCCCATTTTTGTCTCTCCTCCATAATGGCCTTTGTGTTGGGCATATCTCAACACACCAAAACTGTGGGATGAGGCACAGGTAGGATTGTTAGGAGGGTTTTAAGAGCAGCTTGTAGCACTGATGCAGCAGGAGACAAGTATCCTCACTGCGCTGAATAATTGCTCATTTTATCCCTCTGTATCTGGTCTTTTGTTTAAATGAATAGCTATATGAGATTGTGTGATTTCTAGTTGAGAATTAATCAATACTGATGTTATCTAGTAGATAAAAGGCTTATGCCTGCAGTTGATCATCTAAAGGAGAAATCAATATGGTGAAAAATCAGTTGGCAGAGATGCAGAGACTCTCTGCTGGTGTATAACTTAGAGTTTAATTTGTTCCCCTCAAGTGCCAAGTACTTCCATGTAGGGAAAAAATAATACATATGTGCTTCCTCTAGAGAATGGAAATAGAACACTGAAGCAAAACATGGGGAAGTAAAACAAAGCTGCATTTTGAGTAGGGGATTTACAGACAATGAGATAATTAGTTCATGGTTATTCAGGGGAAACTAAGCTGAATGAAGATTTCTATTAAAATTTATGGCAGTGTTTATTATCTGGGATAGAGCTTTCCACCCCTCTCAAAATACCAAGACTTTATTCAAAATTATAGTTTTGAAATTTGCTGTTACTTTTACAACTATATTTTCATTACAGTAATGTTGATGTTATCAGGGCTGTGTAATTTATTTGGAGGTGTTGTGAAAGACTGACAGCACTTGGCTCTGAACAGTTTCATTGGAAATGCGGAGACAATTTTTTTTTCCCTTTAAATGTTTGATGCTATATGACCTCCTTCCTCTCTTGTTAACTTTTCATAACATTGCTAGGAGTTATGACAGATCAACTGGGAAAATGCAAGTTTACAGTTTTGTATGGTATAATTAGTAAAACCTAGTCTGAGGAATCTGGCAGTAAGAGATTTTTAAACTGGTGTAGAATTTTTTTAATTACAGTAGTAGCAAGAGGATAGAAATACATTCTAAGAGAAAATATGACTCCATCTTTTTCTCTTTAAAAATATTGTTCTTCACCTGTTCACTGTGTTTGTAAATTGTAAATCTGGCTTGAGCTGCACCAGTCACCATGCAAAGCAAGTGGTGTGTACCAGAAATATGCTTTAACTGGCTCCATGAAGGGCATACAACTGGTTGTATCTCAAATGATAGTGTTCCTCTGTTTTTCTCTAGAGAGAAAATTAGTTAGCTTTCCTATAAATTTCTCATAATACAGTGAAAATGAATGCAGGGAAAAAAATCTTTTTGCAGATTTCTGAAGCTCAATTAGCAAGTGAAACTGCCATAAAATGCCTTTGAAGATTATCGCTAGCTACACTCAAAATCAACGATGAAGCAACATCTTCTGCTAGTTTTTCTGATTTGGAGGAAAAACTGGGCCATCCAGAACCAATGTAGCTTGTACTTTAAAGAAAATTTATATTTCTCTATAATTAAGAAATCACAAAGGGCACTCTTACTATGCATCTTACCTGGTAAGGATTAGACATCAGAAAATGTTTGTATATAATAGTTTTAAATGAGATACATCTAGCCATAATATAGTGACCATGTAGTTTGGTACCTAAATAGGTTGGTTTAAAATTCTGGTTCCTCCTCTTTGTCTTGCATTGAAGAATTTGTGCCACTCTTAAGTGCAATTTTTTGCCATGTATGTGCAAAATTAATTAATGTGCCTTCATGCTTTTTCATCAGGAGCCTGACAGCTGGGAAATCATAGAGGGTCTGAAAATAGGCCAGACCAATGTGCAGAAGCCAGACAAACATGAGGGTTTCATGCTGAAGAAGAGAAAATGGCCATTAAAAGGTTGGCACAAGGTAAATGTCTCATAAACCAGTCAGAACATTATTACCTTATTTTATTAGCTGGGATTTTTTTGTCTAGACAAAATTGGGATGTCAAATAAATACCCATGATTTTGGTGTATGACTTTTTCTTCCACCTGTGTATGGAATTAGTTTGCAGACACAGTTCATAGCTCTCAAATCACAGTCCCTGCTGCCTAAGGTTGTATTTAAAATCCAGAGGGAAGTTGTGAATAAAATTGATCTGACCCTCCAAAAAATCAATTAATGAGGTATATAAGAATTTATGGAATAAACCACTGTTCCCACACTTTTAAAATACATTATATTAATGTGTTACTATTTGGCAAAGTGTCTATTATGGTAAGGAACTAATTTATAGGAGAGCAAAAGAAGTCCAACTTTCACAGTTCTGTAAAGGCAATCACTGCTGATGATCTAAATGAATTTAGAGCAGTTACCTGTGTAGATAATTTTTAATGTGATTAAGAACTTCACATTTTAACATCCTCCTCTACTCTGCCTTACATTTAACCTTGGGAACTATGCTGAGCTTAAGTTTTGACACTTTGGGTTTGTTAATAAGTTTATTTGTTTTGCAATGCCGCCTGGGTATCTTGGAGTTTCTGTAATAATACTTTTTGCTGTGAGTCAGTGAGGAACTTCAGAGACAATAATTGCAGCATGTGCTGTGTTAGTGTTCTACTAGCAAAGCCATATACAATATCTGTTGAACACTGCATGTCATATTCTGACAGTCCTGACTGTGCTTTGGTGGCAAACCAGGTACAATGTGCACAGCTTGGTGAATTTATCATCCTCTGAAGTGCAGTGTGTGTTGGAATGAAATTATGATGAAAGGTAATTTTCTTTTGTGTATGCAGCTTAGAGCGACAGAGCAATATGACATGAATATCATGTTCTTGTGAAGGTTGTTGGTGACCATACCTATGGAAAAAAAACCCAAAATGTTCCTGTTGTTTTGACATCTTATTCAAGAAGTTATATCTCCAAATGTGCTGGTTTCAGCTGGGATAGGGAAAAGCACTGTTTTCCTGCCCTGTGTGAGATATTGCTACAATCTGTTGTGTGACTGGCAGAATTTCTGGAACCATCTTTGAGGGGGATTTTCTGCTGTCCAACTACTGACCCTGCTCATAGTGTTAAATTAGCAGGTTTACCTGAGGAAACCATTGCCCTTCCTTCCCATGTCATGACAGCTTTGAGAATCAAGCAGAGTATTTTGCTGTGTTCTGGGATTTTAACATAGATTAATGCTTTAGGTTACACTCTAAAAATATGAGTTATTTGCTATTACTTTGCATGTTTTTAAAGTTAATGGTGATAAACATGAGTTAGCAAATGTCATTTCAAGTCCCATTTTCTGCTAGGCTTTACGCTGTGTGCCAAAGTCTGCATTAACTTGACTGCAAAGCAGCTTGAGTGATCTGGTACAGACAAGCTAGGGCAGCTTTAATTGAGGGAGAAATACAGCTTGAATAGGGGATTCTGCTCAGAGCAATAAAGGTGCAGCAATAGCACAGGCATCATCAGGTTAGGCCAGTCCTGGTACCCATGTCAGTGAAGGTGCAGTGGCTCACCCTGTATCACCAACACCTGTGACATCAGCCCTCCCATCACCTGGGGATGTTGCTGGGAATGCTGCAATATTTGTTTTGGTACAAATACCTGGATTAACACTAGACAAGCTGTCTTCAGAAGGAGTTGCAATCTCATCTGTACTTACTGAGTACAGGTCTGCCAGAAGGCACAAGGTTTGGCATGGTAGACCAGGGTGTCTCATATGGGCTTCCTTTTGAGATGTAGATCTTGCACTAGGAAAAACTTCTCAGTTTCTGGGTAGGGAAAGTAGGTTGCTAATTTGAAATGTGACCAGATTTTGTGGGAAAAAAAAATAGGAACAAAATAAAGAAGCAGATACAAGTCTCTTGTCCTACAGTCTCTTGGAAAGTTTATTACATTGCCTGGAAAACTGAAAAAACCCCACCTTCGTTATCAAAGTTTGTTAAGATAAGCCTAGAACATAATGTTGAAAAAAGAGAATCTAGGTTCTTTTTTTGTTTAAGAGATAATTTTTGTCAAAAAACAAGCAAGAAATTTATTTAATACTGTGTTTATCCTCTCCTTCCAACCCCCAAACATTCCTTAATTTTTACAGGGTAATTCTTCTCCAGATGAATTGTTGTACACAGTTTAAATTGCATCTGCTCATTAAGAAAGAATGTTGTTGGATTTTTTTCTTATAATTTCAGAGATTTTTTGTCCTGGATAATGGAATGTTGAAATATTCAAAGTCACCAATTGATGTAAGTAGAGCTGAAGACTTTAAAACTTCTAATGAAGTTCTACCTGCTCATATTCACTCTAGGCATATTTATGAAAGTACATACATGAAAGTTGTTGATGGATTTAAAGATAAATAATGTAAGATAAATAATGTTGCTGATGGATTTAAAGATAAATAATTGTGGTTATCTCTTCCAAGAATTCTACCTTTTTTTACTTCTGTGGAAATATAAGTAAAATTAATAAGGGTAGTTTCTTGAATATAGCAGCTTGAGAGATTAACCTGGCCATGTATTTTTCTTTTCTAATTTTTATGTCAGCCAGAGCTGATTATTCTGAGACATGTGGATAGGATAAAGAATTAATACCAATTATTTATATTTTATGCCAATAACTACCAGGTTGTAGCAGTAGGGTGTCAAGTACTGTCTAATTTTCTCTGCTCCTCACTTACCTGTGCCTGTGCACTGGTGTGAACAACTTAACACACCCAAACTTTGGAGTTGGCTTTGTACCAGCATTTCTTATGAGATACTTTTCTCTGACTATAAATATAATAAGTGGTTAAATGGTTAGTCTGAGTGCAGCTTTATTTTTAAAATGGCTTTGTGCTAAAATGTTATAAAACGGGAAACCATTTCAGTACTAGATAGTCTTCTGTTAAATATATAGAAAAAGTGCGTGATACTTCTAAATTTTTGCCCTGATATTTTTATTGTAGATACAGAAAGGAAAGGTCCATGGGAGCATTGATGTTGGTTTATCAGTCATGTCTATAAAAAAAAAGGCTCGTAGGATAGATCTTGACACAGAAGAACATATCTATCACCTAAAGGTAAAACGTAAAACTACATAATGTTTTTTCATCCTCAACAGAAACAAATAAAATTGTAAAGGATTGTGCAGAAAAGCAGTATCTTGGATGCTTTCTTGATGGTAAATTTTTCTCCAGGTGAAATCACAGGATTCGTTTGATGCATGGGTTTCAAAGTTGCGGCACCACCGGTTGTACCGTCAGAATGAGATTGTGAGGTCTCCCAGGGATGCCAGCTTCCACATATTCCCCTCAGCATCTACTACAGAGTCTTCACCAGCTGCCAATGTGTCAGATGGAAAGGTGTGCAGTGTTCTTTGGTTGAAAACTCCTGGCTGGCTTTTGGGTAGTTTCAGTGGGCTTTTCTTCTAATGCCAAAAGGACAGGAGCTTCCACTGTGGGAACCAATGGCCAGAGAAAAGCTGTGAGGGTGTGCAGCTGAAATCAGCTGAAATACTCTCTAATTTAGCCTTACTTCATTAGAGTAGGCTGCTGCAGAGATCTTGCAAAGTATTCACCACCCATACAATTTGCACTAGCCTTTGACATCAGGTATAAATCTGTCTCGCTGCTGATTATGTTCTTCCTCTTAAACAACAGCTTTCCTAACTGGTACCTAGCACAGTCCACTTGTGAGGCTCCTGGTTTGATTCTCCTAGATGTTATTCTGAAAAATCTGTGTCTTTGGGAACTATGGAGACAAATTGCAGATTTCACTGAAAACGCAATGCATAATTTGGTTTCTATGCTGAAGTAATATAGTCATTACACTGACAAGGCAACACAGCCTCAGTAAATGTAAGCATTTTATTATGCTTTAGGTGCAACAAAATAACTTCCCCTGGCAGCCTCCTATACCTTGCAGTAACAGCCTTCCTGTCACCTGCACTACTGGTCAGAGTAAAGTAGCAGCCTGGTTGCAGGACTCTGAAGAGATGGACAGATGTGCAGAAGGTTAGACTTTATCTTTTCAAGCCTTGTTCTTTCAGCAAAACCTCTTGTTGATATAAGAAAGAGTCCTGTAAGTAAAGTGGTTAAATTACATCTTTATATGAACATGTAGTAGCTCTTCAGGTAATTGGAAACTTTTACCTCATGGTGGGAACTTTGCTCTCTATATGTTTTCGGATGTTGCTTTTAAAATTTATCCTAATAATCTGTGCTATTTTGATGGATGTCATTGTTCAAATGTGATTACTTCTTGAGGTCCAGAGCTGTTGCTGACTCCTATAGAAATAACAAGTGTCTAACAAAATAAAACTTTTACTTGGATACCTTTCCACAAGGGGTTTGGACACTTAACTTTTATAATGCAATTAAGTGCAAACAATGGACACCACGGCAATAAAAAGTCTTAATTGAAGCACGTAATGTATTTTTATTTTATATCTCTTAGATCTTGCTCATTGTCAGTCTAACCTTGTGGAACTCAGTAAACTTCTTCAAAATTTAGAAATATTACAGAGGACTCAGTCAGCACCAAATTTCACAGACATGCAGGTAAATATGATTGAACATAAATCATTACACTGAAATATTTGTTCTTTCTGTTAAGGGAAATATAGAGATGTTGTCTGTTAACTCAGGATGTTTTTCTGAAGTAATAGTGAATCTTGGATGAAATGCTTATCTTATACGTCTGTTGTAATCTTGTGTAGTACTGTTTCTGTTTCATGTGTAAACAAATAATTAAGATGTATTCAGTATTTGAGTTAAATAGGGCAAATCAAATGATAAGTAATTTGCAAAACAAAACTGAGGACTGTTGCAATAGAACACATTTATAAATTGAAGTTGTATTTAAGGAGTTTTTGTTGTGTTGAGATAACATTTTAAGTTTTTTAAGGATTGGAGACCCAAAGACCCTCAAAGATGAAGTTGCATGCTCTAGAAAAGGGGGCATAGTACAAAGGTCCCAAGTTTTGGACTGTTTCCCAGTTCAGGGTGAGTTTTCCTTTTACCAGAAAACAACAGCAGATCCTAAATCTTAAATACTTTCTTCCATTTTCACTAAATCTTCTTGTCTGTACAAATGCCTGAGTAGTACCACAACAGAAATCCATGAGGATTTCGAGATCATGTCCTAAATATTATGTAGCCATGAAAATAAAGGGCACCAGTAGTTTTGCTAAAGGAGCTAACTGTACCATGTGTTTATGAAAGTGTACAGATAGCTACAGCTGATCCCTGCTCCAATTTCGGGCCTAGCAGCAGCATTCTTCTCCTTACTTTCAAATTTGTACCTAATGCTACAATTCTTTACTAACTTGCTGTATTGTCTGTGTTGCTTGTGTCAACTTAATAGCACTTTGTTGCTTTTAACTATTTGTGTAATGTAGGCTAACTGTGTAGATATTTCAAAGAAAGACAAGCGGGTCACGAGACGATGGAGAACAAAAAGTGTCAGCAAAGATGCAAAAATTCAACTTCAGGTACTGAATGCACAATGTTTTACTTTTCACTGTACTTTATGATTAAATTCTAAGCATGAAATTGTGTATTAGCTGAAAGTAGGAAGTCAGTGTGCTGTCTTCCATGTTTCTGATGAAGTAAATTAAATCTCATTTTGTTGTTCAAAACCTAGAGAAGATAGTGAGAAAAGTACTGATTTTATTTTCATTCATATGAAAACATTGCCATCTAGGGAAAGGAGGGGGATCTGAATATTAGTCAATTAAGGTATTCAAAACTCAATATACACACACCATATGGGGATATTGCTATTCCAAATCAAAGTTGCAAAGAAGGGCAGCTGCCTTCAAGTGAACAAGTGACATCAAGTTAAAAGCAGAATGAAATACCGAACACACCAGTAGTCTTTGTCAAGACCTATACTTGGAATATTACCAGTTATAAGTACTTTCACAAGCCTTCTGTAATGGAGAAGGCTCATATGGGAACAAATAAAATAACCAAGAAATAAATTATGTGAAGGAAGAATTTACTCCATCCTTCCCTAGAACTGAAAGCACAGAAATAAATAAGCATAATGTGCATGTATTACTGCCTAGTGTTTTGTTGGAAGCACTTGTGTATTCTGAGGTTTGATCCAAAACCTGATCTTTTTTATAATTAAGCAACTGATAATGAGGACTATTCAACTGGCTTTGGGAGCCAACAATCACCACTGTGATGTCTGCTACTGAGTAAATAAATGCAATACATTCAAATATCTTGAAATTAGTACAAACTTTGAAAGCTTTTAATATGTCCCCAGTAGGCACATTAAGGAGTTTTCATTTAAGATCAATAATCTTAAGGAAGGAAGAGTTGATAGTTGCATCAGCTTTCTCATTGCAGCTCTTGTAGTTTATTTTTCTTTTTACCTATTATACTTTGATAATCACAATGAGGCATCTGTTGGGATTAAAATAGTTTATTAACAAAGGAATTTTTGTGATTGATGTCATGTCATGCAGTTGAAGGATCACAGTTTTTCCCTGGTGCTGAATAACACAGGGAAATGAAAATATCAGTAAAATGCATGCAAGTACTTCATGCCTGTGAAGAGTCAGTCACCACTGCATATGCTCTTCTTTCATGCCACAGTAACCTCAGAGAACTCCTATCCACAAAAGTGATGAAAGCAGTCAATGTATTATGATTTATGGTTGGTCATAGTGAATAATGAGCTGTTCCCATGTTACCTACACTTTGCCAAAGTAGCACTGGCCTGGGCTTCCATGAAACTGCTGTTTGTGGTTTGGCAGGGGTCTGCCTCAGCTCCTGAAAATTTCAAATAGGGTTCCCTTGAGAGAGTTTGTGTGCATGGCACTGCTCTACATGGGTCTGTCACTTCTGTATTGATAATGAACTCTGCCTAACTTGGGTCAGCATTAATTCCTGCCAAGGTTCATACTGCAAATATAAAGTTTATTTTGTTATGGCACAGTATTAAGTTATTGTTGTCTGATCTATAAATTAATTTGCAGTGAAACAGAAACAATAAAATTGTTCTAAATTGTATGGAAGACAAAGAATCCTTGAGGGCTACTCCATTATCTTGCCTAGTTCGATAGTCTCAGTTAATTCTTCCAAGGGCTGTCCTGTCTCCTGAGTGCTAGATCTGTGGTCTGTAGGAAGATAGCCTCACAGACTCATTGTGTTATTCCTAATTGGCTTAGGCTGCCACTAAAATGTGGATGTCCTCTGATGCCTACAAGCCCTTTAAGCTAATTCCCATTTTGCTCTTCTGTTAGACACTCCTACTTCTTGGTCTTCCTTATTTCTCATGTTTTCAAGACTGCTTCAAGTCTTTCTGAACTGTTTATCAGGATATCCCCTGCTGAGAATCATTTTGTCTGATTTGTGATCATTGTTTTCATGTTGCTTACACATGATTTGCTATTGAATGGTTGACATTTGGTACTAGTAAGATTTCTGTTGTACTATTACTTTCCTCATACCTCCATACATCTTGTTAGTTTTAGGGAATAATGCTAATTTTAACAAACTAACTTTAAGCTAGTTTCACTGTTAATTCCATTTGGAGCACTTGAACCTATTTTTTTAAGATTGAGCAGTTTTTAACTACATCAAAGACATTCTGATAGTACAAAGTTGAGAGCATCCTTCTGAGGAGCATAAAATTAGGGAGCTTTATATAAAGGTGTGTGCTCTGTTAGTGATGGGGAACGAGGGTGTGATTTCTGCTGGGTCAGTATCCTCTGCATATGAGGCAAGGAGAGAATTCTCCCATCCAGGCTTTGTATTGTGCTTGTGAACATTCTTTTGTTAATGAGATAGCTTTTATTGGATTCCTGCTAACACATTCTTGCAGTATGAATGCTAGGTGCGTGATGTATTTAAAACATACTTTTTCTTGTAAGTAAAGCTGCTTGATTTTTTTCCTAGACATTAATATTTACCACTGAAATATGCCAGTTTTGTGTGCAGTTGACTTTGTCCATACAGCTGATCCCTGTAACTTGAGTGGGGTTACTCCCTGAAGTAAAACTAAGCATAGCATGTGTCTATACATTTGCAGGTTTGGGTGTTTACTATTGTTAAGTTGTTTAAAATTAACAGCTGAATTTACAGGACTTTACTCAAGAGTAATACATTCACTGCTTCTCTTAAGAAAGATTACTTTTATGAAGGAGGTTCATTTTGTTTTTAAAAAGCCTAATTAAAATTTTGTGAAAATGGCCTGCAACAACAGGTTTGTTGATCTGTATTAATTCATTTGACAAATTATACTTTTGTGCAAGAACTGAGTCATGGGTTTTGTTTTGGGGGTTTTTTGTGCTTTTTTGTGGTTTTTTAAAAATTGATAATTTCCCTTTGAGTAAAGGGCTAAGTTATCATTCTCATGACAGCTTCAAAGGAAGAAAAAAAAGACATTACTGCAAAATAATAAAGAACCAGTGATATTTTGGTTTCCCACAAGAGCTCAAAGTTCTAAAGTTCAAGACTTCGCAGGGGGAATAGTTTAATAGAGAGCTGTGTGTTATGGAGTAATCTGAAAAATCATCTTGCTTTACTGAAGCTTTCAGGTCAGAACTGAAACCAGACCCAGACTAGTTATTACTTTTTCCCTTAAGTAAGTATTGCTTTTTATGGCAACTCAGATTGACCTCACTTTCTATTGTGTTGAGGAGAGTGTATGGTTCTGCAAAACTGACTATTCCCATTTTAATAATGCATACCTTCATTAATAATTTTATATACATATAAATTTGTGTATCTCTCTGTACATAGGTCTGTCCCTACTATTTAAATAAGAATATTCTTCCATACTCTTATTCACAGGATGGAAATATTTTTGTGGAGCACAAAGAGCTTTACATCATGCAAATGATCTGTTCTCTGCTTTAACAGAGTTTGTTCTCAGTATTTTAGAGGTTATTCACATGTCATTTTAATGTGAGAATTGTATAAAATATTGCACCACAAGTCTTTTTCTGTGATCATTAGAAAACCCTTCCAAATGTCAGTGGCATGGCCACTAATATCAGCCAGAGGGTGAAGTGCTTGGCCATTATCCACTGTAGCAACCCTGCTAGGAATGTCATAGACGCAAGACAGTTCAGCTAATAATTGAAATACAATATCCTGTTCTTCAGCATGGTGTCCATGTATCCAATCTACATGTTGTTATTTGTATGACCATCAGGCTTCTTGCAGAAAAAGTAAAAATGTGCATAGATCTAAAAATGATGTAGTGGCTAGAGGATACAGGGGAAGAAAAATGTAAAGGAATTGAGAATTGTTTTCTAAAGGCAGAAAGGTGTATTTCCTAGTCTTCCAAAATCTTAAAATGGCTTCAAAATAATGGCATTTTGATTAAAGATTAAATAGAATGACTTTATGACAGATGTGGAGCTCCTCTGCATTAGACAGTCACTTGCTTGACTTTAATGTACTGTGAAAAATTTTCTTGCAAGTAAAATAAAGGTAAAATTAATGTAAAATTAAGCAGGACGAGGCCACAAGTTAGACATGCAGAAAAGGAAGCAGTTGTTGAAATGCTTAGTTTTTATTTGTGCTCCTTTATCTGAGTTTTTGCCTTGGTTTGGAAGTCAAGGCTTCAATAATGTATGGGAAAAGCAGGTGGAACTTTAAAAAGTGATTTATGGAGAAAAGGATTCAGTAGGCTGAAGGATGGATGTGGAAATGCCAGAGCTATGTACAGGAATGTTTACTTAAGAAAACTCACTAGATAACATACACACTGAAAAATTTTACCATTGAGCCACATGCATCTTCAGTGACCAGAGTTTATGCACTTCACTATTGCAAAGTGACCTCTTTCAGAATTCATTTTCTAAATGGTCAAGTGGCTCCAGAAGGAGTTTGATTTTTGTTTTATTTTCTGGCATGCTGTAGCATCCTTTTTGTTCTCTTATTCCATTATTGCCTTATAACTCTGAATGGCAATGCTAGTTGATTTTTTTTTTGTAGCCTTAGTGAGTACACTGCAGTCCAACCCATCTGGAGATAATTTTAGTGAAGTATCCAGCTTTTTATGTCTCTGGCATGCACAGCTGAAAACATGATATGTCCTCAACATGTGTAGGCCATAAGACTTAACAAAATGGAAACCCACTTAAAGACTCTCCCTCTCCCTTTTCTGATCACCTTTCATCTTCCTGTGTCCCCTCAATCCCTTCCCTTCTCTTTTTCTACTTCCTTCTTTTCTTGCATTCACTGTCAGGAAGGGCCGGCACCGAAGGGCCAGTTCAGCACAACACGACGCCGGCAGAGACTGGCAGCTGCCGTGGCTACAACAGTGAGTGGATTTAAAAATCAAGGGATAGCTCTAAGGATGGGAAGCTGTGTAACTTGATTGTGTAATAAGCTTATAAAAATGTTCCTTGCACTTTTTGGAGGTGTCCATGCTACCCACTTTCAGCTGAGTTTCTTAGAAGTGGTCAGGCCCAATACAAATGTGTTCCATAAATGTGGGTCTGAGCTTGTTTACATGGTACATGTCCCTCCTCCTCCTTTATGTAAGTGCAAGTGACAGACTCAGGCCCTGCACGCAATAAGTCTTTGACAGACTATACAAAATAGAAGAAAAAAAGATCAAATTCTGTTAAAAGATGTTGTGACAGTTTTAGCAAGACAATAGAACTAAGGAGATTTGTTACAAATATCCATGAAATTATAACATTTCCTTATATTTTTATAAGTAGTATAAGGTTAGCCTTTTTGTTTGAGGCACTTTCTGTTTATGTTCCATAATCCCAAAAAGTCATATTACTACCTCAGTGTCTGTACGTAGTTTTGCTAATTCTCTAAATCTTTGTCAGAAAATAGGGAGCTATGAAATCAGCACCAGGGCTGGGAATTAGTTGTGAGAAGTCCTGTTTGTGAAATTGAATTGCCATCAAGAGAATATCTTCAGCTGCTGCTTTATCAAGAAAGTATTCATTAGCCCAATATAGACATTTGTACTAATCCATCAACAGATAAGTACAACAGCTAGATAGGGAGGACTGTTCAGCCTAAGACTGAAGTGAGCTTTAAATGCAAACTCCTTATCTAGCCCAAGCAGTGAATGTCTTCACCAGGCTGAAGTATTCCAACTGCTCCAGGCAGAAGCTAAAATCCCCTAGATCTGACATAGTTTCTGCTTAAGCATAACTATCTTGAGCTTCTGCTACCTGAACCACAAACTCAGTTACTGCTATGCTCTTTTAAAATATATGAGACATATCAGTGTTTATCCAGCTTCGAAATGAACTCATCTAAATTTATTCCTCTGTAATCAGTTGATGCTGAATGCGTGCTCTGTAATTGATTGCTGTTTTGACTGTGTTGTTCTGCTTGCCTAGCACAGAAATCTGCCTGATTCCCAGTTTACAGGGCTGAGCAGTGTTGGTGGGAGGTTCTAACCAGAAGGCTCAGGAGCAGTTAAATAGCCTTTGCAAGGGCTGTACTTCTTACCCAGGGAGTGCTTCAGTAGACAAATGCAGCTGGACTGGGGTTGGAAGGCACTAAGAGAACAGAGAATGGCTCAGTTGTTACTTGCAGCTCAAGTGAGGACCTGTTGAGTGAAGTTTTGGAGGAGCTGGAAAAAATGCTAGAGGAAAGAAAGCTAGAGGCACCAAAATGACTCTGAGGCTGTTGCGGTGCTCCTGGCCATGGCCTGTTCTTCCAGGCTGATGCACGAAATGGTTGTTTCTCCCACACAGTGAAGCTGTGTGCATAGACTGAGGGATACAGAATTATATCAGCTAAATGCACAGCAGAAAGAGGTTTTCCTTACAACCCACTCGGCCAGGAACAGTCTGTTCCTAACTGAGCATGTAATTCTGAGGAAGGTGATGGATGAGTGGGTGCAAGGCCTCTGGTGTAAAGCAGGAAGTTGGGACAAGGTTCATCTGAGGTCGTGTCTAGAAGTGCCTCTATGGAGAAAACTAGAGAGATGGATCAAGAAACTAAATATTTTTTCAAAAACCTACAAAAAACCAACAATAAAAAACAACCAAAAAGCGAATGGGTAGTAAAGTCAGGATCAAGTCACCATTAATACAGAGAGAAAGCACAGCCGTGTAAGGAGAAAAGGGGAAGAGAATTACATTGGCAGTGTTTCCTGGACTGTTGCCTATTCAAGAGAATGAAAATGGCTGTTTAATGTGGTTTTATTTTCATCTGTTATGGAAAGTAGCTTGGAAACTTTTCTAAAAAATGCTTATGAGGAGAGTTCATGTCAATCAACAGCTCAGTATTTTTGGTTCTTGAATTTAAAGCAGTCAGCAAGGCTACTTGTCTCTGCCATGTGAATGTATATTTCTTGCAAGTAGTGTGACGTATTTGTAGAACATGGAAATTCTGTTTCTAGGGCATAATTGAAAATAGTATTTTTTCAATAAACACCATTGCAGAAAACTTTCTTTTCAGCCTGGCCAGCTGTGGTTTGAGGCAGAAATGGTGGATCTAAAGCAGATCTCTTCAGCTTGATTCATCAGAGAGTGACTAAAGAGCCCCCCCTGCATGTGTGGGCAGCCTGCCTGCAGCTCTGCCACTCCCTGTGGGTCTGGGGAACCTCCCCCATCACCACAGGCTTGTGGGGCTGGGCAGACTCTCCCTCAAGCTCTGGCATGACGGCTGGTGCCAACTTCTTTCCTGCCTTCTGGATGGTCTAGAGGGTTGGGTATGTTCTCCATACATGCAGGTACAGTGTACATACCTACTCTGCCCTCCTGGAGCCACCTGGAGCAGTTGAAGCTTTGTGATGCTCCCAGTCAAAGTTCTGGAAACATGCTCTCCCATTTAAGGAAAGGAAAATTTTTGGAAAAGAAATTAGAAATTAACCTATGTTTAGCCACAGTAGTCCATTTACGTAATGTTGCTGGGCTCTTGAGACAGGTAATCTGGTAATTGTGAAGAAGATAAAGGGTTACATCTCCAGTATATAGAAGGAATTTATTTTACATCTTCTGTTAACAAATTCTTCTTGATATGAGGATAAAATGAGGTCCAGTAAAAAAATATGTACTTTGTTGATATAGCTGGGTTACATCTCCAGTATATAGAAGGAATTTATTTTACATCTTCTGTTAACAAATTCTTCTTGATATGAGGATAAAATGAGGTCCAGTAAAAAAATATGTACTTTGTTGATATAGCTGGAAATCAAAATACATGAGAGCAGGAATAAAGCTTATATTAGATAGGTGCCACAGAGTTATTATTTAATGTACTAGATGTATCTGGAAACTGAGAAAAACAGAGTGGAAAATGTATTTCACAGAGTACACTCATGAGTGGAATGATTAATAGATCCAACAGGATTTTGAGGGTTTCATTGGAGAATCAGAACCTAAACCTAAAATGTGTACTGATGTCAGTTTTTACAGGAAGGAATTGATAAAACTGTTTCCCGATCTAATCAAATAACAAAGTACCAAGTTCAACCACTGATGACACTGTTTCTAGAACTCATCTGTTGATAATAATTCTTAGTAATATGACTTTTTAAGTTATCTTTTGCTCTCTATCATGCCTTGGAATAGACATTTTATATTTTTGCCCCATTTTTCATATTTGAATAATTACATTGGGCTGCAGTGTGAAATTCTTGCTTTACGCATTTGATCAATCTAATGAAATTAATGCGATTTAATGTACTAAACAGTGCTTGATACATTAAACAGTGGTTAATGACAAAATGTAGTTCTGCATGTCTTTCTGTTGCTTTTACAGTTGAAAATTGTGTTCTTGGCCTCATTTTCATATGAATGCATGTAAATGGTAACATTAAAGTAAAATATGAAATACTCTTGCACACGTATCACTTACATAGCAGTGGTAGCCATACAGTGCATATGTAGCATAGAGGTAACTGCTCGGTACATGATACATGTGTATATAACTTAGAAAGTCTTGCATGTACTTTTATTTTTATTACTGTACCTGAAAAGTAGAGGAGAAAGTGAAGTGGAAAGATAATAAACTAAATTCTTTGCTTCATCTTACTAAGCTGTATCTCTCTGCATTTATTTATGGTCCATGTATTTTAAATGCAAATCAGGCAAAGTTTTGATTTTATTTTGTTGTCATTGTTTATTTGTTTAGTTAAAAAGAAAATAGAAAGAATATGCTTCTTCCCTCTTCATAATTGCCAGTACAGTGAGTTTCAACTGAAAATTTACAAGTAGTTTTGAAAAACTTCAATGGTATATCTGATATTATATCCTATTTCTGGATCTGTGGAGGAACTTACATACTTCAAATGTTGGTATTGCAACAACAGACTCATCTACAATTACTCTCAAAATGTCCAAATATAAAGGACATGTCTCATGGTTCAGTTTTCCAGTAATCTTCTAAGCATTAGGAAATCATCCATTTTTTGTAAACGTTAGAATTTAAATACTCCATCATTAGCTGTGTGTTTAGGCCTTCTTTTTTCTATCTCAGTGAAAAAATTCTAGAGAAATCTGCATCAGCTGTATTGAGATTTAGGAGAGTAAGAAGTTACATGTTCACTCTTGCCATATTCTTCACATTGTGAACTAAGTCTTTTAAGAAAAAAAAATTGTTTTGCTTCAATAGAGTCAAAAGTTTGGTTACACCTTATTCAACATTTCTTCTCTGTTTCTCACTGTAGGTCCCTTTCAGTGCTACGATGTCACCCGTTCGATTGCATTCATCCAACCCCAACCTCTGTGCAGACATTGAGTTTCAGGCTCCCCCAAGCCATGTGGCAGACCCTCTGGAGTGCTCTACTGAGTACATGAAGCTTCAAGAAGAATTCTGCTTGATGGCACAAAAAGGTAGCTGGAGATGCCAAGCCTTCCCTGTAACGTGCTTCTCTGTTGTGTTTCTTTGTTGCCCTCACTTAGTTATGGCCAGGGCTTTCATCTGCATTGGGTGACACTGTATAAGAGTTTTTAGCTGCTTTTTTATTAACCTTCTTATATTTTCCATGCATGTCATAAATGTAGAGCTGGGTAACTTTGAAATTGCTTTCCAAGTCTTCTGAACTGCTTTCTCCATTCTGTAAATAAGTGACTGAATTTGAAAACATTTTTTTCCTCAACAAAATGTATTATTTCTCCCCAAAGATGATTCAGAATGTAACTGCTGCACATAATCCTGTGAAATCATTTTTGTGCAATGTTTTCCATGTCAATGGAATCAATGGGAAAAGAGCTTATTACAGGAACGTACTTTTGAATTGCAATTTTATTGCCCGTAAGTGAATGGTCCTACAAACAAAAAAATACCATTTTAAGAAGGTTTTCTTAACAGTTTGCTGTTATATAACAAGCATAGAAAAAATGTGAGACTGACATCTTAAAAAATTCGAAACCTGTTTAAAGACCAAGCAATCATCTTTATTAGTACAATATTAAGTCTAGCAGAACTGATGTTTCTGTTACTTTGAAAAGTACAAATAAAAACCAGAAAGAAAATAACACACATTGGACACAGTTTTTCCAAATGTGCACCTTTCCATATGTTCAGCACCAAGAATATGCTCAGATGAGATATGTGTGAGCATACAGTATGCACATTGCAATCGCAAGCTGTAGGTGTTTGTACTTAATTTGGCATGGATTACTTGAAGTTCAGGCCCTTGTTTCAAATGTCCATTACTGTGGGATGGAAGTCTCACTCTGTGTTTATTGCTGAAATATTGTAAGACATGGCAATGTGATTTCTGTAGCCAAGAAAACACCTGTTTTATTTTTTTTCTTTTTGCTTAGTGCATTCTCTTTTGAAGTCTGCCTTTAACAGCATAGCTATAGAGAAGGAGAAGCTTAAACAGATTGTTTCGGAGCAGGATCTTACAGGCCACAATGCTCAAATAGCTCACCTCAGACAGTCCCTCTCTCAGGTATGTTCTTGATTTGATTTCAAGCACATCTATCTTGCCTAGTGCACTATTTCTTTTGTATTTTAGCCATTTCCTTTCACGTCAAAGGAGCCAAGAAAAAGCCAAGTTCTCAGCCAGAACTATGGCATATTCTGTTATGATGTAGATATAACCTCACTGCATGGGGAGGTGAAGGATATCATTTGTGTAAGCATGTATCTGTTAGGATTTTCCAAAGTAAAGAAAAAGGATCACGTTTTTATACAAATGCTAGATGTCTTTCTTGGAGCTGTTCCAGCACAGCTAAGGAAATAGTCTTGTTTTTGTAATTAAGTTTTAAATTTTGACCGTATATTGTCAGATTTGTTATATATGTCCGTGTCTCTAAATGCAAATGAATCCTGGGTTGCAATATAGTCATGGGTAAATTGGATTTCCAGATACAGACCTATTAACCCTCCAGCATCTCTCCCACTTAAGCTAAAGGAAAAATTATAATTTGCTTTAGTGGGGGAGAAGAAATTAGCAACAATAAGTCCTCAGTTTGCAAAATAACTCAACTTTTCAAAATTCATTGTCAAGGAAGCATAAAAGCATTTGCTGGATTGGTGTGGAGGACTGCATCTGCAAGAAGAATGAGCAGATGTTTAAAGACAAACCTTTCTTTAGATGCAGATGCATATCATGTTATGCAGGTTGATTTCTGTGCGTTGTGATAAAAAAGGGTTAGGAGCGAGAGATAAGGTAAGCATTTCTGGTTATTGACACAAATTTATCTAAGACCTGTGGATATTTATTAAAAACTTAGATGAAATAGGGAATCATGTTTTCTTCTTGGTCCTGGCTTCCAAGGTTAGTTTGAAAGTCACTGTCACACATTAGTTCACAGCCTCAGTGGAGAGGAAGTGGAAAATTGACTGTGACTGGGTTTGTCCAGTCTCCTGACCAGGGTTGAGCTGTTGAAGAAGCTACTGTCAGGCTGCTGTTAGTCATTACCTTCCCTCTCTGAGGGATGGCAACTAGGAACATGCTCAGACCATTTCAGAACAAAGCAAAATTGGGTGATTTAAACTGTTCAGTGACAGTTTAAACTTACCTATTTTCCTTTGTCTTTCTTTGTTTTAGTACATTCATGCAATCTATTCCTCAGTCTGCAGTAGGGGGAGACAGAAGAAGGTTCTTACTCCATTACAATAGTCCTTTTCTACAGAAACAAAATGTCTCTCTGTTCTTATTTTCTATAATCCTCAGTGCTGGGGATATATTAATGTTAAATCAGCCATGTTTTATATATGTAGCATATTATACTTCTGGATTTCAGAATCTCACGCACTAGTCTTTCCAACCAACAGATAATACATATTTATGCATCCAAATTTGTAATCTAGGTTGGACTTTAAAATAGGAGAAAATTCAGCAGATAGCAGACACCAGTTGAATTTTGCTGGTATTTGTTATGTAGTGGATCAGTAGTTTGAAATAAATACAAGGGTAAACCTATAAAATTGATCTGGGTGGGTAGACAATGATACTAGCAATGTTGGTTTTACTGGAAAGAAAACAATTTCCATTTGCAGCCTCTTAGAGCTGATAACCTTGACTCAGGAGAGGCTGTGTAGTTGTAAACCAACAATTGCCTTTTGGGCATTTTGTGGCTAGTTCCCATGTGTTGTTCTGCAGTTTCAGTCTTTGTTGCTGTATTCACTTCCCATTTCCATAATGTACATAACCCACCAGTACACCTGCCAAAGAGCACTCTGAAGAGCTGAGGTAGAATGCCAGTGTTACATTGTGGGAGAACATCTGTCCCCCCATCTCCTGAAAAGAAGTGAAGGCAAAGTAACCAAAGATGAAATCATGTTGGAGAGGATCTCAAAATAGGTATCTCCCTATAAATGAAAGAAAGGAGGTTCTGTGATTTTTTTAGGAAATTGCTGGAAAGAAGCTTTTTTTCTTCTTCTTTTGTTTTTTTTTCTATTTTTAACTTTTCTTTTTCCTAATGTTTACATTTTAATTTTAAATGAAATGTGCAATTTTTATTTTAAGGCTCTCAACCAGAATGCTGAACTAAGGAGTCGCTTGAACAGAATACATTCAGAATCTGTTATTTGTGATCAGGTTGTCAGTGTAAATATTATTCCTAGTCCTGATGAGGTAAGACTTTGGCCTTTAATGGATTTAGAGTACAAACAAACCTTGCTAATTCTCACTAAATAGATGAAACACACCTGAAAAATTATTGAATTTTTCACATTGGCAAATGTTCAATCATAGAAAAAGTCAGGTTATATTTCCTTACCTACAATAAAACTTCAGTCTTTTGTTTTCCATACATCAGACATGAAAGAACTCAGCTTGGTGTCTTTAGAGGAGCAGAGAAGGACTCCAGTTTTGGAATAGTAATTGTTGGCTGTGGGAATTAGTGAGGTTTTACTGTATTTGAATGTATCACACAGTAGCTAACCAATTCTGCATCTTAGTTTCTTGACAAATCAAGAGAACCATTAATTATTTAATGACCTGATTTTGCAAGTGTCTAAAGGGCCTCATGTTTAGAATCTTGAGTGGTACTGTTAAAATGAAAAGCTTCAGTCCATGAACCAAGCACTGCACTAATATTTTTTGCAACATCTAGTTTTCCTTGTTTTGCTTTCCTTAGTCAGCAGATTAACAAACATTTGTATTAATAACAGTGAGCTTCCCTTGTGAAAAATCTGAATTTGTGAACTGTAATATATTATGATGAGTATGGTCACTTTGGCAACCATTCTGCATGCATTTTACAAAAATGTTTTTGATTTGTCATTTCCGCTATTTTTTTTCTATGCATATGTCATTTCAGTTAACATAGTCTTGTCTCCTAGTTATTTCTTCCAACAAGCAAGAAAGGTAAAATTGTTTCCGTTTATTTGCTTTCTGAAAATGTCTAAGCAATTTTTCCAAGAATCCAGCATGTTGGAGGCTAGCAACAGAACATAGAAGTGAAGTGGTGCCACAGCACAGCAATCTACAGTGAAGTTTTGGGCAATGACCTTCTCTTCTGTTCTGTATTTTTTGTTGCTTAGCTGTTTCTTTTTCATTTGTTCATCATTGTCTTGGTAGAAGTAAGCCTGACTGAAGAAGTTTTTCAAAGTTTCCAGATCTCTCATTCACTTATCTTGCTCGTTTTATATATATATCTCCATGATCTTGCTGCATAGATAATGCTTGTGTGAGGGTCTTTTTCAGGTAGGAACATGTGTATTTTTCCAAGTCCCTCTAGTTTATGTGAAACCTCAAAATTTTCGTCACTTCCTGTAATGATTACAGTAAAATGAGACTCTGTTTTCATTATAAGTCATCAAGCATCACAGTCCATCTACAATCTTTTAAGTCCTAATGAAAAAAGAATGGGTTTTGACTTCTTGGCTTGTTTATGCTTTTTTGGGATGTTTTGTTAGTGCTTTTTGAGGTAACTGTATGGAATAATTCTGCAGAATTACGATGTCAACAAAACCATATGCAGGAATTCTGGAATAAGATTAACTGGGATTGTGTTGCAATCTGAAGAGTTAACTGTGTTTAAAAGGATTTCAGTAGTTTCATCTCTATTATCTCCCAGGGACAACATGCTGTAGGAAGTAAGGGATTAGGTCCAAGATCTGTTTCCCTCCACAGCAACAGATCCTGTGATAAAATGGTACAGGGAGAGCATCTTAATTTTTTCTTAATGGGATAGCCTGCAGGGTAACATTGAAATCTGGTGTCCCACCCACCACTACCGGAAGAGGAGGGTATATTTCACTGTTTTAGCCTGCTGCACTACTGACATCAACGTGGCACAGTTTTGAATCCTTGACTTTGCTGTTACATTTCTTTATAATAAACCATAGAGAGTTCATTTCTTTAAGTAGTATTGGGTCAGTGTTAATGGCATAATGCAAATGAGATTAGGAGTATAAACATAGAATAAAAGCCCATAAAAATACATATTATAGCTATCCTCCTAAATATTCAAACATTTCATGCATTGTTACTAAACTGGTTCACATGGTCATTTATTTGGAAAGTAACATAACTCCCAGACCTTATAAATCTTTATAATTAAATTTTAGTTGTATCAAAGCTAGCTCTCAGTGATGTAATTTGTTATTACTAGAGGTAATTTAATCTGAAGTTCATGGTTGAATTTGTCTGACACAATCCAACTATTGTCCACAAAATCAATTCTCTGCATAAAGAAGTAGATCTGCAATTTCATACTGCTAAAACTTGGCAGTAGATGCTGGGCAGGACTCAAATGAAGACATGTATCTCATTGTTCAAAATGCACTTTATTTTGTCACGCATAGTGTCATTTGTTAGGTACTACTAAAAGTCCTACTAACATGCTATCTTTACTCCCTGTACTTGTATTTGCCATAGAAATCTTACTCAGGTGACTTACCCCTTCTACATGTATTTCTTTAATATGAGAAATAATACTTTTACTTTTCTGTGCTTTATTTACAGACAGGTGAACAAATTCATGTCAGTTTGCCACTGTCTCAGCAAGTTTCTAATGAAAGCAGGCTCTCTATGTCTGAATCTGTTTCAGAGTTCTTTGATGCACAGGAAGTGCTTCTATCTGCCAGCTCGTCAGAAAACGAGGTAGGCTGTGACAGCAAGTGGCGGCTGTGCTGCTGGACACAGTTAGGTAGTGCTACCACAAGTGAATTTTTTAGTAATGCTACTTAGAATAAAAAGGTATCAGAATGTGTAAAGTGTAGATAAACAAACCTGAGATCACATAAAGAGGTGCAGGAGTTCCCTGAAGTGTAAAACTGAGTTGAAAGTTAGTTGTGTCAGTAACTTAGGCTCAGCATATGTCCTTTCCAGGCTGTGGCAGTTCCACTGAAGGATGACATAGGCAGTTACAGCTGGCTGTGCAGTTAATTAAATTTAGATTTTCAAATATTCTTTAAAAAATCTTATACTACATATGTGTATAAAATTATTCTCTGTAATGAGAGAAATAGACAAAAAAGTAATATTTCTTGAAAAAACAGTTTTGTAAAAAAAAATTTAAAATATTCTTAATGCTGATGAGATTCTTGTTTTTCAAAATAATAGATCAATGTTTACGTAATTTGTTTGCTAAAACGTAAGTCACATTTTATTGTTTGGTTCTTTATAAACAGCACAAATCTGACTATTTCTTTTCACCTCCCATCCCTAGAGCATTATGTTATCAATTTCTTTTCATCCCTGATCTTACTTGAAGCCACCTTTTGCAGATCTCATGTCTGTATTTGGATAATAAGGAATTCAGGAACGTGAGGACAACGTAGCATTTTTTTTGACCCTTTTAGTGCATTGGCACTATGGACAGATTGAAACATTCAGTTCATTTAGCTAATAGTTTTAATTGGATAAAGAATATTTTTTTAATATCTGTGTTTCAGTTAACTATTTTTGTCTGTTTTGCCTGTATATTTTATATGTATTTGAGTTAATGGATATTTTATTTATGTTTTAGGCTTCTGATGATGAATCTTATATCAGTGATGTGAGTGACAATATATCTGAGGACAACACCAGTGTTGCAGACAACATTTCTCGGCAAAGTATACTGTGTTTCAAACTTTGAGAAATTACCTTGGTTATATTCATGTACCAGAATTACTGCATGTCAAAACAAGTCCAACTCAGCTGAAAACAATGAAGTTGGGCTTGCTTGTTCTGGCAGTTATTTGGTTGAATTGAGAGCTCTGTTTTTCTTAGTCTGGTGCTTTCTTATGACAATATTTTTCTTCCCTTCCCAGTTCTTAATGGTGAGCTGACAGGAGGCGCGTTCAGAAATGGACGGAGGACTTGTCTCCCAGCTCCCAGCCCTGACACCAGTAACATCAATCTGTGGAATATTTTGAGAAATAACATTGGCAAAGATCTTTCCAAAGTATCCATGCCAGTTGAGCTAAATGAACCTCTGAATACCTTGCAACATCTTTGTGAAGAGCTGGAATACAGTGAACTCTTGGACAAGGCTGCTGAAACAGATGATCCTTATGAGCGCATGGTAATGCTTTTAGTGTAGCACTTCTGGCTGTGTTAAAAAGGGAGCTGTTGAGTGGGGTCTATGCAGGGTCCTCTCTTTCTCCTCCTGGTCACAGACAACAGACCTCCCTGCTGGGTCGCAAAAGTGTTGTCAACAGTTACAGCTGGTAGGTTTGATCTGAACAAGGCTGCGGGATTTTTCTTGACCTCAAACCAAGTCCTGCAGTTGTAACTCATTTATTTAGGATTAATCTCATGCTCTGTGTCTGTAGATGTAGGCATTGGCAGTTTCTAATTCTGCAGCATCCTTTCCTGGCTTTCAGTGGTCAAATCCAGCAGCCTTCAAGAGTTAATCAAGTCTGTGGCTGCCTTATGATCACTATAGGTGTGAATAAGATGTCCTCCCAGGCAATTTCTAGGAGAGAAGTTTTAAAACACCAGAAGAAAGTTTCCCTGGGTAGCCTGACCAGCTCCCCTGTAAGTCTGTTTTGGTTTTTTTAGTGACAGCCAGCAGCCTGTGCTCAGCTCTCAGGGTGCTTTTATCTGTCATGTCTCCTTTTCCTCAGAAGATACAGGGAAAGGCTGTAAGGGGAAGTTGGCAGTGTTGTTGCTGAACATATCTGCTGCTCCCTGGTATGGGTTTGCAGCACTGTGGATAGCTGAGAGAAGAGAGGTTGCATTTGGCTGTCACACAATCACATACTCAAGTCCCTGTTCTGCTGTGTTCACAAGGCCTGCAGGAGAGTGAGGAGTTCTAAGCACTGAAGAAGTTGAAGCTACCTTGAGAAAGGGAGTTGAATTATTCATCATCACATTCTGTTTTCTTACAAGACTCGGGAGGTGATCATAGTGGATTCCTTCCAACTCAGAGTATTCTGTGATTCTGTCCCTCACAAAAGGAGGGAGATTCTGTAAGAAGTAATGAGTAAAGCAGACTGATTGCTACCTTTATTGAAAAGTTTGGAAGGTCAGTAGCAGTACTTGGGAATACAACCAAACTTTTAAACAGCATCCCTAAAATGCAAACTGCATACCTGAGCTGAAGCATATGGAACTACTTGGAAAAGAGCTGAATACCCAAAGCTTGTGGCAGCAATGCTGTGAATACGTTACTGCTTGTTCACTGTTCTCTGAAAGAGCAGGACTTTGCTATCTTCAATAAGCATCCAAAAGCAGTGGAAACCTTTTTTTTTTCACACTACTCTCTATATCACAAGGATAGTAAACTCCAGTGTCTTATAGTTAAATTGAAAAGGAAGTTGAAATGAATCTGAAAACAGTTTTAGAGGAATGAAGGTTTTTACTGTTGAAGAAAAGCCTGTGAAAAAAGTGTTAATTTTGTTGATGCTGCATTTCTGAATAATACAAAATGAAAAGAGAATGGAGCACCTATTACACAGTGGGACAAAAACAAAGCACATTTGCCCCATTGGTAGCATATTGCCAATAGCTGACTCATTTTTATCCCTGTGTTGTTTTCTGAAGTTTTGTTTGGACTTCTGACTGGCTGATGTAATTTTTTTTAAAACTCTGAAAATGGGACTCTGTAAACTAAATAACCGTGGCATCCCACTTCACTTATTACTTCCAGTCAGGCATGGCTTAGAGATTATTAAATTGTGATTGTACATGTAGACAAGGGGGCTGGCTGTTAAGGCTGCATATGTGTGGAAGATTTGGAGATAACTCTGGGTTAAGAACATGCTAAGTGGGAGCTGTTCATGTTTGGCAATAAATAAAATAATTCCCATAGGAAAATGATATGTGATCTCATAATTAGAATTTATTACATACTATTTATTCACAGAAAGAAGGACTAGGGCTTCAGGTCACTAATGATAAGCTTGGTCAAAGGCAGAAAAACTGTGTCATTTGCAGATTGTCATTTTAAGGGACTGTTGAAAGACTGAATGAGGCCATGAAGAAAAAGAAATTATATCAACAGAAGAAATAAAGTTTATACTGGTTCTGGCTGGGATGCATGGTTTCACTGTCAGGCATGCTTCATTATTCCAGTTGTGACTCTGAGCAGAATGAGTTGAGTGGTACCACACAGTGATGGCACATACACAGGAGTGTCTGCCTGTTCTCATGTTCTGGTCTGTATTTTTACAGGTTCTCATAGCTGCCTTTGCAGCATCAGGCTATGCCTCTACATACTTTAGAGCAGGAAGCAAGCCATTTAACCCTGTGCTTGGTGAAACTTATGAATGTATTAGAGAAGACAAAGGATTTCGATTTTTCTCAGAGCAGGTAAACTTTGTTTTTAGATAGACACTCCTATTCAGATTTATCATTTTTGTTCTTCATTTTATATATAATCCTATTTTTCTTTCTACTTAGAATGGTTTGCTTTCTTAGAAGTAAATAAATATTGTTAATATGAGTGGACTTCTTTAAGGGCTAGAAGGAATACATCTTTATAGTAATCACTAGGAACTGTTTTAAGTACAATCACTTAAGTTGTATCTGTTTTCATAGCAACATGAGCTATTTAGTATTTTCATATTGCAATAACAATTGTGCTGTCTTAGGAATGAAAATTAAATGTTTTTGACTCAACCAAATTGTGTTTCAGGTTAGCCACCATCCTCCCATTTCGGCCTGTCACTGTGAATCGAAAAACTTTGTGTTTTGGCAAGGTATGCTTTTTAATTCAAAGGCATAACTCCTTTTTTATTGTCAAATAAAACTTGTAAAAGCTGAGCTTTGCATTTGGAACTTGCTCAGAATTTCTATACTTATTATTTTGAAGTGACATATTATAAACTCATGATCTGATTTATTTTACTCCAAATTCTCATTAAGAGTGAGCAAACATATTACAACTTCCTCTGTCACTTGCAGCCTGTTTATACTCTCCCATTTAAAAGGTTTTTGCCAATAAAATTACTGTTTCTTACAAACACAAGCAGTTCTTTTTACAGTTGAAAAAATTACTCTTTCTTTCCTTGTACCTACTGGTGTATGCCTTTAATTTGTATTGAATGTTTGCACAAGATATTTGACAATCATGCAGCACAGACGCAATTCTTAATTAAACTTACATTTAGTTTTTCTGACCTAATGTAATTTTCTAGTATTTTTTTCTTTAGTATTCTCTTGGAAAATTCACACTACCTACTGCCCTGTTTTGAATTGGATAGTCCAGCACAGATGGTCTGGTGCCACACAGATCAGTGCAAGGGGGAGACCTAGGTCATTTCAGTTTTTTAAGTATTTCACTGTTATATTCAGATATCAGGTGGAAAAACAAATTCTGGGGGAAATCAATGGAAATTCTGCCTGTTGGAACCTTGAATGTGACTCTTCCAAAGTAAGCTACTCTCTTGTTTTCAACCTTTGGTGCACTCCAGTCTGGGCTGCCTTGTGAATGGGTTGGAGTAAGCAGACGTGATGTGGATTGTACTGGTGAGGGTTTGTGCCCAGCTTTAATCTTTCCTTAGTGTTCATGTGGGGCTACTGGAACAGTTTTGAGCCTGAAGATCCATTTTTGGTTTTGGAGGAAGAATGTGCAAAGTGGTGAAGAGAGAGAGATAGAAATGTTTTGGGAGAGGGAACCCATGTTTTATGTGTACAACAGTGATGAGCTGTTCAGAACAAGGCTGCAGTGCAGGACTGTCAGCAGCTGGTGTTGTCCTAAGGCTCTCAGTGCCTCTGAGTGTTCCCTCAGAACAACAAGATCATGAAAAGTCTTTTTTCAAAATGTCAATAAACCGATGTATATTCTCCATACTTTGTATGGAGATGTTGGCAGAGCAGTGAGAGGCAGTAGCTTCACCACCAGGGAGACTAGTTGCAGCTTGTAAATCCTAAGAATATGCCAGGAGTGGGTACTTTAAACATGTCTTCTGGTTTTGTAGTGGTGTTCTTGTTCCTGTACATTGCAGCCAGCCTTTCTTTCTGCGTCTACCAATATAGCATCACTTCACCTCTTTATCCATCTCATAAAATTGAAGTAAATGCACTCTGGAGCAGCTTTGTCTTCTGTCTTCATGCCTTCCCCTAAGCTCTGAAGGAGAGTGTGCTTTGCATAATATAATCCTCTGGTTTTATTCTCTTGTTTGATGTTAGACATGCCTGACTGGATAGTCAAAGGGATGATGTGCCAGTGCGCTCCTGGCTTTCTACTTCCTTTCCTTGATCTCCTGTCCAAATTTCCCACACTTGTAGTATGGTTTTCATATTTATTTTGTTCTGTTTGTGATTTAATTGCATTTTCTGTTTATAGTTTCAATTCAGCCTTTTGTTGATCTTTGGGTCACTGTTCTGCCCCTATAGGAATCGTGGCCATAGCACTTCATGCTCTGAGGACAGTGAATAGTCCATGCAGGGCTTCAGTGGCTCATAATGTGTTTATTTGTGGTTTATAGCACCTTTCTGTAGTTCTGTAGCTTAGGTGAGCTTCTCTAAGGAGGATTAGTGATGTAACCAGATACAGAACTTAGAACCATCTGTGTGGGTGTTTTTGGGAAATGTGGTTTGTTTTTACAATAAAGGAGGAATGTTTTACTTTTTTTGTCAGCAATGTTCATGATTAATAGATATTACCAACTACTTCTTAATCTGTTCTTAGGTATGGAGATTACTATGTCTGGAACAAAGTCACTACTTGTATACACAATATTCTTAGTGGAAGGAGATGGATAGAACACTACGGAGAGATAACTATCAGAAACACAAAAAGCAGTGTTTGTATTTGTAAACTCACTTTTGTCAAGGTAACATATGGATGTTAATATATATCTTATATTCATATAACTGTAATTTAAGGGTACATCAAACTGTTTCTTCACTCTTCCTGAAGTCTGTATTCCACATTTTATCTTTTATTCCTTTTATCAGTATTCATAAAATGTAAATTCTCAAATGAGAATGCAATGTCAATTAGTAAGATTCTGTTCCTCTGAACATTTGATGTCAGTGTGTTCCATTGCTGTATAGCTGTGTGCTGTACTGTTGCTGGTTTTTGATTAAAAATGAAATGTCAACATTTTTTTATAGTAACACAATGAAAACACAAAGTCACTGTACACTGCCATGCCATTTTGCTTCTCCTTCTACTAGAATTTTTCAGTCAATATTTTCTCTCTTTACATTATGTATTGCTGCTTAGGTTCATAGTACTGTAATATCCAGGCAAGGATCATATATAAAAATAGAAGTTTATATAGCTATCTTACTAGCAAGTATTTTCCCTAAAAATAAATTTGTCTTCACATTGCACAAAAGATATCGATACCATTTTAGTGTTAACAATGGGATGTTAACATAAATCTGAAATTTGTGTTTTGTTGGATAATCTAAGAATGGGCAACTGGCTCTTGGATAAAGGTGCAAGAGCTAAATGTGTCTAAGAAAAGCAAAACAGAGAAGAGAAACAGAAAGAAACAATGTGTAATAATGTAATGTCTTCCCTGCTGCTTACAGTAGTGTTCAGCACCCATGAAAGGATTCCTATACAAGTACAGGTATATTTAATACCTCCTCGTATAGGAAGAGGACTGTTAGAGGCAAAAGGTCATTTTTGCAGAATTGTGTGGGATTTGTGATTATGACTGAGAATGTTGTTCCCAGATGTGCAGTTAATTTAAATGCTTTTATGTCAAAACCACATTGCAAGTGTTTCTCCGTTTAATAAATCAGTTAGTGTTAGGACCATATGATTTTTAAATTTTGGTATTCTTAGTTCCAGGTGAGCTGTTCCAACACAGAATTTGGACAGTTGGCACCACAGCCAAGAGACATGCATTATGTGTATTGTTACAACGGGCTGTTGGAAAAGCAGTGTGAGCTAGTAATTCTTGGTTAAACTTGCAGGTGAACTACTGGAATTCCAATGTAAATGAGGTCCAGGGCGTTGTGATAGATCAAGAAGGGAAGGTGGTTCACCGTCTTTTTGGAAAGTGGCACGAAGGCCTCTACTGTGGGGTTGCACCTTCAGCCAAATGCATATGGAGGCCAGGTAAGAAGCTTGTAAAAAATTCTGGAAGGTGTGAAGCTGTTTTAGCCTACATTTTAAATACACAGAATAATACTAGAGAAGTTTAAATCCCTGGCTAGACAAACAGCAGTTTACATGGGTGTATAATAATGGTAAATGGAAATGTTCTTACAGGGCATAATCTTTAGCATCTCAGTCTGACTCCTGGTCAGATGTGCTGGGACCTTGGGGTCAACAGAAGAATAAAATTAAGAAAGAAATTGGGCATCTGGGGAGGCCTGTCTGCCTTTTGACAGAGAGCAGGGTAACTTTTTTGCATTCACCAAACGGGTTTATTGAGTTTTCAACTTCCTGCTTGCTTAGAGGCCTGAGGTTGAATTAGTCATCCTTTGCACCTGTATCTTTCATACATGCATTATCCAGGAATTATTTTTCTTATAATTTTGAATCCTACTTTGTATTTTTGGTATTTTGAACTGTACTTTGCACCCTGCTCTCTTCCTGACTGTCTGTTCTGACTCCTTGTAGTGGTGAATCAGGCTGTGAGTGTGTGCTAAGTTCCAAAATGAACTCTAATGATCAGTTAAGGTTAGGTTTTAGACAGACATTTGATAGACCCACTTTCTGGGGAACAGAAAACTGTTTTTAATTTGGAAAGCTTGAAAACATTAGTTTTTAAATAAAATGGGAGGAAGATCATAGAAGCGTTGAGTCTATTAACATGTAATTACAATCTCTGCAGGATAAGCAATTGATACTAATATTTAGTGAATTTTGTTTCTCTTACAGAATAGCTTTTGGTGCTTTTTAACTGTAAGAGTAAAATATATTAACTATTTTTCTGTTAAAAGTGTATAAATAAAGGAATCTCTTGCATATTTAGAGTAATAGCTTAAAAGCTTTTCTCTTTGTCTTATGTGTTCAGGCTCCATGCCAACCAATTATGAGCGTTATTACGGCTTCACAAGGTTTGCTATTGAGCTCAATGAATTAGATCCTTTACTGAAAGATCTTCTTCCTGCAACAGATGCACGATTCAGGCCAGATCAAAGGCAAGAATGCTTATTTATACATTTAATATTTGGTGGGCTCAAGGCTGAGTTTGGCTGAGTCTTGAATTCTGTCTGTATCTTCATTGCAGTCTGAATTAAGCTGTGGAGGATTCTGCTAGTAGAGAAGATAGTCAGTATTGCACTCAAATTTCTGCTTAACCCAGCTGAGGGAAATTAGAAAGCTTCCTGTTGATGCTATAGAGCTGTAGTGCAACCTTGGGACAGATTGCTCATGACAAACTGGAAAACAGGCTCTGAAATGCTGTGCACTTCTGCTATGGATGGAATCAGCACTAATTCCCTCCGAATTCTCAGTTCATAGTCCTTCAGTGTGATATGCTGAAGTTGCTGAACAAAGCCTGTGCCTTAGGCTGTAGGTCAGGTACACATAGCTGGGGAGTGACATCTCAGGCTGGATCTGAAAGTACAACACTGACAACACACTTGGCTTCTGCTTGTCTTTTGTGATGATGGGTGCTGGAAAATCCCTTGGACTAGACACTGTGTGATTGCTATACAGCCTGCTGTTATTCCTACAGGCTTCTGGAGGAAGGAAATATAGAAGCAGCAGCATCTGAGAAACAAAGAATAGAGGAACTCCAGAGAGCTCGGAGGCGGTACATGGAAGAAAACGGCATTGAATATGTACCCAAGTTTTTTAAGTGAGTCTTTTCATTTGAGTAGTAAGTCTCTGTTTTCCAGCTTGTAACTGGATGAAGTACTACAAGAATTACCACCAACACAGACTGAGAATCATGAAAGTTTTAAGAAAGATATCTGACACCTGCTTCTCTGAAGCAGTTTTTACACAGTTAAGATTCATAATTGAATGATCATTTTCTCATAATGAGCCTCAGCTATATAAGCCTTCCTACTGAAGTGGAATTAGAAGTATAATATTAGAATCTAAGATTTAACTAGGGGCATTTTAAAGTCATTGCCTAGACAAGTAATACCATGTGACATGAACAGCAACATCATACATATATATATATCTACAAGATGTAGATAAATATAAATCTATATGTATACACTTAAAATACATTCATTTTTGAATGAAGTGTTTTTGTTGGCTGTTTTTTAATTAAGCATTTTTCTGAAACAAGGAATAGTCATGCCAAGTAGCCTCATGTCTAACATGGGGAATCAAAAGTGAAAAGACTGAATGTGCTCGATCCAGTTGTAGCATAATATAAGCAAAATGCAGGGACAAAAAAATAAATGGTTAAAGGCTTACATTCTGTAAGCTGTATCTGTTGGATAATACCTTTCACATAATCAGAATCTGTAGTGAGCAAAGGGGTTTTAGGTGGCTCTTAGACCTGCACTTACAGAACAAACAACGGATTTTCAGTCTCAGATGTCTTCTCTGTCTTCCGCTTTTGATATAGGTAAAGGTTGATTTTTGTTTTTAAATTTCTGACTGTTGTCTCCTTTAGAAATATGAAATTTGATTTAATATTGGGTTAGGTCAGAGAAGTGTGGAATTTGATTTTATATTTCATAAGAACAATATTTTTTGTCTCTTTATCTCTTTTTTTCCCCTTTCTACAGAAAAGTAATTGACGCTAATCAAAGAGAAGCCTGGGTTACCAATGAAACCTACTGGGAACTGCGAAAGGATCCTGGCTTTAGTAAAGTAGACATTCCTGTACTCTGGTGAACTGAGAATGTAGACCTAGTAAACATATCACTCTGAAGAAAAAAAATAACTATGCACAATATGTTTCTTATAGCTAAGCGTGGTTTGTGGGTCTACGGAAAAACCATATCATATGCATTTATATTCATCTTTATAATGGACTTTTGGAAGTGCATTAGACCAGGCCCCTGACCACTTCTGGATCTTTCTAATTTTGCAGCAGCCATCAAAACTAAAAAATAAAAAAAAAGAAAAAAAAGGAAACAGAAACCTTTTGAAGTTTCATACGCTGAAAATTCAGAAATAAAGAAGCAGATGAAGTGTCCAAAGTCACTCGGAAGAGGTGGTAAGCGCAAAACTGCAACCGGTGCTTTAAACAGACATTAAGAGTAATACAATTTAAAGTAAAAAAAAAAAAAAAAAAGAAAAAATAGAAAAAAGTTCCATTTTGTTTCAACTATTTTTGTTAAAAACTCTTGGGTCACAACACTGTCATTTCTGGCTTCAGGTTAGTCCTTTGGTGTGATATGCTTGGACTGGCCTTTGTCAAAAAGATGCTTTTCTGGAAGCTGTTCCCATTCATATGCCATTGTTCATGCCTTAACAAAATATGAAGATGTACATTAAGTAATTTTAAAATATCTATGCTTAGGCTTGTGTGAAGGGCAGATTTTTAAAGCTCTAGAATTTTATCACACTATAAATACTGGAAGACCTGCTTTATTTGAAATCAAAAGATAAGCAAACATCCAACTGCATTTCAGAGGTATGAGACCTAGTGCACATGCTTTAGCTTTGGGATGCTGACTGTATAATCAGACTGAAAAGAAACTGCTAGCTGGTTGAATTTCAGTTTTGGTAAATGCATATGAGTTGCTAGTCAGAAAGTTCATATTCTAAAGGACTGATGCT
This sequence comes from Molothrus aeneus, assembly GCF_037042795.1. Lineage (NCBI taxonomy): Eukaryota > Metazoa > Chordata > Aves > Passeriformes > Icteridae > Molothrus > Molothrus aeneus. The sequence continues at coordinate 16,243,265 of NC_089652.1, read as the reverse complement.
GAGATGCAGTCATCACATTTAGTACTTCCTGGACATAGATCTCTCAGTGAATCTCATTTTCCCCTAACTGTTTATACAATTAGAAATCCCTGAAGCTTTGCAACAGTGTTAAAAGCACAGAAGGATTTAATGTGAAGGTCTCTGGCTTCTCTCCAGAAGCTGGATAGTACTGTAAATGCAACTGTTTTCTGCCACACACTGTGTTTATTTTCTTGGCTCTGTTTTTTCCCCATCCACTTTGCTTATCTAAAATTATGTTGGAGAGTATGGCAGAGGCTCCCATGTGTTATAGCTAACAACTTCTACTTGTGTTGCCAAAACAGCTCTTGTGCAAAATATACTTTACATTTTTTCATAAAATGGTTCTATATTTTTTTGATTTTAAAAAGTCTCTTATGTGTTGCTAAGCCTCAGTTAATATAAGTGGGAGAAGACTTGGCACTTTCTATTTGAAAATCTCTGAAACATTAAACAATAGGAGGGAAGATCTTAATAAAAGAAACAAACAGTAATTTGTTAGATAAGAGCTACATTCCATATGGTATGATCTAGTCTTCCATTTGTGCATGTGTTACACATCCCACCACTGGTGATGGGTTAGATTTCATGCACAGACTCTGTATTCCTTTCTGCACATACATAACATATGATTTTTCTATTTGAGATTCCAGTCCTGAGACCAAAAATAAAATTACTAGATAGGTATTTGATCTGCCAGCAGAGCTGCTTGAACAGTTGTCAGTGCATTACCACACACCCCCAGCTCTCAGCCTGCTTCTTCCTTTTTCCGAGTCAGGTCCCCATACAACTGAGATTACTTTGGTGATTTAAGATAAATTTAGACCTCCCTGTTGTTGGTATAGCAAAGTAACTAGCAGGGCAACTAGCTGTTAATCAGTTCCAATTTCTTCACACATTTCTGTTATCAGAAAGAACTATGAAAACCTACAGAAAATATTAAGTAGACTTTTTATGAATTGAGACTGCACGTGAATTTTTTATAAAAATTTGGTATAAAAATCCCTATGTAGATTAATGGGATTTCTTCCAAAGAAAATTTTAAGTTATTCAAAGAATGTTATCTTTCTCTTTCCTAGTTGAACCTAGTCTGATTTATTCTTTAGTTCTGCAATTGTTATTATAAGAAAATGAAAATATATCAAAAGTTGGTTTTTTAAATAATATTTAGTTAAGGTCATCCTGCTTGCTTTAACAATATTACATTAGGAATCAAATTGGCACATTGTGTGTAAAATAGCAATTAATTATTCTATGTAGTTTTCTTTAAAGCCAACTCTATTAAACATTTGCCCATCCTTTGCTCCAGTCCTTGTGTGCAGTTCACCGTGATATGAGGAAGTATTATTTGTGTATGACTGCAAGCACATCTGAGGACAGAACTGCATGTCCTCAAATCTTTAATTTAAATACAGAAAGAAGGTCTTGAGTTTTACAAGCATTCTGGCAGTGCTCTGTGAATGCCATTATTTGCAATGCAAACTGAAACTTGGTGGACATTAAAATGCTATCATTGAATTGTTTTTTACAATTGTTCATTTGACATTCATTGAAAGAAAAATAATGCTAACATTTCTAAATTCTAGAACATCTGTGAAATGCTAAATATTTCTATTGAAGGCACTTTCTAAGCCAAGTGGATGTTAAATTAGTTGCTTAGTAAGTAGAAAAGACACAAAATACGAAAAGATAGAAAAGATACTGCAACACGAAGTATTTGCAGTCTATATCAGAAATGAAAAAGTTCAAGCAGATGTACCATGGAGCAGTTTCTCATAGTGCAGAATTCTCTGTATTCTGTGTAAAATCTGTTATTGCATTTTTCCTCTAACATTGGCAGACATCATGGAATATTTTGTTCTAAGGTGGATAGGTATGAGGGCTTCTATCCAAATTATAATTTTTAGTCAACCTGTGACATTTTACAGCATTGAGTGAGAGGGCATGGTGAGTTTTCCCCATCCCCTGCCCGTGTAGTGCAGAATTGAGTATCCCATGCTGCAAGGAGAGTGCACCACTGGCTGTTCTGCAGCCTGGCATTTTGTGTAAATGCTGTCTGGTTTTTGGCAGGGCTGCTGCTCAGACATCTCTTCCCGGCATGTGGGATTTTTCTGCTCCAGGAGCAGAACTTTTCATTTCTACTGAACCTTGTGAAGTGTTTCCTGGCCCAGTCCTCAAGTTGAGCAGTGTCCTTCTAGCTGAAGCTTTGCCATCTGGCATGCCATCTCATCCTCCTACTTTGATGTCATCTGTGAACAGTTATCATGTGTCACCATGTCCTTGTCCAGGTCACTGGTGAGATGTTGATTGTCATGGCCACAGAACTGACCCCTGCAGGGCTGTCCTCACTGCTGGCTGCCAGCAGGGCAGAAACCATTGATCACTGAGTGCCCTTCCAGCCTGGGATTCAAGCAGTTTTCAGCCCCACTCACTCCATCCAGGCAGTATTTCCTTTTGGAAGGCATGAAAAACACTATCCAACTCAGTAGATTTAATTGCTATATGCTTGCTAAATGTTGAAAATTAGTATATATCATTGACACATAAAACTTTTAATGCAATTCAAGAAGTTCTTTCGCTTCAAAGACATATGCTTTTCTCCTGTGTTTTCTCAAAACACTTATTTCTGTATAAAAATACACAATACTTATGCTTTAGTTTCACAATAATGATCTGTACTTTCTATTAATATTTTAAAAGTGTACCTTAATTTCTTCCTTGTTCTGATACTTTGGATATGATAAGGTAATAGTAGCTATTTTCATCAAATGCAAAGTCTTACAAAGATTTAAATAGCTTCATTCATTTTTTCAAGTATTACCAAGATGGCAGAATTTTGGCATATTAGAAATTTTTATCTCACAGGAAAAGATGATTTGAGTTGATTTTCATGAAGTATCACTGTGATTAAAAAGTCATCTAGGCACCCAGTTTTGGACAGATGTAAGTTGCATGAAATAAACTTTTTTTGTATTTGGCTTTAAAACTGCAATTTCCATTATAATAGCATTTTCATCATACAAACAATGTTACCCTTTTTTTTTCTCCTTTTGAACTTCTGACTCTGAATAAGCCTGTATGGCACCTGTGGGGTTTATGTGAGTAGCACATGCCAGGCATTTGTCAAGTACTGCAGTATGTAAACATGGCACAGTGTTTAAAGATATTATCCTTAATTCCCTACTGAGCACTGTCAGTGCTTTATGGCAGCAAACTACACAAACCTTAAGGCAAACTAGGAGGCAGCTCTGGTCCTCCCCATGGGCAACTGTGAGCACCTTGCATCTGGGCCATGTCCTCTGTTCCCCATGAGGGAATGGGATTTTCTCACCTCTCACCAGTGGAGCCCAGCACAATTGCAGTCTTACACTGAGCTTCTCCTCAAAAAATCAGAATTTTTAGGATTGCCCTGGAGGAGAGGTTCACTTGCAATTGCACAATAACCAGGAGGGCTGAATGTATCCATTCTCTGTATTGCAAAACTTGCTCTCACTAGTAAGGGGAATGTTTGTGTGCTCTCCTTGTTTTACTGGATTTTAGACATTTTCTGGTGCAACAATAAACAATAGCTATTTTACACATGTTGGCAGCAGTTGTAATCTGAGGAATGAACATTTTTAGATGCCATTAGTAATAATGGAGCTGCATAATTAAAGCGAAGGAGAGGTTTTCAGATTAAATCCATCTGAAAGTGTATTTGTACTCATATGCTAAAATGTTAGGAGGGGTTAAGCTAGAGAGTTTTGCCCACCTGGGGGAATAAGATTAATATTGACAAAAGTGTATCAGAAACACTGGAATGGCCTCACTGGTAACCTTGTGTAATGCACAGACCCATGAGAAAGCTCAGAAAATTTGCTATGTCATAAGCACTTACCTTGGCAGCTGCTAGGGCTGGAAAACACTTCCTTGTTCTTTCTTTCTGTCTGTCATTAAGTAACAGTCATCAAAACTGTGTAAAACGTAAATTTACACTTCAGTGCACGTATTGATATTTTCAAGGTATATTTAGTATAAAAAGTAGTATAATTTTCTACTTCAGCATTCCTGGTTACTTTTATGCTAATTTGAATATCAGTCAGTATTTTTGTGAAGAAGGCATAGGGTTTTTTTTTTCATTTTCCTCTCTTTTTTTTTTTAATGGAAGAATCTAGACTGTGTTAATAAAGGTATAATTATTCCTGGTGAGAGTATCTCCAAAAGCTCCATTACAACAGTGACTGACACCCAGGAGAATGCTGCAAATCTGAGTAAGGTCAGAGAAATTGCACATTTACAGCAATTTATCTTATTTTTGTATTATATATTGTAAGGAATCTACTTACAAAAGCAAACACATTATTTACTTTTAAACTAGGGTATGTAAAACCTTTATTTATTTGCTTTAGTAGAAATGATATATTTCTTTCATTAAACTGAAAAGTATCTTTATAAAAGGATTTTTATACAGGTCTTGCAAGTTTAAAAAGTAATATTGATGTACTTGTGTTTTATATACCAGCCTCCTATTTTGTCAAATTTTGTGGTACTACAAACTCACCATCTCTAATTAAAAAAAAAAAAAATTAACTTTCCTTGCAATCTTTGTCAAACCTCGGAAAAGAAAGGCAAGGGAGAGACAGCAATGCAGAATGGTGAAACTTGTCACAGGAGCTCTCTCAGTGTGAGATGTAACAAAGGAGAAAGTTTTCTAACTTGTAGGAATTAAACTGTCAGCAGAGCTGCTGAATTTGTTTTAGGCTGGTTATCTTAATACTATTTTTCTTTCCACTGATCCATGACAGCATGAAAAAAGGGAAGATTAGAGACATTTGCTCAGAATTAATGCTGAAGGTGAAGGGAAGTTTTTATTCCTTTCATAAATAAAAAATTACTGTAGCCAGCATTTGGCTGAAGATGTCTTGGTAACTTGGACAAGAAAGAGAGTTACATAGTCTGAATATATAATCAGCAGTGTGTAATATGTTCTTGCTGACCTGTGAATAACTCATTGAAGTATGGTAAAGCTACTTATTGGTACTCCTGAGCAATGACTGAGCGATGACTCAGATGTCTCCTGTGAAACACTAAAATGTATTTTCATATTGACTGCTACTTTTAGTGGTCTGCATTAGTGAAAGAGCATAAAGAGCATATCTTACTCTAGTGTATAATGTTGCTGGCCCGGAACATTAGGCATGCAAAATGGGAAGAGGTGAGGAAATTCCTTCAGAAACTCAGCAATGGGTAAATTCTCTGAGAATCAAAATGATATTCTTCTCTACAAGAGCAGAACACAAAAAAAAAAAAAAAAAGGCAAATATTCAAGTAGAACTGTTCTTCACTGAGCTGCTTGCTTCTGGTGCCAGTCAGTGTAGCTACACATGAAACCTCTTGTTCTGAAATTGCATCTCTTTTTAGGATTGTGCTTGTGTCCCAAGGGTTGCTTTGTCATGTCCACCAAGAATAATCAGTGCTTGAGTCAGGACTGCAAACTCAGATTTCTTGTTTAGTAGTCCTGTGCTGAACACTCTCTCTTTCTTTGTTAAGGTCACTTGATCAAGGAATATTATAGGAACATTAACATAGCAAATACAAGATTAATCCTCAGTATTTTCCAGGGAAAGGAAAATTCAGGATAGCTTCTTTAACTATGTGGAAGAAATACAGATTATATCTTTTATTATCCTTGTGTTTGCTTAATATTTTATAAAATATTTTGTGATTGGATCACAATAAATATACTAAAATTACTTTATCCCCTATTTTGAAGTTGACATTGAAAATTGTCATTCCAATTTGAGGTTAGAAAACAAGTCTATTTAGTTTTTAAAATAAGTGCTACTTGTATTCTTTAGTAGTTGAGATACAAACTGAGATCACAATAAATTTTCTTTTCTGCTGAGTCTCACAGAAGACCTGACTGAGCAGAAAAATAAATGCCAATGAGTGAATTTTGGTATGCAGGCAAACATGCAAACTTCTACCTTAGTAAGCTTTATCTCTAATTAGCAAAAATACTGCTCTTGTTCCTTTTTAATAATTTCTAGACTACTTACTTTCAAACATTTTTTCCACACTAAGAATTAATCCAGTGGAGTTTGATTTTTACAAAGTAAACCGTGTTTGAAATTTGCAGACATGAAGGTTGGTGTTCATGTCATGCTAAATGTCCGCTTCTAAGGATGGACCACTAAAATTTCACTCTCAGGCCAAAAATATATATCAGTGGGCTTTTCCAGTGGGATTCTTCTTTGTATATGGATTTGTGTCTATGTCATTTACTGTAAAATAAGTAAGAAGTCAGGCTGCCAGCATTTGATGTCTGAAATATTTTTCTTCCCCAGAATTGCATAGCAAACTACCTGTTCTTTATCTGTTACTGCTAGATGGTCTGTATACTTTATTTAGCATCTGAAAAGCCATCATAAAATGAAACTACTGTGGTATCAAGAAAGATTATTATAATAGTTCTGTACTACTGTGATAGTTCTGTTTGTATATTTTATTTGTTGCAACCAGTAGCAAGACTCTTCCCTGGGTCTCCATCTACTTTTCTTCATATAATTAACTGGTGATTTATAATTTCTCAGTATTTCAACAGCAAAGAATTCTGTATTTTCTGTCACTTTTGCACAAAGCTAATATAAATTGGGAATAATGTCACACTTTTCTGGTGTGATTAGATCCCATGTGCACATGTATGAAATGTTGTAATGTTAGTATTTTTACCTTGCTCATATTCTGAGAATGGCATTAGAAGGGTAAGGTTTAGATTAGTTATTATTAAGCTCAGTACTGCCTTACTAAGCTTTGCTTTTAAAAACCTTTCAGGTGATAGGTTACCCTGTGCAAATTCTTTAGCAGGCCAAAATGTCAGAACCTAAAGAGCTGAAAGAACATTCTTTGCTGATTGCCAGTATCTATGTGGTCATTCTGAAAAAAAACCAAGCAAAACATACCATATCTGTTGATTCCTTGTGCACATCTTTGGGTAGCTTACCTGTAAAAGGAGATCCTCAGAGTCTTTCTACTGTGAATATGCTATTGTGTCAGGTACAAAGGCAAGCAGAAACTTGCTTTGTGGTTTTTAAGATTATTTAAAGGCAAAAGTTGCTTTTTAGAAGTATACAGAGCCAGTGCTACTTTGGAGTAGTGGGTAGATAGTGTCTGTTTTAAAGGGAAGTAACAGACTGTAGTGAGAAAGGGTCTGAGTTCTTAGATGCACCAGATAAATTTTTTTCTGTTGAGAAGAAATTTACTTAAGGGAAAGAAGGGCAGTGAGAAGCATTTATGTACCTATCTACCCAAATGTAGCAGAATGTATTGGTTTTGGACTACTGCAGCACTAAATCTCACATGCAGCACTCCCAATTTTATACTCAAAAGTTTGCTGTGGACTTCCATAATGAGATGACAAAGAATAGGATACTGGAAAAAGAAAAATCAGTACCATAATTTAAATAACTCTAAGTAATAGAAAACTAATTTGCAGATATTTGTAGTGAAAATTATATAACCTACTTATAGTATAGCAATTTTTAAAAGCATAATTTTGGTCCTTTCTAGTACATTCAGTAATTTAACATTAAAAAAAGATTGTTAATTGTTCTTGATTGATTTCCTGCAAATGTATTCATCTGTTCTTGACTGTTTACACATTGGAGAAGTCTTCATGATGATTCTTTACATCTTATTAATTCTGATTCCCAATGTGAGCCGATTATGCCTGTAAAAGCAATTTTATTGCTTATGATTTGTAAACATCAGGAGCTGAGGAGCAATACAGAAAGGATATAATTTGTGTATTCTAAATCCATAGACTTTTATTTCACTGCAGGAGTTAATCAGCAATGCACATCAGATTTTTTCCCTGCTCCATCTGCTTGGACTCTGACAGGCATCGATGTGTACTTAGCATTAACACTGCAAACAGTTCTCATTCACAACAGTTTAAAAGATGAAGATGCTTAAGTTCAAATAAAAACACTCTACACTGACATTCCTAAGAAAACAATGTACTGGCTTACCTGGTTAGCCCAGGTTTTGTAGCACTTGATTTCTAATTCCTACGTGCTTAACCAAATGAGGACCCATGCAGAGGCTGAGCTGCTGTTGGTACTCCGTTCCCCTTGAACCCAGTGAGCATCCAGGTGAGTGGATGATCTAGCTGCCCAATTCTATTTCAGCTGTAGGCCTAATGTGCAGTCAAGCCTAGGGATTCAACTAGTTGCCCTTAAGCTTAATTTTGAACATGTGTGCCATGTTGTGGAAGATAAAATGTGTGAAATACAGTTGGTTTGACTGCTTGCCACTCCAAGCAATATATTTGACTTTCCTCTTGCATTTTGGAATCTTATTCTGGAGCTTGTAGTTTTTAAAAACAAGTTAACTTAATGTCTCTGCAAAGCTCAATTAGATATGACATTTGGAATAAAGAACAGTACATTAAAACAATAACAATTCATCATATTATGTCTCATTCTGGCAAGCTTAATTGTAAGAATATTTGCAATCCCTGTTCCTGTTTCCCTATGCTTTCCCCAGGATGGTGCCAGCCCAGAGCTGGGAGTTGCTAGTACAGTATGCCAGTGAAAAAAAGGAGTCTAATCTTTCTGATTTGTGGAGCAGGGGGTGGCAGACAAAGAGCACGCTCTTAATCTTAGCCCAGAGAAGGATGAATGTGAGAAAGTACCTCTCTCCGTCTAGGCTTCAGCACGTACATAGAATTGCTTTCTTTTGGTATTTTGAGTTCTCTGGCTACTTCTGAGATTAAACCTAGCCCAGAAAAGAGCAGTAATAAAACAGTTTTAAGTTTCCATGTAATGCAGCTGCAACACTTATTCTGTGTCCTTGCACTCATCAGTTGGTTTTGAACGTACTGTTGTAGTAATCCAGAGGGCAGATGGGGCCTCACACTGACTACCTCTCATGCAATAAAACCCAGGCTCATTCAGTAGTTAATATTGATTACAGCTGAGCATCCTTTGGCCACATCATTCAGGGAGGTGGTAGTGGGGGGAAGAGTAAACAAGAAACAATAACAAAGACTTTATTCCAGTGATGTATGTGGTATACACGATACCCATAATACCAACTCCAACTGAAGGAGGTCCTACAGCTTCTGGTAGGAAATAAAAAGTGAATTTGGCTACGCTATAGTTTTTGTTGTGCTCTAAAATGTAACAAAAGAAGTCATCTGTTTCCTTCAGGCTAAGTCAGATTTCCCAGGATATTGTGTCCAAAACATACACGCAATTCTAATTTTTGAGGAAACATGACGCTCTTTTTACCTGTTGCAATGTAATTGGATAATGCATGTACAAATGACTTGTGTAGCCTGCCAATGAATGTTGCTAATGCCTTACCAAAAAAAAAAAAATAAAGCATATTTTTTGTATTTTTTTTTTCCTCAGAGGCAAATCCAAACAATGCTAGATTTGGGAAACTGTTTACTGAAAAGCATTTTCTAATAGATCTCTGAAGAAGTGCAATTGTATAATTACTATTGTTCAGTGCATACAGTACATTGTCTCCATCACTCTGTACACTGCTGCTATTAGTGCTTGTTCTAATAAATCTCAATGTACACTGTTTAAACTGCTGTCATCTGTGTTCTGATTTATTAATATAAGAAACACTTGAGGCAATGGTTCTTGAATAAAGTATTTGTAACTAGTTAGATCAATTGATTATTAATCATAAAATTCAAAATCAATCTGTAAAATATATATTAAGAAGAGGTGGTTGATAGTGGTAGCAAAAGCACTGAAATGGTGGCTTTTCCTTTCTAGCCTTTTTTCACTGCAGGAATATTTTTATAAAATTTTTTTCCATGTGATTCTCTGTGCAGTTTCTTTACATCTGTCAGGAACTACCAAATGCAGTCTCTAAGAATGTAATTTTCTTTTTGGCATTTCCTAGTTATATCTTCATATTGCAGCTGATAAGAGCCTTTTTCTTCTTTTTTTTTCACTTCAGTTTTTTCTTTGTGGTTAAAGAGAGCTTGCAGTATGCTTCTCAAGTTTTGAGAGAGGGTGTAGAAAAAATTGTTCTGATGTTCTCTAATAGATCTGAAAAAAGTGGAAATGAAAGAAAAAAAAAATTACTTGACACCCACCCTGTCTGGCCTCTTGGAAAAATAACACTATGTGGGATTTTGAGGTTTTTCCATTATGTGTTCTTGTCAGCTGTTCAGCCCTCAAAATGAAAGCATAATGAAAAATAAGAATTTGGTTGGGAGGAGAAATTAAGGTTTTTGTTATTTCTTGGCATTGTAGAAAGAACAAGTGTTCAAACAGTCTGGAATGCTGCCTGAATGGAAGCAATTGCAAAGGAAGGGAAAAGGCTTTTTTCATGAATGGCAGCGCTTTCTGTCTCGTGTCAAAGTACACATCTTGTCCAAACCCGTGCTCTGTGGGAAGGGCCTGCTAGGAGCTTTTTCCCTGTTAAACCATTCCACAAGGGAAACTCAGCTCTGCTTTCACCTTTGTCCAGTAGGGATCTGTCCTTCAGCTCTGAATGTTTGGATGGCTGTGACTCTGCAGAATTACTGTGCATGAGTGAAGTGTGAAAGGTTTTATGTCATTACTTAAATGGTAAAAAAATCAACAGAGCAAACCTTTGGGAATAGAGCACCAGAGGCCTGAGAGGCAGCACAAGCAACCTGACACCTAATTTAGCATCAAAACTATAACTTCAGGTATGAAAGCAAATTACATGTTTAGATTTAATCGAAGCAGGAGACAGGTGATGCTTCTTCATAGCCACAAACATGTAGGCGCTGTGGTGTGGTGAAGTGAGACAGTGTGGGAAGCTATTGACAGGATTTCATCCTGACTCAGCTAAAGGAGTTGCCCACAGAAAGCTGTTCCAAGTTCCACTGCTGGTACAAAAATCTGTTCTGATATGATGATACATTGCATTTTTGCACAGCAACATATCAGTCTGCGTGGTTCTTCAAGTGCTCATGATCTTACTAAATATTTAAGTTGGTCTGAATGTTAAAAAAACACTGCACTTCAATATGGAAAATTATTTTTCAGGTAAGTAATTATTACTAAGTCAGGTTAAAAGAAACTAAACTAAGATATCATTCAAACCCACAGTACCAGGTGCTAGCTGAGAAGGGACTCTATTTTGATTGAGTAATGAGTCTAATTTTACTCAAGGGCAGCAAATAAAATGTCTTCTATTTGGACTGTAATTTTTTTTTTCTGAGAGCTATGTCTAAGGTTTAACTTAGAGTAGATAAAGAGACAGGTTAGGTTGTATATTCCATATCTAAATCCCAAGTGCATATTAATAGTAGTATATTAAAAAAAATAAGAAAAAAATGGTATGCATAAATTCATGTTACAGACACGAATCTGTTGTGAAGACGCTTTGTGCCTGTGATGAGACTACATTAGATTATATGTGTATTTACAAGTATAAGTTCCAAAGCAAAACCAAATATTTAGTTGCTTTTCTCACTGACGAGAGTCTGGCTACATTTCCTTTGATAAAGAAAAGAAACTAATTACTAGCTCAAATTTCACAACCACCCTAGGCTTCTTGAGCAGGTTTTTTGACAAGTCAGTGGAGGAAAAAATTATAATTAAACATTCTCAAAAGGTTACTTGTTGGACTGTAGGTGGACTGTAAATTCTGGTAAGTATGTTGGGTTATTTCTTTCAACTGATAAAATTTAAGGTGTTAATTGTCTTTTAAGTTCTTCTTTAAGTAAGTTATTTCTGAGGGCCTTGCATTACTTCTAGCAGTCAAAGCAATTCAAGGGCAGAAAAGCACATCCATTCTTCAGTTCTAGTTCAAGAGCTGCCTTCACTTAAATCAGCTGACCTAGAATAACAGTATCAGGCTACTTTTCTTGTTTGGTGACAAGAATTTTTTATGTCACCTGTCTGTTAAAATGTTTAGTTTATGCTCTAATTTATTAATCTATGCCTACAGGCGTGTGGAAAAAATGAATTAGGAAACTAGATGAAGATATATTCTTTTCTTGAAAGCATGAAAAGGAACCGGCTGAATAAACATAGAGGTGATTATGAAAGAGGATGCTGAATTCTCGCATGCCCTACAAACACTGATTTAATTTTGTCTGTTTATAAATACTCTGTATCCAAAGATCTGAGAGTGCTTTGTAATAGTAATAATCAGCTCTTGCAGTATCCTTCCCTGAGAAGTGACACATTAGCACAGCCACATGCAGTAGGTTTCATAGAGGTTAATTGCCCAGTATCACGGAACAGCTGGTGTCAATGCCAAAAATAAAAGCAGTCCTGATGCTTAGTTTGAAACATAAGGAGAAGCAGCAAGGAACAAGATGTCTATGGCTGAGGGAAGTTTTATATAGATGTAACTGTACCAGCACCCATCAGACAGCTTAGCATGGACAATGTGAGTTATAACATAGCAGACAAATCCTTTGTTTTGTAACTTTTCTTCAGATATAGTGGCACAGCAGCATCTACAGTTCTACATCCTCATACAGGTGAATTGGCAAGTCCACAAAGCTGTCCTCTCACCCACTGACAGATGCTGCTTAAAAAAGATTTAGCCATTTGGGCAGCACCCTTCAAAGGAAAGGAAGTATTAAACAGTTAACTTTAGATCACACTGGCTTGGTTTTTTTTCCAGATTTTTCTTCACAAGCTAATAATGCTACATGATGAAAGCAGCTTTGTTGCATACAGTAATGTTTACGTAACAATTGAAAGCTGGAAGATGAAGAGAGAAAAGAAATCTTAAGTGTTAACTGACTGGATAAACTGAGCTGGTATTGAAAAGATTAAACCCAAAATTTGCACCATATTATGCTGGTAATTTGTTTAATATCTTCTTAATGAGCAAAAAGATGCTGTCAGTTGCCAGGCTGAGAGCTGAAAGATGTGCCTTCTTCTCACAGGTGGTAAGTGTAAATACAAGCATACTTCCTCAGCATATCTGTCCCTGGAGGACTACTTTGCATTCCTTTTTAGTAAAAGCTTCACAGTTAACACATCCATCTCTCCTTTGAAAATATTGCCGTTCATACTGGGGCAATTACAAAGAAGAAAAAGCTGGGATATTTCATGCACTCTAAAGATGGACACATGAAACATCGATTAAGTAATCTGTATGTCCGTGAACAAAGGTCTGGAACCTGAAAGGTGAGTCTGTGGAAGAGCATATAAAACAATCACCAGAATTTGTACTCCAGGAGCTCTGAAGTTATGTAAGCCATGGTATTAGACTGGCTGGTTTTGCTCATACATGAGAATTTCTAGACAATGCCACTTCAAAAAAAAAAAAAAAAAAAACAAACCAAAAAAACAACCAAAAAAGAAATCAAGTGCTGTTAAACCCACTCAAGTTGTTGGAAAAACCCAAAAAGTGTGTATGTAATTAGAACCATATTTTACCCCATAAAATGTTATGTTTGTTACCTCCTGAAATATAACAGTGTCTGTATTGCTCAGATCCTGTGTTTCTAGGGAAATACTCATGCCATATGCTGGAAAGTTATGGAATTTTGTGAGTAATTTTTTCAGTAACATTTTCTTTTGCTGTTTTTTATATGTTAAATTCTTGCACTTGTTCTTCTGCAGAGATTAGCAGGTAAACGTACTGCAGTTCAAATGCATTTGAAGTGTACATGATACACTCCTGTTCAGTTGCCAGGAGATCTGGCAACTGATGGCACAAAGAAGATATTAAACAAATTACCAGCATAATTTGGTGTAGATTGTGGGTTTAATCCTTTCAAGTGAAACATCAACTAAGTTTATCCAGTCAGTTAACACTTAAGATTTCTTTTCTCCCTTCAATTGACTGCTTAATCATGCTAATCTTATGATATGGTTGACTGTGACAAGAAATAAATTAAAGTCAGATCAGTTAAAGTGGATTACAAATAGTTTAAGATGTCTGAATTGAAAATAATGAAATAATTCCACATTTGCAGTTCCTTGGACAAATGTCTAGTTTGCACTTCCTTAGATCACATTATAAATCCCTCTTTAGACACTATAATTACAGGTGACAGACATTCCTGCAAGGGATAATGTAGGATAACTATCTAATATTAAACCAAAAATCATTATGTAATTATCTTTTAACTATACAAAACCTTCTGCATCTTCCAACACCATGCAAGAGAGCAGGATTGTCCTCTAGGTTTTACTCTTAAAAAATCTCCAAGGAAAGAAATACAGTATTTAGGCATAAAATATTCTCCACTCCATATAGCTAATACTTGCTATGTTACTACTTCATGGCTAACACCCCCTCTGAAAAACACAGCTGATCTTGTGTAGGAAATAACCTCTCTTGCTCTTCCCTTCAGGGGAAGGTAATCAGGCTAGGAAAGTCCCCTTGCTCTTCTGTGGAGGGCTGTGCAGAGGGGAGCCTTGTCAGTGCCCTTGTGTGGCTCTGTGCTGGGGGGAATGGAACATTTCAGCCCAGATCTTCCCTAGGGAGCAAATGTGAGCAAGGATTTTCATCTGCACAATTTGGCGAGACAAGGCAAGATTTTTTTATTCCAGTGGTGACTCGGGCCTAACTTGTGCACTTGGAAATTAAATGTTTTTAGTTAATTGGTTGCCCAAAATAAGAGCGCACCAGAGCTGCAGAAATGCTGGAAGTTCATAAAGTACACTAGTGTGCCAAGTACAAAAGTGTCTCGTGCTGGAGGAGCAGGGAAATACCTTGTTTCTTCACTTGGATGTGCAAAATTAGTGAACATTTTCAGATCATGGCAATGCTCCTGTACTCAGACTCCTGTTCTCTGATCTGTGGCATGAGGACAGCACAAACATCTGCTGAAGCATTTATGATGGATTATAGGGTGTTAGAGTAACAGGAACAGCACATAAACATATCAAATGAAACTATTCATTGTCAAAATTAGAGCTAGATCACACTGAGTATGATCTATTACCACATACTGAGTAAGAAAAATACAAATGCATGTTGAATAAACAGTGCCAGCTGGTCTTAACAATTTGTAGAGAAATAGTATCCTGTAAAACACATATATATATATATGTATATACAGGATTAATCTAAACCAAGGATCAACAGGCATTTTTCATTTTAGAGTTCCCTTAGATATTTCTTCCCTTTGAAAGCTTTTCAGTTCTGTTAATGTGTTTTGATTGAGTAAATATGTACAGGGTTTTTCAGATAGTGTAGTATGAATTACAGCCAGAATTAATTGCAGCCTTTCCCATGCTTTCAATTCAAAGTCTATATATAACCTGACTTGATTTTTCAGCACCCTCTAGAGTAAGTAGAACGATCCAGCAGCCTTTCCTTTCATCTTAGCTGAAGTAATGCCCTCCTCTTTTTGCCATTTTGTTGGATTTTCTGATACTCTGAACCTTTAAAAATATTATGGAAGTATTGAAACATGATGAGTTGTTAAATAAGTGTTCATATTATAAAAACAGTCCTTAAGATACTTTCACATAAAAACCTTACTTCAGAAAAAAAGCCCAGTGAAACAATTGTTACCCAGCAACCAGGGACAATATTCCTACTGAAGTGTAACTTTACAAGCCTGATGCTTTACATACTGTAACTGCAAAGGGAAGAAGACCTACAAGGTTTAGCCAGTTCTGTGTTCACCAATCTCACTAGAAAATCAAGTAATTGTTTTCATGAAGGTGGGTCAGCTCCTTCTGCCTCTCTCAGAGATCCTCCACAGTGCTCTCTACTGTCTGTCTTTCTTCTCTACAATTTTCTGTCTTTTTACACTGGGGCTTTATATCTTGGATTCTTGAGTCGCTCCTCATTCCTCTATCAATACTGTCACTTCTTTCTGCAATTTTATTATTTTACATAATTCTCACATTTGAATGATGTTTTCAGTAATCTGAGCTAAACGCATGCAGCTCAAGCCTAGCCCTGGGGTCACAGACAGCTAAGTCCATAGGAGATTAATAACAAATTATTATATTATATTATTACTGGTGTTTCCCCCTGCCCCCAGCCTGCTCTGATCTTACACTTCAGGCCAGCACAGCATTCAGCCCCAGCTGAGCTCTCCCAGGCAGGTTATGCCAGTGCTGTGAAAGGCAACACCATCTCACAGAGCTGCCAGTGCTCAGCCAGCTGTAATTCCAGTGCCCTCCCAAAGCACGCCAGGGCTCCTTTGTTGGTGTTGCTAAAACACCAGAATTCAGCTGCAGCCAGGACCCAACAAACAGCAGTACACCAGTAACTCCTAGTGGGAAGCTGAGGGTTATGGTTTTCTGTTTCTATGACAGTAAATTTTGTCTTTTAAAGAGTGGCAATGAACTTCCAAGAAAAGGGCACCATTTCCCTCTCAATTTACACTGTTAATTCATTATTCATCATGCAGAATGAGAGAGCTTAACTGAAGGTCTCTGAGAGAAGTCTCAAGCAGTACACCATAGAAGTTCAGTAGCTAAGATGCTGTTGATTCTTTAAAAGTGAGATATGACTCAGTCTAAAAAAAAGCAGTTTGACAGATTTTTTTTTTCCCAAAGCATGGTAATTTGCTTGCAAGAACAATATAAGAAGAATTGAACATGGGCTCGATGTCTGGAAGCTACACTTGATACAGAGTTTTCTATTTTTATCATTACTAATGTCATAATATGTTTGCTGCTGCAACCAAAAACTTCGTTAAACAGGTTGGTGATGGAGGAAGATTAGTTCCCGTGCCCAGCCTCAGTGAAGCTGACAGATACCAACCTCTGAGCCTTGTGATTAAAAAAAGAAAATGTTTGCTTTCAAAAAAGTCTAAATTTGCTTCAACACCTTTCACACTAAAAGACATTCTTCAAGGGGAGAAAGAAATTTCTGCAGGTAAGATTTTTATCTTTTTTCAAAGTGGAAAAATGCATGTTTTCTAGTAGACATAGTGAACATAGTCTAAACTGTGCAGGTAGGATGAAGTTTCCTTAGTAAATGGGTAATAACATATTTCTAGCTTAGTCATGTAATAAATATTTAAGAAAAAAAATATAAATCAAAATGGTAAGAGAAAAGGGAAAAAAAGGACTTTATAGGAAAAGAGTAAAAAAAATGAAAGTAATTTGTATTAAAAAGCCTTGATATTTTCTGAACTAGTATTAAACAAACTCAGTTAAGCCTTTTTTTTCCACAAACCTCCAATTCCTGACAGATGTACTGATGTATGTTGATTAATTGCTACATAAAATTTGTTTGGAAATTTACCCCTTTGTCTGTATACTCACTTTTAAGTGTGTAAGAATCAGTTCCACAGCTCTTCCATGCTGGCAGTCCCTGGTGCTGAACTGAGCTCTCTACAGGCAGAAGCATTTGAAAACAACTATTACATCTGACTGGTGTAATTGGATTTTCATAAGACTTTTTCCATGTTTGCAATCTTTGTGGTGTACTTAAAGAGCTTAACTGTTTTTTAAATTCCTTTTTCTATGCCATAGTGTAAATTTTGAGGAGATTCTAATAGAATTATGAATTGCAAAATTGAACTATATGGCCTGTATCTTCCTGTACATTCCTTTGAAAAGTGTGTAATTCATGTCTACAGGTTCTCTCAAAACAGTTTCATTGCTTTATTTTTTTTAAAATGTCAATTTTGGCAAAATTATTGATGATATTACTCGCGCAACAAATGCATCAGTTAAAAATTCTACTAAGACAAACTAATATAAGCATGGGAAATACCACTTGATCCTACAAGAGGGGATTTCAGGACACAAGCATGATAAGAAAAATTTTAATCCCATGTCTTACATTCAGGAGAAGTCAGCTGGTTTATCCTGAATGAAAAAAAAAAAATCAAAAATCTCGTTAAAAAGTCCGGGAAAAAGGTTGCAAAATCTCATTAAAAATTCTCACAAATCCTTACTAGTCTTTTCTGTAAAGGTTAAATGTCGTGTGCAGAAAGCATTAAGAAAGTCCTTTAACATAAGCAAGGAGATTTGTAATTGAATTTTTTTTTATGTGAGAAAGACAAGCATTTCCAATCCTTTAAGAATAATGAAAAAATATATTAATATTAAATATATTAAAATATATTTAAAGGAATATATTAATATTCTTTTTGGTTAAAAATAAAAACAAACAAGATTCATAGTAGGTGACTACACAATGTCAGCTTATCCTAATATCTTCAAAGAATTAAAAACAAAAAAAAAGGAGTAAAACACAGATTCTTAGATGTATTTGGAAATCTAATCCCTGTGTTCATTTTAATTTGGTAACCAATGTGTTCTAGTATTTTTTCTGTTAGTGTAAAGGAAATGTATTTGATATTATAAAGACATTTTTGTAGCGGTGTTTTGGTACCTACCTTTTGGTTGTACAATAATTGAAAGCAAAATGAGTCAGAATTAAGTTGTTGTTTTCCTTCAAAACAAACTGATGTAGTCCCTGGGCAGAGTTAATGTTACTGGGCAGACCCATGTCTCATTCATGTACTGCAAAAATGAAGAAAAATTAGGGTCTTTGTGTAGCATCTAGACAGAATTCAGAATTCCCTAATACTTTTTATACAGTGGCTTTCATTTTATTCCTAGTTTTAATATTCTGTGTGGCCTCCACTGAGTCATTTTGGGTTTCAGAGCCTTTGTCATTAAAGCCAAAACACACCACATGTCTGGTTTATACATATCAGCATCCTAGTTACAGGTGGAAGTACTCGAGGAGAATAATGATGAACACAGAAATTTGAAAATAGCTCTATTCAAACCCAGGACTCCCATGTACTCTTTCCATCAATCATCAGAAGTAACATCAATAAACAAGTGCTCAATGTAGCTCTGAATTTCAGATCAAAATGATTAAGCATGGTAAGATTGGTACCGTTTATTCTGGCTATGTGGAAATACTGTGTTCAGACTGTTCATCATCACACAAGGTTATCTTCTTTTACTCAGGTGTCTCGTCTTACCAGTTGCTCAACTATGAAGACAAATCAGATGTTTCACTTAATGGCAGAAGAGGAAATCAGATAATGAATGATGTTGGTTTTGATGTTGCTGGATCAGATTCCATTGCCTTTAAAGCTTCATTTGGCATAGTGACCAAACACGAAGTCGAAGTACCGACATTACTGAGAGAACTTACTACAAGGTTGTATTCTGTGTTTTAATTTCTGTTTCCATAATTCTATTTCATACAATTAGGCTGCAAGTCTGAAGTTTTTAGGTTTTGGTTATTTTTAGTCAATCAATAGCAATCGCCATCTGATATTTTCAAGGGTATCAGGTTGGATCACTGGGATTAGACACATGACCTGTATAATACAGGCTGTAAAATTTTTCTGAATTCTTTGAATTACAGTGCATGTCTCAGGAAAACACAAAAAAAGCAAATTCAGAAAGGAAGAGTCCATTAAAACTCCTATCGTGTTATACCATAGTATTGAAAATTTGAAGCCTACTTTGAATGACATTACCTAACTTCAGGTTCCAGAAATAGGATTTCTTTGCCTTTGATGAACTAGAGAGCCAAATGTGTTATTGCCATTGTAGGTACTTTGAGGTTTTATGAAGCTATTACACAGCCTTTCCTGCAAAAAGCAAAATAAGTTTATCTACTTAAATTTTCATAACCTTCTGTGACTTTTCTTTAAATCAAGTCTCTTCTATCAACATTCTTGTTGAGTCGTGGAGATTGAAAATGAACTTCTTGTTCCTGTGGTGCTAGCACAGATGTCAAATGTGTAGAAATATGATGTGACTAATTCTAGGGGTAATTATTTTTTTTTATATTTCAAAGATTGTCCCTTGGTAACAATGGCATCCCAGTGAATCCCAGCAGTGCATCCCAGTAAATCATTTACTATGCATGATGCAACATTTGGCATTTGCAAATATATTTTGTTACCTTGTTGGTATTTACCAAGAAGTGCATGGCATTTTGTATCTGTAACTTCTCCTTCCCTATTTTCCTAGTTTATTTGTAACCTCCAAATGTTATCATTAATAAATGGGGGTGAGGGAAGAGGACCTAGTCTCCTGAAAAAAAGATTCAGTGCCATAGAACTAACTGCCACTCTTTGTAGAAATTCTTCTACAGTCACTTGTTTCATGATTGTTCAGTACTCTTTATAAGTGATATAGTTTTTTTTTCAGTTAATGGCACTAAAACCAGAGTGAGATGGAAAGGCTTTGAATTTTCCAGGGTGTCCCAGATATCCTCTCTAATATCTGTAGAATACTGGCTTTCCTTGAATTTCTTCGTTCTGTTCCCAAACAGTGAAACCCAATATTAAGTTTCCAGAGATCTCCTTGGTCAGTTGTTTTACTGCTATGAAACAGACATTGTGGTGATTTATTTACTGATTTAAAGTTACTTAGCTGCTTTGTAAACTGCTAATTATGTCTGAATTTCCTTCCTGCCTCCCTCTTGATTTTAGAAAAATAAACTTTGATCATTGTCTAGTCCATCAATCAAGAAAAAGTAGGATGGAAATTTTGTGTGTGGTCATGGAAAGTATTCGAACTACCAGGCAGTGCTCATTAACTGTCCATACTGGAATGCGTGGAGAGACAATGAGGGTAAATATGTTTGACAAAGTTCTGTAACTCAAATGATCAAGCATAAAAAGCTCATTATTATAAATTTTATGGTTTGATTTAATTGTGTTTTTATAATGTAAGCTCGTAAAAAATCTAAAGTAAATCAATATTATTGTACTAATGTAAAGTGGTTTAAAAGTTGGTCTTTTGTTAGCAGTACTTATATGACAGAGGGATGGGAAATGCATGAAAAGATGGCTAGACAATGAGCCATTGCCTGGGGTAAAGCCTCAGCAAAAAAGTGGAATTTACTACTTCTTAATTTGACTTTCTAATAAATGTATAACCTTTTTTTCATTATTATTTCATTATTACGGTCATCTTCTGTAGTGCATTGGAATTTCAGGTTATTATTTGAAGGGTTGGCATCTTATTCCCTCTCTTATGCTCTTCCTCCCCCTTCCCCCTTGATGTGTTTCAATAATTAAACTTACAAGTCTTCTAACTTCACTCTTTCTAGTACTAATAAATCATTCACATAATTTTCACTAAGTGATGCAAATTACTCTCTCTGTATCAAAATTTATTAAAATGCTAAGTAGTTAATAGAAAATTCTTCATTTGTGAAATTTGATCTTCAATTTCAAAGTTTCCCGCTGGCATTATAATTCTCAATATATGGAGTTAAGATTAGTGTTTTGTTTATTTATTAATTTCAATTTGTAATGGTTTTTTCTTTCGATCCTTCTCTAAATTATAGTTTCACATAATTGAAGATCAGAATTATAAAGGGCGGGACAAAGCCATTGTTTTTCCTGCACATACAACTATTGCTTTTAGTGTATTTGAACTCTACATTCATTTGGATGGTAATTTTGGTAAGTGATGTGAATCACTGTCATTACTGCTATTACTTATAATGATCTAAGTTTTAAAATCTGTTTTATTGCTCTTGATATACAGAAGCCCTAATCCCATACAATGGGATGTTTTAATTTTATGCACATAAGTATTCTGACATTCTGACAGAAATGGTGCTTGCAAAGAAAACAAAGCAGGTGCTAGAAAATAGTCTGCAGTGGGAACATTTCTTAAAAGTTAGACTTGGTATTTTTTAAATTCTGTGGTTGCATGGAACAAAAAGCCCCACTTAGTTATATTTCTAGCTGGTGAGGAACAGGTTTCTGAGACTATCTGATAAGTTTTGCATAAAATAGGCAAGTACAAAGATACAAGTGAAGAAAAAAGTGTACAGAACATCTAAACTAATAACTTTTTCTGTTGGGGCTTTAATTTCAGTCTGATACATCATTTGCACATAATTAATTAATTATGGAATTAATTGCAGCAATTGGAAACAAATAAAAAATTTGCATAGCATAGATTTTACCTTAAAGTATTTCTTTCAAGTTATGGATGGAATTCAGTACTGGAAGCGGTAAGTACAGAACTCACAGCCTTGCTTACAATGTTTCATTTCTACTTTCAAGTAAAACTACAGAAATGTTTGTCCTTCAGAACCAGGGCTTCCATTGTTATGCCACTGACTGTCCTGACCCCTTAACATGACCATAATTTCTGTATGAACCAAAACAGGCTCTGAGGATTTTAATTGAAAGCCACCAACAGTTAAAAATTCCCATCAAATCTGTGTTACTTGATTCTGTGAGCTGTTACTGTGTGCAGACTTGTTTTAAAAAGTTATACTAGCCATTAAAAACATTAGCAAAGCTAAATTTAATCACTGTTAACTTTACTGATTAGAAAGCATATTAAATTGTTGTGCAATTATGGCTTTTATATTTAGTCCTTATAAAAACTTTTCATTTTTGCAGAACTCTGTGTGACTCCAATTGCAAAAGGAGGATTTGAAAGAGAGAAATCTGGATCATCTTCACTGACCAAATTCAGGAGATTAAAGAATAATCTGTTTCATCGAAGTATGACTTTTGATATTTATACACAAATGTCTTATTTAAAAGTGTACCTTTGTTTCTTTAATTTCTGTCTGAGATGAATGTTTAAAGAAAAAACTTTTGATGCAAAATGAACCTCTCAATTTCTATTGAAATTAATTGAAATTCTATTTCTGTGTATTGAAATGATTATAGAGTTATTAAAATTTACATTTGGGAACCTGTCTCTCAGAAATAACAAATCTGTTCATTAAACTCTAAAGATCTTAAAACGTATGGCTGTTGGTAAACTGGTAGTGAGTAATTACACAGCTAGCATAACATTGAGCCTATTTCATGTGTTTGCCATTTACAGCTCATATTATACAAGTTATAATTATAGTAATAGTTGAAGGCAAAAAGCTGTAATTTTCAATATCAAACAATATTAACTGTAATAATTGAATGTACTCCTTAGGCACTATGTTCCCATGACAGGATACCATCATAGTCCTCTTTTTTCATTCTAATATGAACATAGCATCCAACAAAAATGCAGATCCCTATATGCAGCTTTAGACTAAGATCTTAAACTTTTAACACTCCTTAGTCCAAGTATTTTGGAAATCTGCAGATCTGAGTGTGACAATAAATACTGAGCAGTAAACATGTCCCAAAAATGCTGTGATTAGGTGTTCCTCCTCCACTGTAGTCCATTCTTGATCAAAGGACTTTTATGGACCAAGCCTTCAGTGCTGCTGCAGTCCACACAAGGGGAATAAATCTTCAGTGGGTATGATACATCTCAGGAGCTGTAGCTGCCTAAATGTTCTTCACTCAATCTAGTAAGTCCCTGAAGAGAGAAGGAAAGGTTCCTACCTGGCACATCTGGATCCTCAGAAATCTGCTAGGAGGTTAACAAGGAGTCCTCTGAGTTTTCTAAACATATTAAGTAGTAGTGGGATTTTTTTGTAAATAATAGGAAATAAAAGTGAATTTACAATGTTTAGAACATACAACTAGAAATGCAAAAATAGAAACAAGGAAGTACACTGTGGTTTGACTTTGCACCAATTTCTCAGAAGCCTGCTGCATGCCTACCCTTTAGGTATATTTCTAAAAATATAATTACATAAGTCAAATACAAAACATTCTAGCTTTTTTCAGTATCTTAAGTGAAGTTGAAGAAAAATTTTCATCACACAGGGTTTTTGATGGGAAGCAATCTATATGGCATGCTTAGAACAGTTTTGTGCATCAGTTGTTATTTCTATAATTAAACTGATATTTTTTAAACAACAAATCATAATATTATAACAAAATACTGCTTCTTTTCCTTGTGTGTTCTTTTTCAGATAAAGGAGTAGTGGAAATCGTTGCTAACTCTGATCCTTACTTGGAGGACCTTTTTACAGATTATTATGAAAAAGCTGCAAGCATGACTGATCTCTCTACAAGCTATCTCAGAGACGGTTCTCACATCCGAATTAATTTACTTAATAACAACATCCCCAAAGGCCCCTGTGTCCTCTGTGGAATGGGAAGTTCAAAAAGGGAGACAGTCTATGGATGCCTGGAGTGTTCTTTTAATGGACAGAAGTATGTACGACTGCACGCCGTGCCCTGTTTTGACCTCTGGCATAAGAGAATGAAGTAACTGATCTGGGTAAGTGCCTGTTATCACAGACATGGGCATAACTGTGCCACAAACTTTTCAGAGTTAGTAAATATGTCTCCAATTGTGACATGCAAAACAGTGAAAGTGCAAAACATTTTATTATGCTGTTTTCTTCAAATTCTGTGCTTCGCAGTCAACGACCTCTACTTTAAAATGCACATGAATTTCCTGACATTGCTGTTTTTCCTAGAACCTTCTCATTATCATGATAATGAAAAACATAAATAGCATTTTCATAATGTCAGAATATATGCTAGAACTTAAAGTTGTTTACATAAACTTGTTGTTAAACCCCAAAATGTTGCCTTTCTCTACACTGGCATATGATGGTTAAATGAGAATATTTGTTAATAATTTAGTGTTCTCATGAATGTTTAATTGAAGTATCAGATTAAAAAACATGCTAAAACTTAGCTCAGTCTAATGTTTCAGTTACAAAAGGGAACAACTGGAACTATGGATGGGAGCTTCATATTAGGGTGCTGTTGCCGAATATCAAGTTTGTTTAATTATGAGAAGGTACCAGCCAGTTTACCTGCTGCAGTTGGATTCTATGTCACAGCTGCTCTTGACTTTCTTTTATGTGCTCAGAAAAAAAAAAACTGCTTAGCAGAAAATGTTTTGGAAGCTTACGAAAATAATGGAACTGCTCACTCCAACAAGACTTCAGGGGTGAATGTCTTTAACAGGTGCATCCAAGGAAAACTGAGTCTGTTGAGGACTGGAACACCACAGAGCTGTGTCCAGGGCTAGGATTGGACTGTGGGGCAGGGTGCTGTTAAACCTCTCACCACACTGTTTTACACTGGCAGAGCAAAAAACCTTTTTCTACCTTTTAAAATTACTTCAAGGATAACCTAGGTATGGAAACTTTTTTCACTTGTGCTGCCACTTTCACTGTGTACATCTGATTATTACATGTTGAAATGAATACAGCCATTGCTTTTCATGTGAGAAGAGTGAAGCATGTTTCACAAGTGGTATGATGTGTTCTGCACAAGCACAACAGTTAACAGATACAAGTACTGCCTATTAACTATTCCTACTTCTTAGCATTTTTCCAGTGAGGAAAACCAGAATGATGCCCAAAGAATTAATTACTTATGTTTATAAACAGCATATTCCATCATCTTCAACCTCATTCAATTAAATTACGATAGTGTAGATTTTTAACTTGGTGCTGCTAAATAAACTGGCTAACATCATCGTTTTACTAAGTCAAAGTTTAAACACTCACTTAAAATACTGCTTTTTCTTCAACACCAAATTCTTCTTGCTAATATTACATCAAAGAGGTTATTTCGTTTTAAAAACATTTTTGTTTTTATCTTAACATTCCATAAACAGAGTTGGCCCATTTTAAGGCCTTTTATAGTTAATTGCTGCAAATGGCTTTTCCTCAAGAAGCTAGGCCTGGAGCCTGCAGGGGTCTAAGAGTTATATTCCTGGGATTCCCTTTTTACTTTACAGGGGATTGAGATTTTACTTTTTTATTTTAGAGGGGATTTAGAAGTGTTCAGCAATTATATTCCAGCTATGTCAAAGATTACTGTAACTTTTGTGTGCTCAATACAACAGCACACAACTTTTGTGTGCTGTATTGCTCAGTGTGAGCAATACTGTAGATTGGAACAGGTTATAAGCACCACAAATATTAGATCATGGTGTACTTCAATTTTATTTCTTTCTTTTGAAACATCTGACATATTTTATTAGTTGAATGTTAAAAATAAGATTTTTACAGTCACCCTAAGAGATATAAAAAGATTCCACTATAAAAAAAAATACAAAAATTCTGTGACAAAGTATTATTATTTAGAATTCAGTGTGCAGAAGATAGCCAAAGATTTTTTAAAGTACTTAGAGTTCATCATGCTGGTAGACATTGTACTCCTTTGCTGATATGAAGCCATCTCTATCATGGTCATTCTTCTTAAATATATCAGCTAAGATTTCATCATGGGCAGAAGGATGACGTTTTTTGCCATCTCTTGCAAATTCTTCTTTCAAATAGTGGCTTATCTAGAGAAAAGAAAAACGTCAAATCATTGTGACTTTCATGTCAGTACTCAATCTAGCTATCTTCAAGGACACTGGGGATAAACAAGTAATGTATTGTGATTCCAGTGCAGATACATCCACAGCTTGTCTACAGGAAGTGTGAGACTTACTAATGTATTAAAGCAAATTTCAGCAAACTACAGCACAGTGTAGTTTGTGTAAACACACAGAAACCTTAGGTGATCAGCTGCAGCAGAGAGAGCTCAGGTAAAGATAAAACTGATGCAGCCACACCTATAGTTTTATAAATTATTTATATCATATTACCTCAAGTTCAGAGAGCTTCTTGTCACCATCTTTGTCTATTTGATTAAATGCCTCAACACTACGAGGTCCTTTATTTACTGCGTAAAGTTCAATCTCAAAGATCAGTGTTGCATTGGGTGGAATCTTGCCCTGTGCTATGAATAAAAGAAAAAAGTGTTTAAGGAATCAGACACTATGGGCAGAGATCACATATATGATAAATTCAACAGGTATGGGAAAAGGTACTTTACGTATGCTGTAAAATAATATTATATATAAAACACGTATGCTGTTTAAAATGTACATCTCAAAAAGCAGCAACAGAATGTAAGTCATCTGACTTGCTAAAAATCCCCACAGAAGCTTCAAACTACTGGAATAATTTGTCTGGCCTCTGAATTAAGAAAACAACTGTTAGAATTCTTTGTTCCTGGATCAAAGCATTTTCTGCCACCTGATGTAAAACTAGCACTGCCTACAAACACAGGTCCACATATCATGCATCTGGCAAAAAAAGGGATCTGAAAAGAGACAGCAACAAACCAATGCAGTCTAAAATAGTGCCAAAATAGCATAAAAAATCATGCAGTGTAAAATTAAAATGCAAACATGCAAGCTGCCAAAGCCAGTGAGCATGACACTGTAACCTCAGAATTTTGAGCTTGTGTCCATCCTTCATAAACTGAAGAAAAGCTAAAGAATCTACACTGTTTGTAAGCAGAAGATAAACAAAACTCTTACACTACTCATCTAAAGTAGCCATAGCAAAAATAACAGAGTTCAAAAGGTTTTAACTTTCCATGCTTTAGAAAAGTAGTTTTAAATACATCTGAATATAAATCAAGATTTAAATATACCTTATAAAAGAAAGATAAAATACTAGAATTCAGTGCCAGCAGTTTACAAATATACATACCAACAAAGGAAAGACATGTAAAGATTTAGAAAGCCACATGCATCTTTTTTAATTCATGATTAGGCAGGTATCTTCCCCAGCATGCAGGAATACGCTGAGACAGAGGACAGGGGTGCTCTAGGAAAATACTACTTCTTCCTTCAAGTGCTACCTGGAACAAACAGTTAACACTAATATTAAAGAACAGTTTTTATTTGTATCAGTGTTTTTCCTTTTTGTATGAAATTGTATTAAAGACAAAACTGATGCATTGAATTCTGACATATCAGTACCAAAATATTATTATAGAGCAGGAGCTGCCTTTTCACAGGAACTCCTACACCCAGGTCAGAGCTGAACTTAGCTACATTTGAGTGCTCAAACGCTGCATAAAACTTGTACTGGAACTTTTTTAAAGTAATCTGCACACTGAATTATCTTATATTCAAATCAGATTTCATGCACTGCGCTGTTGCAATTACTGTGTAATGTGATAATGAGAGCCATTAACTATTCAGAATATAAGCAGTATTTTAAGCAAATTATTTCTATTTAGATTAATTGTACTGCATTATGTTCCATTTTACTCAGAAGATGTAGATTTTCATTAGAAGGCTAAACAGGTAGCAGTCAAATAATAAAACGAAATGTGACTGGAATTTAATATTTTAACACAATAATTCTGATCTTGCTCATAGAGATCTTCCTTCTGCTTCACACTACGGCAACACTTGGGAAAACACATTGGGTGGCATGTACTGAATTCTAATGGGAACTGCAAGGCCTGGGTGTGGGTCTGTGTCAGGACTACTTAAACTGCACAGCGATGAGCAGGGGCTGCACAGCTGCACTGCCTCCAAATGGGAGCACCAGTTCTCACAGACATTTACAATACTACGTATTGTATGTTTCAAAGGGTAAAAAACACAGGAAAGACAAAGTTTAGAGTTAGAACTTTTACCATATCCTTGCTGTCCGTATGCTAATGATGGAGGAATTGTCACTTTCCGTTTTTCTCCAGGACACATGTTCATCATAGCAATATCTAAGCCTTTTATGACTTGTCCAACACCCAGAACAAACCATTTTGGATGACCTTCATTTTGTGTCCGACTATAAAAAAAAAATTGTGTATGAGTAATATTAACATATTATTTTTATCATAAATATAACTTTTAGTTGCAGCTAGTAAGAACATAGATTATTAAGACACAAGAATGTTAAGAGTGCAAGAATACAAAGTATAAACACTTTTTCTGCTACATTTATAATTTAAGGTCAGATTTTGATATATGTAAGGGGAAACTTCCTTTTTTAAAAAAAAACCAAAACCTCGTTTTTCAACTTCTTATAAAAACATCCGATCTTCCTGACGATGCAGGCTGCATGCCAGAAACAAGGTGTCACTGCAGGAAGTCTACAAGTGGGGAGCACTGGAAAGTGAAAATGTTCTCAGCAGTTCACAACACTGTAGGATGGGATGGGACTGAGAGTGCAGGTGTGTGCTGGTGGAACCTGGCAATGCTGACTGCAGTACTGTGTGCTCACCTACCACTCTGGCCAGCTCAGCCAGCCAGTGCTTGAGGCAGCTTCTGGTCACATGAAGCCTCCCCAGTATGGGCACTATGCCGAACAGCAACTGAGCAAAACATCCAGAGAACAATGCTCTATGTACCAGTCAGCCACCTCAACAGGCAAAGAAATGCAACTTAAATGGTACTGTTAAATGTAGAATTATCCTATATATTGAGTTTTTTTCTTAAATTATAGAAGTGGGGGAATGGATCAAGATTTTGTAATGAGCTATGCTATTGCCTGAGGATAGATGGAAGAGGCAAAGTCAAAAAAGCAAAAGACGAAATGGTAACTTTGTGGTAAAATGGGCGACACAACAGATCAAGAAGGGAAACAGCAACAGGCACGAGGCAAAAAGGCTGCAAACCACCAGTATAATAATGTGGTTGCACTGCACAGTGCCAACTATGTGGAAGTGGATGCTATATAAAAGTTTCTGCCTAAAATTTTCAGTGTGCATTCCTACCAGGAGCTCCTCCTCCCAACCCGAGTTTTTCTGCACAGGTTACAGCACAGAACAGGGCAAGTATCAACAGAATGAGTTATTTTTTCCACTCTGACAAAGGGGGGCTCCATGTGAGGTGTGGGCTACAGGCTCTCGAAGTTTCTCCCTAGGGACCCTAGGACTCCTAGGAACTCCCTAATTTGACTCTAGGGAAACTCTGCATCCTTCAACACTCGGCTGAGGAAAAGTAAAGTACTATTGCTGCTGTGGTCAGTACGGGCCCCGAGTTGTGCCCACTCCGGGAGCGCCACAAAGTCCCGCTTGTTCGGAGGAGCGGATGGGCTGTGCCAAGCACCCTCCGGGCACGGCCCACCGCCAGTCCTCCGGCCTGGCGCTCACCTGCAGTAAAACTTGGATCCGTCGCTGGCCAGGAATCCGTCATAGTGCGCGTTCAGCAGGTCGCCCTTCTTGCTCTTCGGGCTGCAGGTCTCGGGGAGGTGCAGCACCTCTATCTTAACCTCCTCCGCTGCCGCCGTGCCGCCCTCGGCCCGCGCCGGGGCCGCGAGGAGCGCCAGCGGCAGCAGGA
The DNA here is from genome assembly GCF_037042795.1 of Molothrus aeneus. Lineage (NCBI taxonomy): Eukaryota > Metazoa > Chordata > Aves > Passeriformes > Icteridae > Molothrus > Molothrus aeneus. Next base: position 16,213,425 of record NC_089652.1, on the reverse strand, counting down.
GCAGGGTCAGCTCTCGGCCCATATCGCTCCGAGGCGGCCGCCGGCGTGGCACTGTCCCCGCCGCGCCGAGGGGCGGGGGCCGAGCCAGCGCCGCCGCTCCGTCTCAGCCGCCCCAGACGTGGGGAGGAGCCCGGCCCCAGCAGCGGCCGCGGGGCGGGCGATTCTTCGGGCCGCCCTCTCCGCTCAGGAAGTGGAAGGGACGTCGGAAGCGGCCGCGGGGCGGCGGGGCCGGGAGCGCGGCCGGGCGCGCATGGGGGATGCAGAGCGCCCCGCGGGGCAGGCGGCGCCGCCGGAGCCGCCGCGGCCGCCGCGCCTGAGCTGAGCGGCTCCGCCTCCGCGCGGGGGAGGCAGCGGTGGGGCCGGGAGGGGAGCGCCATCCCCGCGGCGGCCGCGGCCGCCCGTTCCCCGCGGCGGAGCAGGAGGATGCGGCCCGGCGCCGGGCTCTGAGCGATGGAGGGGGTCCTGTACAAGTGGACCAACTATCTAGCGGGTAGGCGCGGGGGCCGGGCCCGGGGGCGGCGGTTGGGGCTCGGCTCGGCTCCGGCCGTGATGCGCCGCTGCTGTTGCTGCTGCTGCTGAGCCTCGGGGGGTCCCGGCGTACTGCGGCCGGCCGGAGCTGTCGGTAGCGCGTTGGCTGAGACATTGGTGCTCGGAGACAAGCCCCGGAGAGCAGCCGAGCGTCGCCACGGAGGCGGCCCTGGGGCGGCGGTGGCCTGGAGCAGGAGGGGGCAGCGCCAGCGCTCCTCGCTCTCGCCCGGTGCGGGCGGCGGCCGGGCCGGGCCGGGTGAACGCAGTGCCCCGGCAGCCGCACGGAGCGGTGCCCGGCCCTGGCCTTCTGCCGAGAACCTCTCGCCACCTGGATTGCGCCTTGCCGAGTTAGTCAGAGACTCTCAGCGGGACAGCGAGCTCCTGTATCCCAGCCTGGAAAGCGCATGATGAACATCAGTTTCGTTAAATGTGTTTTTGGAGGCGCTGCAGACAAAAAGTGTACCGAATATCAGCATTTGCCTTGTTCTCTTTGACTGATCCTCTGCTGTAATAGAGACACCATCTCCCTCTGGGGCAGGCAGTGGGCAGGCACTGGTGTCAAGGTGAAACATTTCTCCTCTGCCACTGTGATAGGACTAATTGTCTCTCCCAAGCAGATCAGCATTGGATCATGCTTTATCGTGCCTCTTATTACACTGCTTTGGCAGTATCTTCTTTGCCCTCTGGTTCTTCAGCACTTCATATGGGGAATTCTGTTTCAGCATATGCAGCTTGTGAGTGTGAAGTGGTGGGAAACTTGGTTCTGAGGGATTATAAAATGTGGGCCACGTTGTGAGGATTGTATGGATGTGCTGTGAAATGAAGTGTACAGAGTGTAATCTTGCATTTTTCAGAGCAATTATGTGTCCACAGATATGGGCCTTCTCGTAAAAGGGAGCAGTTGTACTGTAACTAAATAGATATTTGCTGTCTTTGTCTCTTCTTCACAGTAACTATAGAGAAAACACATAGAGGAAAAGTTGTGGTTATGAGAGAAAGAATGAGCGCAAAGTTGTTTTCAAAACAATGAAAGTTGTCACTTTCACTTACATTACTGAAGACGTTTCTGTAGCAAAAGATAAATGGATAAGGGCAATGCACTCTTGTGGTGTTTACTCCTATTTTAAGTCTGTTATTTAATAAGCAAAAACTCAACAGTAGCTGTGAATGCTATACATGCCATGGACTGTTAGCATGCAGCTAACTTCTGCTGGAAGCCAGTAGTCCTCTAAACCAGTCAACTTCAGAACCCTTCCTTAGGCTTACATATAACAGTAGTCTGGTTATTGAGTGGCTTTGGTCTTCAGACTGCTCAGATTGATTACTTCCTGGTGTGTTACAAGAATAATTTAATGTTTGCCTCTTTTATCAGCCAAATAGATTAATTTTATTTACAATTTAGGAATTATACTAAACTTTCACATTTTTGGTCTCCCTAGGTTGGCAGCCTCGGTGGTTTGTTTTAGACAATGGGATATTGTCATACTATGATTCCCAGGATGATGTTTGCAAAGGCAGCAAAGGAAGTATAAAGATGGCTGTGTGTGAAATAAAAGGTAAGAATTAATAGATTTCTGCTTGAGAAAATTTTAGCTGCTATGGAAATAGAAAAGATCACCAACCATACATTTTTGCATCACGTTTTTCCTCCTCTGTTTTTGTTTACCTATAGTCCAGTGTGTCAGCTTCATAGTTCATAGGTAATAATGAATTATCACAGATATTAATAATTAATGTTATCAATATTAATAATATTCATTAGCACAGATAATAATGAATTATTAATATGTGATAATAGAGTTCTGTTGAGATTTAGAACACACCATTTGTTACTTTTTGTTTTTAATAGTTATGTGCACATGGTTCATGCTTAAAGTTATGTCAGCTAGCTGCTTAGTTCTACTGCTTTTTCCTCTTATGACCAGGGATAGACACTGAATCATGAAAGCCAGTTTTCCAGAAGAGCAGCAGCAGTGATCCAAAAGTGGCGATTCTTATAAACCAGAAGTGTTTAGTCTTTCAATTTCCTGAGTAATTTTTACTTTTGTCACTGTTAGCAGCTGCACACATGCACAGGTGATGGGTGTATTTCAGACAGTAAGTGAATGGTTTGTTCTGAAGTAAGAGTTTAGTCTTTAGAGTAACTGTAGGTCAGCCTCCTTGGCTAATAGCAAGGAGTTTTCTAGCTTCCTATTGCTGTTGACTGTGAATTTTTTCCAGATCTTCACAGGTCACTCAGCTTGTGATGTGGGTACTTTCATATTAAAAAGTGGAACTTATTTTACATGGACCACCAAGTGGCCCAATCAATTTTTCATGTGATAGCTCCTTTTTGTTAGTGTTTCTTTAGTTTAGATGAAATCAGTGAAATGTAAAGAGGGGAGGATCACTTTTAAAAATTTTTTTCTTTTTGCCATTCCACTTGATTTTGCTTGTTATTTTGTTCTTTTGGTGAAGAAAAGGGGGAGAAAGGCTGAGCAGCTTTTCCTTACTTAACAGTGGTGCTTTGTGATTTACTGTATTACTGTGGGATTATCATAAGCATTTTAAAACACTTTGAGCAGTATTTAATAAATGATTGGTACTCAGTTGAGGTTATTATTTCAAATTTTTTTTTTTTCTCTTCTAACACAAGTTCATGCTACAGACAACACAAGAATGGAGCTAATCATCCCGGGGGAGCAGCATTTCTATATGAAAGCAGTTAATGCAGCTGAAAGGCAAAGATGGCTGGTGGCACTGGGGAGTGCAAAAGCCTGTTTAGCAGATACCAGAACAAAAAAAGAAAAAGGTATGTATGTTACCCAGAGTAACTAGTTACTAGGTAACAATTCTTCCAATAATCATAGTATAAATGTTGTGGTACAAAGTCTTTTAATATAAGTTGTAATTATTTGTAGTCATCTCTATGATAAATTCCCCCTCAGAGTTAGAGTTAGAAGTCACCTGCATTGATCTCTTGTATCTTAAGAAGCTGAAATACTACAAGGTGTTGTTGTCACTAGAATAAACACATTGTTTATTAACACTTTGAATAAACACATTGTTTGTAGTTGTTGTGAAGACATTTCATTTGTGATGTTATATTAACTCTTTATAGTAACTGTTACTTTTTCCATAATTTCTCTTGAAAGGCTTAATGTAGCCGTTTCCAGCCATTCTGGTGGGTGACATAAGTTTTGTCCAATATTTTTTCGACATTACATAGCAGCCAAGAAAGATTTCAACTTTATTTTTCCTGATAATGTGCCTTTTTCATAATAGTAATTAAATTAGCACCAGTTATCCGAAAGTATTGTTTGCTTCAAGTGTAATTCTTGATTCATTGCAGAATCCAGTTTTCCTCAAAATCAAGTGGAGGTTTAAGTGGATTTTTAAATTGATCTTTAAGTGAAAAGTGCTTAAATATTACAATGTATATGTACATTGTATGCAATAAATTTATATTTCCATTTTTTTCCATAGAAATAAGTGAGACCAATGAATCTCTTAAAACCAAAATGTCTGAACTTCGTCTCTACTGTGATCTTTTGATGCAGCAAGTTCATACCATACAAGAATTTGTTCACCATGATGAGACTCGCTCTCCTCCCAGCATTGAGGTGCGCAATTCTAGAATTTGTTTTCATTCCATTATATAATACACTTCACAACAAGTTACTGTTGTTGTCTTAAACCTTATTCATCTCCCCAGTGTTAATGTCAATTTTTGAATGCTTGTGTGTAGATGTACTAATAGTGATTTTCTGTGTGTAAAGTGCCTGGATGGTTTAACTGTAATTGTGCCAGGTGTTAGGAACCAGTTGTGTTCCTGAGCCATTTGGTTGAAAGGCCAGAAGAGTTATCATATGAGAAATACAATATTTTGTCTTGTTTTGCATCTCTGTTCGAGTAGTTGAAACAATCTTAGTTTGTCCATTCTTACTTTCTTATGTGGGATGGTATTCCATTTTCTTATCAGTGAAAGGTAGTGTTCCAGGCATTGGAAACATGCAGTGTAGATATCTGTCTCTGAATGTGCACAAGTACAATGCTAGAATGTATTCCTGCTTTTGAATGAAAGGACTGGAAACTGTGAATGACTCCATTCTTTGCACTCTTGAGCAGCATGTGAGCAATGTTGTTGGTCCTTTAGTGCAAAGCTAGGGGTTGACACTTAGTCACAACAGAGCAAGTTTTCAGTTTAGATAGGTGAAATGGACCTGCATCTCCTTGCTCTAGAGTGAGAAAACTGTTCACACCTTCTGCTGCAATTCATTTGTTTCACTGAATGATCTTCTGATACCAGTTAGTTACCCTGAGACAAGCTTTGCAGTAAGGCATTGTTGGCTGGTACCCTAAAGAAATTCAGATGTCAGAAAGAAATTGCAATGCTGTCACATGTGTTTTCTTAAATTGGCCTTATGGTAAGGCATACATTTGATTAAAAAAATGGGAAATATAAATTCTTAGTGGTAATGAGGGAGATGAGTGTGTCTGGGAGAGGTGGTGGAGGAAAGTTGTATTTGAATATTTTATTTTTTTTCCTTGCTTATGCTTGTGCTTTCATTTACTTTCAGAACATGAATGAAGCCTCTTCCTTGCTTAGTGCCACATGTAATACATTTATCACAACACTTGAAGAATGTGTGAAGATTGCTAATGCCAAGTTTAAGCCAGAAATGTTCCAGCTGCCTCACCCTGATCCCTTGGTTTCTCCTGTGTCACCATCACCTATTCAAATGGTTTTGACATTTTGAAATATTATCTTTTCTAAGTGTCATACTGGTGGTTAGATGGGGGGGGAGAAGTGGCAGAACCCTGTGCTATTGTTACATGCTATGATGTCCACAGTTGAAATCTTGACTGAGTTATAAATCAGTACTGGTCCCAAATATAAATCAGTTTTCCATTCTCAGTCTTTTGCTTTGCAGTTTGCTAGCCTTTACATCATCAGAGTAGTTTATCATATGTGTCAAGGCCCTGTAATGAGGTATCTCATAAATGAATGAGGTTTAACTTTTCCTCAGTTCAACTGTTAGGTTTTTCTAGAGTGCTAACTATACACTGATCATAAATATTACATAACTTCACCTCTTGCTTAAGTGGTTTCTGACTTGAAGCACTTTAGCAAGATAGCATATGTTTCAGTGTATGTAATTTAAGATGTTTGTATTAATATATCATTCCCTTATTTAACAAAAAGATATATCATGATAAAGATATTACTTGCATAACTATTCACTATGAATTAATTCCTTTAGAAGGACAATGTATGGGCAATCAAATGCTTTCTCAGTTCTGTGTATGTATTCCAAGATGAGCTGTATTGTGCAATTCTGTTGTGGGAATCTCTTTCTTTCCATATGGATCTCTCATCTCTTTATCTTCAATCACTTTACTTACAAAGCTGATCATTATGATTTAAAATAGTAACTTTCTTTGATATGCATAGAGATTTGACAGTAATAGCAGAGAAACCACAAGGAATCAAGAGGCATAATTTGGCTTTATTGTGTAATGAGGAATTTGAACTTCCCTTCGGTAAAGGAAAAATGTCTTGATACTTCTGTATATCATAGCAATTAACAATGGCTCCTTGAGAAGCTTCAGTGAAAGAGGGAATGAATTCCATAGACAGGAGGTAGCATCTTTTTGTAGTAAACTATTTCCTGTGTGAATGTTCTAGAATTTTTAATATTGATGGCAATCCATCTATTTTCATATAGTTTAATCAGATTTTTAACTGAGAGTGGTTGCTTTTTATAAAAAAATATTGCCGTCTCTCTTTGTAAAGACTGTAAATAAAACAAGGAGTAGTGTAGATATTTATATCATTCTTCTGAGTAGTTTGTGACATTTTTGGTGTTGTTTGTTCTTTGGAATTTTTTTCCCCCTAGATGAAGCGTTCCATTAGCCACCCTGGTCCTTGCTATTCAGAAAGGTAATTTTCTGTTTCCTTAAGTTTTTTTCTTGTGTCTCAAAAGACCTCCCTGAACTTGCTAGCATCAAAATGTGAGAAGAATTGTTTGCATGGAGAAAAAATTAAAAATGATAAATTGATCTTATTTTAAAAACAAAAGGTGCAGATTATCAGCTATTGGTGGCAGCTTCTATTTTTAATACAGTACCAAAATTTCATCATGCTAGAAGCTTTATGCAAATGGCTAGTTTTGACAAGTTCATGAATTTAGAGCTTGAAACGCTAACATTATTTTTCAGTCAGTATTTCAGTTTCTCAAATTATTTCCTTCATTTTTATTTCCACTTTCAGGCTTTGTAGTTGTGAAACTAAGATTGTTGACTGTGCTATTTTTAGTCTGCTATGGTAGACTAGCAAAAAAGCATTAATACTGACAATTTAATCTAAGCACCAAAGTTATTTCCAATTTAAAGTATATAAAATTGGTTGGGGGGGAAATAACCAAAATTATTTCAAATTTAAAGTATATAAAATTTGTGTGGGTTGTTACAGATTTTGCTTGCTAATAGATCTCACTTCCTTTGTAGGATTAATCACTCTGTAAAAGAACCGGGTTCATCTCTTCACCGATTTTCTCAGCGGCGCAGAAGAACGTACTCGGATACAGAATCTTACAGTGATACACCTTCTGAAGAGTCTCAGAGTAAGTTTGAAAGGGAGGGAGTTTTTGTATCTTCCAGTACAATTTATTTCCTTGTTTAGAGCAGCACTGATATTGGCATGAGGAAAAATGTTTTATTTGTAAGATTCCTATATTATAAATCGGAGCACTTGTATAGTTTGTTACCTGTTGACTTGGGCTGGCTTCCGTCGATATTAAAAATGATCTTGCAGCTGGAGTAGTTATATTGAGAACAGTGGGATTACTGGCAAGATAAAATTAAGACCTATCTAGAAAAGAGATGTTTGTTCACATGAATGATTATCTGGTAAGTGATGTGGAAATTGCTGTTTGTCACCTGCTTATTCTCACAGAAGAAATTACCTTTTTTGCACTTCTGTGAATTGCTGGGATAGTTCACTCAGTGCATTGTGGAAAGGTCGTTCATTTCAGTGGCTTCTTGCCTTTTGTAGAGAACTGCACAGCTCTGAAGGCACACATCCTTGCCAGTAATAAAGATCATGATCAGAATTTAGTCCCTGATTAGATTGGCTGAATTAGTAGTCAGTTCTTTGATGGTTTTTCCTTCTGAATCTTGCTGGCATTTTGACTCCATTATAACTCCTCTCAAGCAGACTTTAACACGACTTCTGATTGATTATATTTAGGAAATACTTTACAAATACAATAATTGACAGATTGGATGATACTTTCGGGGATTGAAAATTAAATACTTAGTTGATCTCTTTATAGGATCTGCCCATTGTTCTAGAGGTGCTGTCAATGGAGATCTGGTATCATCAACCATTCCTGAAGAAAGTAAATCAGTGTCAAAGGAAAGATCTGAACTGGAAGAGACTCTTACATCCTTTTCCTCCTGAAGCAACTGAAAGTATTAAATTTTCTATAAATAATGCTATGCAAAAGCTGCTGTAATTATACTGTTGTTATAGGAAGTAGTTATTTCCCTTTTTAGAAGGATTTCTCTGCACTTTATAGAATAACGTAAATACTATCTTTGAAGTGTATTTTATCTTTATATAGTTTATTTGCAAGAGTATTTTCCTAATATTTCACAGTTTGAATGTGCATTTTTTGGAACAAATGATGGCTTTAACAGATAAGCATCCACATTTGTAAATGCAGCTCTTTTTAAAAAAAGTGTGGAGGTCTGACCGATACGTTAGTAAACAAGCATTAGAAAATTCAGCAAAAAGTTTTCATTTTTTTGGAGAAAATGCAACTTGTGCCATGGGCCTCTTGGTCATTTGTACCAGGTCATCCACCTGGAGCTGTGATTAGCCCCACAATGGCTTTTTGTTTGCCAGTGTAAGGGCTGTGGGAATGGGCACTGATGGCTCTGCTCCAGCAGCTTGGCAGTAATTGTCATTGCTGCCTTTAAAAACACAAGGATATACATAATACAGTCCTTATTTTTAGGCAATGAAAGTAGAAATATTTAGTGTATTTTTCTAAACAAATGTATAAAAAAACTTAATATGAAGTATTTGTACCAAACATGGGATATTTAATAGTTTTTATTTATTTATTCTTTTTTGCATCAAAAATTTCTACCTACTTTCACTACTAAAGGTCTAAAGATCTACTGAAAGCTTCAAAATGTGCATAAATTGTTTCTGGGGTGTGTAGCATCACAAATAATTAATACAGTGCTGTTAAGATTTACTCTGCTTACTTAAGATGTGTTTTTAGCAAAGTGTGATAAAAACAAGAGCTGAAATGTTAGACCGTTCTAAGCTGCTGTAGTAATGAATATTTGTATCTATAAATGTTTTATTTATGACATATTTATACAAAAGGGAGGGTCTGTTTTTGCAACTCCTTTATATCATTTGAGGATGGTATACACCAGAAGATGGATTCTGCTCTCAGTTACATCAGTGTAAATTTGCATTAACTGTAAGTGAGGTCAGAGTCTGACTCTCTTAATAATTAATGAGTGATATAATACAATAGTGCCTACTAGCACCTTGGTCAAGAAGGTTGTTAATATTAGCATTGTAAGTTTTTGGGGATTTTTAGGGATTGTTTAGGGATGAACTTGGTCTATGAAGTCTTAGCTGTAGAGCACTTGAAGCAAGCCATTTACTGTTCTTGATTTACACAATTGCTAAATAAATGTACAGGGTTTTTTGTACTCAAGCACATACCAAAATCTGTTTTTATAATCAGATCTTTAATTTGGTTTAACTAGTCTTCCTTTTGTGTATATAAATGATTTGAAGCAGGCTGGAAAGAACAGATGGGCATAGGAGCTTTCCTTATAAATTTTTGGAATATTGATTTATCTAAATCAAAATAGGTCCAAATATTGAGGAAAAACATATGAGCTGTTGGCCTTATATAAAATGCCAGTTTATAAAGCATTATGTCAGGTTCAAGTGGAATGGAATGGTTTGTAAAAGGGGTTTGTGGATACCAGCTCAGAGCTGTCATTTGTGCTCAGTTCTGTTTTCATGCAAACTGGCATATGCATATCAGCCACACACATGCTTGTACATTTTTTTTTCTGAATGTTTGCTTTAATGTATTCTGTATGACATGACAAATGTAAAAATAAGTATTAAAGAAGATGTTCAGAGAAGTAAACTACATACTGCAATGAGAGTGTTGTCTTGAATAATACACTGGCAGAAGTGCTTTTTGAAACTTCACTGAGGTTTCTGCCAGTTTCTGCAGTGTTAATTATATGTCACAATGACAGATACCTTTTTCTGCTTCCACCTACTGTGAAGAAAAGAGGCTGGACTACATGTTGTGCAAAGACAAAGTGAGACTGATCAGTGAATGTAGTAGTAGGTAATAATTTTAAATAGTGCCACAAGACAAAAGTTGTTGTGATCACATCCAAGCACAAAATTTGCATGTAATTGCTTCAGTGCTGTTTTGGAGTTTTCTAGGTCCACAAAGCCATCATTTCAGCTTTATGTTTATATGTGTGATATGTTTCTATTTAATCAGCCTTTATATAGATATCTGTACCAAACATCCTAAAATATATTTCAGTGACATTAGTGAAGATAATATGCTGTCATATTTTTGGTAACTGAAGTTAAGAAATAATTTCTGAAAATTATCTGGCTGAATCACAATGATCCATGCAAAGTAAGACTAAAAAATACCTGGCTGCTCTTACATATTTAATTTCCAAATTTATGGGAGAGCTTATCAGGAATGCCTGATTGCATCATTCTTGCTAGTGCAGAATGAGAGCTGAGCCTCAACAGCATAGGTAGTTGGTACTTCTAGTTTTGATCTCATGTGCTTCTGAGATCAGTCTGAAACTAGCTCAAATTTCATCACCTAAAGAATATAAGCATGGGACATATATTTAGATGAAAAGCAGTAACTTTGGTTATATCTCTAAAGCTCCTAACATCAGATAATTAGAAATAGAATGCTAGGAAATTACCAGCTTCAGTTATAAAGAATTAATGGGGAGGCATTCAGTGATTTGGAGAGCTATGAATACTGAGATTTCAGTGTTCAGAGGCTTTTAAAGTACTGTAAATTAATGTTATGTCTTTCAACTTAGTAATTCAGCTTCACTTTTTAAACTTCTTTTCCTCAGAGAAAGCAATCTTTGAGATAGGAATACTTCAATGGTTGCTTCTGCAAAAAATGTTATTCCTTACTTAAAAATTGAAATCACACCTATTTGTTTTTTAAAGATCATTTTCACAAATTATAAACTTGAGTTTTGCTACACCCCTATCACTGAATATTCTGGTGTAAGCTGTTTTTCCTGTTGGTGCAACTTAGAAACTTTTAAAAGGGGTATGATACCTGAATAAAGGAAATGTCTATGTCTGAAAACCAGCTAGAATGCAATAAAATTAATCTCTCAGTGTTATTATTACTCTCCACCATTACATTATTTTTCTCAGGCTGCCACATGTAAAATGGTAGTGGAGAATACATAGCTTTATAGTAGGATTTATACAGCAGCTCACAGAGCTTTGTTAAAAAGTTTTTCCTTACGCATCAGCGCTCAGGAAACATGAATGCCAAAGGCTTTCATACACTATATCAGTGGTGAGATACTTTTATAAATTTGGTCCTATAGCACAATAGATCTGATCTATCTAAGAAATCAAATGTCAGCTTGTATAGTTAGAAATCCCAGTATTTGACCTGGCTATAATAAGTAAATAATTCAAAATGTTTATGTCTTTTCACCCAAAGATTGCTTAATCTATTGTCTTGAAAAATGTTATTCTTAGGGATGTGTTCTGTGCAATGGGATATCAAAGCTTTGGGTTGTGACTTCAGCAATGTCACTCTAGGTTAGCATTTGCTTAGCAGTCTTGTGGAAAAACACTGGCTCAGCTGGTCGGCCTGCAACATTATCTATTCAAGCTGTGTTTCAGCAAAGCCCCTAAGCATTTTAAATCCTATTTTTAGACATGAGTGACTCATTTGCCAAAAGTGCTTGCTTTTAAGTGCTGTGCAGAGTTGGGCCAGAGAGGTGCTGGCAGGATGAACTTGCTTACACCATCACACACAACCACACACAGTGTGTTTCCTCTTCATTGACTGAGTGTTTAGAGGCCATGTGAGATTTAGTTTCCAGCAGCCTTTGTGTAGAAGAGGCCAGGGTTAAATCTGCAGATGCTGTCTATCACTTATCTCCTTCTGCTGAGATAATTAAATATCTAGTGTGTTTTTAGTGTTAGCTTTATTATGTGCCTGTGTACACAAATTACTTGTTAGCTAAACAAGACTGTACCTATGCATTTTTTTCTTGTATTGAGTTTGTTGGTTGGTGTGTTTTTAAACATCTAAAGAAATGAGAATTAGAAACTTTCTTGAGTTATATTTTTTTTTTCTTTGAATGGTTTAAAGATTAAAATAAACAGCCTTTTAAACTTAATTTTTTTAAACTTTTCTCTCTAAGGAAGAAATACCATGTCCTCTTAAACACTTTCATACTTATAATTATTGCTTCCATCACTTCAAAAAATTTGGATTTAGTTCTGATCCTGAGCTTAGCTTTTCTGAAATCCTTTTTTTTTTTACATTAATCCTTGTTTTGTCCCTATTTCTTAGCTTTCCTGCATAATTTGGAAAGACAGTGATAATATATAGGGTTATAGGAAAGTATAAAAAAAGATTCTACAGTGAGTCTTTTTGGCATAGGTTTTTGAACATTTTATCTGCTCCATTTCTTCTGATGAACTTGTTTGTGGTGTTGGTTTTTTTTTTTAGTGTTAGTGGTATGTTGAGAATCACAGCGATGACATCATGTTTGCTAAGTAATGCTCTTGCTCCACTTCAGAGAATTTTACAGCTCCTGAAGTGTTGCATTTCTGTGAATGTGTTTGCTCTCAAGCTTTTTCTACAGAGTGAATTCTAGAAGCAGACTTGCTCCTTTGACCTTGATACTCTTTTCCCCATGGATAACATATCCCAACCCCTCCCACAGCTCCCCAAATGTGAAGACAGGCTTTGCTCTGACAGATAAGTCATCTGACTTGTGGGATGAAGAATTGATTAATCACCCACTGCAGGTGACAACTTGTTGGTCCAGGCAATTAGGGTCAACTAGTCTGTACAGGTTGAAGCTGCCAAAAAACCAAGATGGTGTAGAGGAAAGCCTGGAAATAACAGAAGGGTAAGAACAGCACAATGCTTAGGCATGTGCTAGAATTTATCCTTTGTCAATAAGGAACCTGTGAAGAACATTTTTTTTTTTTGAAGTAACTTTCCAAGGCTGGCTAGTGGATAGGCTGTTTCTGACAGATGGCTGGATTGTCAACAGTTAACTACCTGGTTTACATTGGTGAACTGCATTTCTGTCTCATCTTTTGTTTCAGCAACTCTTTTTCTGTAGTGTAGTACAGGAACTGTAAAAGCAGCATAATAAATAAAGGAGTCACAGACTTTATGGTGCAGAAAGCATGCTTTATTTCAAATGAACAATTCTATCTCAAGGAGGTTCAACAACTACTAAGCTCTATCACTACATTAGGAGAACTAAAGCAAATTGAAGTGAAGGCTGGTATTTGGTGTTGTAGCAACAGTTTGTTTTCAAACTGTGGTTCATTGCTTAGTTGCCCGGAAGTGACTACTGGGTGTCTAATACTACCACACAAACTCACTCACTGCACCCTAAGAACCTCCGAGATGGGGTACTGCTGCTGCACTTGAATACCTAAATAGCTTTGTTGATTAAGGGGATGGCCAGGTGATGTTACTTTTTTAAAAGCTATTCAGGCAGTCAATATGTCAGAAACAGTACACAGTGGGTGAACAAAGTGCTGGCCGCTCGCACTTTGTCCAGAAATTGTCAGTCAGGTAGGAAAATTATGACATAATCAGATCCAATGTAAAACATTAAAGCAATGCTTACAGGAGGGTAATTGCAAACATCACCAATGCCTTACATTTCTGATTCAACATAAATATTTGTGCACGTATGTAATACTGTGCACAGTATCATGTCTTAGGTGTAGGTAATCTTCAACAGGGAGCCTCTCTACCTGTTGAGGCATTCTTAGACATCAACAATGAGTTGAGGTGCAAAAATTAGTTAAAAGTTGAGCAGGGTAGTCGTTTGCTAGGAAACTTTCCCCTGCCAACTGTTAGTTCCAAAAGTTACGTTTCAAAATGTCATAAAATAAACGGTACAAAACTTCATAACCGTTAACTTCGGCTATATACAGTATGTACATGTCAGTGAAAAAAGTGGTTTAAATTCTTAGGTCAATAATGACTATAAGTCATAATGTATAGATCTGGACTTTGTCTCGTTCAGGTAGGTAAAAAAATATTTTTCTTTTATATTTACATATCAGATATTTCAGTCCATATATGAATCACTTGTAAAAATACAAGTGTAAATAATACAGATTAAGCTCTCTAAGGTGATCGGATATTTATATTCACAGTGGCAGAATCGGTACCAAATTCATTCCCTAAATTCAGAGTATAAAGTCCACCATCGTTCTTCTGGACATCCATGATGATGAGGGTGGTTAGATCTTCACTGGTTTCGATGTGGAATCTGCCTTGCTGGTCCTGACTGGTAATTTTTCTCCCTCTGCAGTACCATGTTATTTCAGGAGCAGGTTCACCCGAAAAGGCACAGGATAGTGTGAGAACTTTTCCTTCCTCAATGCTGATATCAGATGGGAGAGCTTCGATTTTGGGTGGTACTCCTTTATAAAATAGGGGAAGAAATACCAAGTTAGTCTGTTTTCACTAAGCCATGAAGCAGCTTTACTCTGAGGACTACTTCAGGATAGCTGAAGCACTAACTCTACCAATAATTGTAATGCTCACCTCTCAGACCTGATTTAAGCATTTTACTGGTTGAACTCTCCAGTTGAGCCATGCTAGATTTCCCCATAATACTGCTGGAGCTCATCTCTACAAAGGATTCTTTCATGGAGGACATGCTTTTGGCAGACATGCTTTCAAATTTCATTTCAGTCATGCTGCTACTGCTGAAACTGCTGAATGAAGCCTCTTGTTTAGAAGAAGCCATTTGAAAGGACTGAGAAGAAAAACTTTCGTGCATGCTTGCGTCGCCACTGGTCTTCAATACTACCTCTTTCGGAGGTTCTTCAACTAGAGCTGAGGAGCATTGCAAACATAGAGGGAAAAAGCAACAACATCACATTAACTAACAAAGTCATGCAGTTCTGTATGGTTAATTTTACAGAAATGAAGATGGCATACTTTGCTTTCAGTGGAAAACTGCAGTGGAGTATACACTTGTTTACAATCATTTGAGTCAAGATATCCAAATCACAAGCAGTAATTTAGAAATTAAAAAATAGGCAATGAAACTTACAATATGTATGAGCTTCAAGGAAAACCATACATACTTAAGAAAAAACAGGTCATCACACAGTGTTTCTTATTAGAACCATTACTAGAATTAGACACTGAGAAATTAATTGTGTGTGCTCAGTTCATATTTGTAGAAGCTGTGAAACATTTTCAAGCTCTTAAAAACAGAATAGTAAAATCTACTTCACTGCATTGTTTTGTTGCTATAAAGGGCAACAGGAATGCTCAATCACTGCAGCTTTGCTTTAAACCCACACACAGTCATGCAAGCAAATCACAACCACACCTTGATGCTAGGAACTGGGATATGGTATAGCCAATAAAATAGTTAACCCAGTTCTATTAAATAAAAATCTTTAACTGTGGAATGACTTCATTTTATTGTAACAGATTTTTTTAGTAAACAGATTTTTTTTCCTTTTAGAGGAAAGAATAATTACCAGCACCAAGGTCTTAACATACTCATCCTAGAACAAATGCTCATAGCTTTCTCTTACCATGCACCTGTTGATGTAATAGAGCACCTCTGTGCTACTCTGGGTGTTAAAAAGATTTCTAATGCTGTTTTAGGGCTGTATATGTAATATTTAAAAGAAAGATGAACATCTTAAAATACTGAAGTCAACACTGCCAGTGGATTTTATTGTAAGTAATTTTAGTAGACACACCACAGCAAAAAGTTGTGACTATGCTGAACACAAGATCTGAAGAACAAACTTACGGAGTACAGTCAAAGATGCTGTAGCAGAACACTGCCCATGGTAATTTTTTGCCTTGACTGTGTATTTTCCAGTGTCACTCACTGTGGCATTTCGAATCTCAAGCGAATATATATTTTTAGAGCGAGATACTCTGAGATGCGATGAAACTGCAATCTAAGGAGGGGAACAAAAATGGTTTCATTAAGATAAATTTTATTAATTCTATTTTTTCAAGTAAACATATTAAATGATTACTTACAGGTTGATTATTCTTTAACCACTCAACTTCAGGAGAAGGCTCCCCAGAGACTTCACAAGTGAACAACACGTCTTGTCCTTCATTGACATTTTGAGACTTAGGCTGCATGATGAATGCTGGTTCACTGGAGCGCTCTTTAGAAAGGGTCACAACATACTGGCATTTAATAATACCTTCATCAGTTTTACCCTCACAGGTGAGTATACCTTCATCCTTATTACTGGCCTTTTTGATAGTTAGCGTGTGATCAGTTCCAGAAACGCCGTATCTGTAATCATCTGAATTTCTCAGCTCCATTCCATTTAGCACCCATTTTACTTCAGAGGCACCAGGAATGTTGGCCTTCACTGTCACTTTTTGCCCTGCAGACATTGTCATTTTAGTTGAAGAAGCTGTAATTTCTGCTTTCATTTGTCTGATATCTTCTGTAACAACTGACTTTTTAATGACTTCTTGAACTGCAGATTTCTCTTCAGTTGCCACTACTGATTTCTTCTGGCTAGAAACCGTAAGTAACTCATCTTCTTTCTGAACTGTTTTATGAGATTCAGTTACACCTCTTACCTGGGAATAGATATTTTTAAATACTTGGCCAGTAAACTGGAAGTTAGTTTTTGAAACACCTCCTTCCCCAATAATTTCACAGGTGTATTCTCCTTTGTCAGATTCCATGAGGTCGTGGATTTTGAGCTCATAAGTGCCATCTGCTGCATAATGAAACTTGAAATGATGGTCTTCTTTCAGTTTTTTACCATCCTTATACCAAGCCACTTCTCTGACACTTAAAACATTGCTTTCAACTGCACAGGATAACTTTACCTTATCTCCAAGAGTTTCTGCTTTCAGATGTTGTTTAATCTTTGGTGGAGAAGCAGTTGGTAATTGTACTTTCTCTGTTACCATTTTGTCTGCAGGTGGTGACTTAGCTTTTGGGGGACTGCTGATGGGTTCAGGAGATTTCACTCGTTTAGGGGACTTAACTGGCTCTGGTGACTTTACACGAGGCTCAGGAGATTTGATCCTTGGAGGTGATATAATTGTTTTTTCAGGAATTGTTGTTCTTTGAATGGTCAAAGTAAAGTGGGCTTCCTGTCTTCCTTCAGAGTTTTCCACCACAACAGTGTAACTTCCTTCATCTGATACCTGGACGGAAGAAATTTCAAAGGTAGACTTGTACTGTGTTCGTGTTACTTGGACGCGCCTTGAAGAAACAATAGGTTGACCTGCATGGAGCCATGTTATTGCTGGTGCTGGTTCACCATCAACATCACAGGAAAATCTTGCAGTCTCCCCTTCAGAAACTGTGATTGACCGTGGCTTTGTAAGGATTGTTGCTGGCAGAGTGCTTTTAAATGCTTTGTGTGAAGTCCTTTCTTCCAGTGATTTTTTTTCAGCTGCAGTGACTTTTTCTTCAGAAGCAGCATAGTGTTCATAAGATAAAAGTGATTCTCTTGTTGATGACACTTCTGATTTGACCTCTCTTACTGAGGAACTTGCTTCTGTTTCAGATGCTTTCTTAAACGAGGAGATTGCATATGCCTCTGTTTTTGTCAAGTCAGGCAAAATTGACCTTGGTACTTCTTCATCTCTCCTCTGGGAAGAGTATGTAGTGTAATCTCCTCCAGTAACATCTAGTGTTGCATAATCAGAGCATTCCCCTTTGTAGTTTGTGCATACGGCTCGGTATGTTCCACTGTCATCAATGTGGCAGTCGAGAATCTCCAGAGTTAATACACCACTCGTATTGGTGAAGTGTATCTTACTGCTCTCTTGGAGCTCAATACCATTGTGGTACCACTTCACTTCGGCGGTTGGTTTTGACTGGACATTGAGAATGAACCTAGTATTATGGCCACACGGTACCCGGTGTGAGCGCATCCTCAGGGTAATGCGAGGAGCGTGGTCAAGGGTGAAAGGCTGCTGAGTCAGAACTTCATATTTCCTTTCCATCGTTTTATGAGTTTTCAGAGCAGATTTCATGGACTCGTATCTAGAAAATATATCAAATCTTGCCATCCTCTCAAACCGGGAGAGAGATCTTTCACTAGAAACTGGGCTAGGTGAGCGTGGTCGAGTTCTCTCTGGCGTTGGGGATCTTCTCTCACTTTCTTCAGGAGGCCGTGAGCGAGGTCGAATTAATTCAGATACAGGACGCATCAATTCAATGTAAGTTGGAGACAGGGATCTTCTTCTCCTTAGTAATCTAGAGGAGGGTGAAAATTCCCTGTGACCATATTGCACCATTTCTATTTCTTCTTCTTCTTCTGATGTGATCTCCGTTATTTCTCTTTCCCTCCTTCTCCTGAGTCTACTCTTTTCTTCCTCTGCCATATATTTAAGCTCACTCCTGTATCCAGAGAGTCGCTGATCAGTGCCAACAGGCCGGAGCAATTCTTCATCCTCCCGCTCATCCATTATTCTTTGCTTTTGTTTAGGTGGTCTGTAGGCAGCCCTGTCGTGACGTTGACGAAGCTCTGCATAGCTTGCACTTGTCTCAGCTTTAGTTGGAATGTGATAGCTTGAATACCTCAGCTCTCTTTTTCTTTCTTCCTCTGAACTGACCTGTGCTCCTGCAGTAGAATATCGAAGGGCAGACAGTTCAAAGCGTGGGGGGCTTCTACTTGGTGGGGAAGCAGAAAAGCCTAACTCCAGCTCCTCTTCAAGGCGCAGTCTTTCCTCTTCAGTTCTCTTCATGGCTAAGTAGTCATCTATCGGCATGAGCAATTCCTCATCAGACAAATCACCAAGCGATCGCCTTCTTGGTCTATAGTGATATTCATACTCTGGAGATGGGGTACGCCGGCGTGCTGGTCTCACAATTTCAAGATCGTCTTGTGTCAGCTTTGGTATGCGCCATTTAGGCTTGTACTGATCAGAAATGCGAGGCAGCGGCATCACATAGAATTGCTCCCACCTGGAAAGACGTATGCGTTTCTGGCGTTTCTGAACAGTCCTCTCAAGTTTTCCTGGCATTTCATACTGGTCTCGCAGCCTCTTGTACCACTTCATGTCTGACAGAGGCACAAAGTGTTTAATTTGCTGATCTTCCTCAAGAGCAGCATGTTTGCGAGGCTCTGGGATCTCATATGGCATACGAAGTCTCCTTTCCTCCTTCTCCTTCTTTTCTTCTTTCTGAACTTCATATTCACCTTTAACGGTCTTTGTGCTAACAGCTGGTTTATATAAGATAGCAGCTTCTCTGAGAGCCTCTTGTGCAGTTTGTGTCAGTGGAACAGCTTCAACCCCAGAAAGGATTTCTGCCATTCGTAAGGTCTTGTCAATTTGCCTCTGTACATGTTTCTCCCGCTCTTCTTCTGTCTTGTACTCACGCTTGACGTATTTCAAGCGTTCAACTTTTAGATAAGCCTGACAGCTTGTAGATCCAGCACTGTTTGTAGCAGTAACTCTGTAGTAGCCACTGTCTTCTGGTAAAGTATCTCTGATGTGCAAAGCATAGTAATCTAAACCTTCATGAATTATATCAAAGTTGGGACCAAAGGATAGAGGTTGACCATCTTTCTCCCATGTCAACGTTGGTTTTGGCACACCAGATACCCTGATCTCAAAACTGACATTTTGGCCTTCTTGACATTCAGCATTTGCCAGCAGTCTTTTAAACATTGGCCTGAGTGTGGCATCTGCTGGAGGGGGATGTGGAATCACAGTCAGCTTAGCTTTGCAGCTGTCTTCACCATATTTATTGCGTGCCACAATACTGTATTCAGCATCATCCTCTTCGGTGACATTATTGATGACAAGTTGATAAAGACCCTTATCTGATTCAAAAGTATACTTCCTATCATCATCCCCAGGTTTGATTTTCTGGCCTGATTTGTACCATGTTACGCGAGGTTCTGGGTGAACTGTTATAGTTACTCCAAACCTGACATTTTCTCCAACATATGCAGTGCGGTTATACAAAGGCAGAGTAAATTCTGGGGGATGCTCTAACAGTCTCATAGTATCAACCCGTCGTTTCACTTTTCTAACAGTTCTGCATCTGTAGTGCTCAGAAATTTCTCTCACACCTTTAACAAAAAGTTCTGCATAAGAGCTGTCCTCACCATAATCATTCACCACCTTGCATCTGTAGGTACCATCATCTGATTTAGAAACATCTTTGACATACATGGTTGCCACACCATCTTCATATTTGATTTCGTATTTCTCATTGCTTTCTAATTGCCTCATACCAAAGTACCATGTGACTTGTGTGGACTCATCATAGTTTTCAATCGTACATACATATTTGGCATGGCCTCCTTCTTCTGAAACATTATGCTTTATCTGCCCAGCAATAGGCCCAATGTCTATTGGGGCAACTTTAACTTTAGCCACTGTTATGCCTTTCTGGGATCTAATTGCGCCTCCACAGGAAATGCGGGCTACTGACACAACTGTGTTCCACTCCTTCTTTACTAGAGTTTGATAGTAACGCCTGTGCCTTAAGGTCTTAATAGTTTTGGTGCTGGTCTTTTCTGTCTGCTGTTTTAGCCACACGTGATTAAGCGCTTCAGCAGCTGTCATCCGAGATTTTCTTTCCTTTACTAGTAGGCGATCAATGAAGTCCATGGCTTCGATGCTTATGTCTTTGAATGCTTCATCCTCAAAGCTGTATTCAGCATTTAGAATATTTTCAATAACTTGTTGGTTTGTTTCAGCAATGAAAGGGTTAAGGCCACTGAGAAGTATGTATGTTAGAGCACCAACTGACCACATGTCTGTAGCTGTGCTGACCAAGTCATGGTGATGTACTTCAGGCGCATAATATTCAGGAGAAGTGAACTGGAGTCTAAAGCTGTCTCCAGGCCTCAACTGTCTGGCTTGACCAAATTCAACAATTTTAATTACAGAGCTTCTTCTCGTGAAGTAAATTATATTGTCTGGTTTAATATCAAAATGTCCAATGCTATGACGATGTAAAAATTCTAGTGCATCACAGACCTGGCGTACATAATTTACTATTTCTCTTTCATTAAGTTCGAATGAAGCTGTGCTAATTCTTTCAAAGATGTCAACCCCAGAAATGAATTCAAAGATCATGACCAACTCTTCTAGGCTCTCAAATGACTCATGAAGATACAGGATATTTCGGTGCCTAGCAATGTTTAGGATGGAAATTTCTTTCTTTACCAAAACTTGGTCTGCACCCTTTACTTTGACAAATTTGGCTAGGTAAGTCTTTTTTGAAACTGCCTCAACACAGCGGTGTGCAATGCCAAACTGCCCACGTCCAAGCTCTTCTGCAATCATGTATTTGTCATAGAGCTCCTTTGTAGAATAGTGACCTGCTTTAGCTGCCGTAATTTCTCTGGTTTCGTCAACTTCTTCATCATAGTTCAATACTCTGGTCTTATCTTCCTTTGTTACAATTGGATCAGTGGGTTCAGAAGGCTGACTTTGGCCAAACTTGTTCTCTGCAATTACACGGAACTGGTAGGTGGTCTTGCCAAATAGGTTCACCACTGTGTATCGTGTATCACGAGCTTGTGCAACACGAATCCATCGCTCTGCTGTTGTAGCACGTTTCTCAACAATGTAGTTTATGATCCTGCTTCCACCATCAGTAGCTGGTTCATTCCAGGTTAAGTTGACTGAATCCCTTGAAATGTCAGTTACCTTCAAACCTCTTGGTGGATCAGGCACATCAGCCACATCTAATTCAACTGTTTTTTGATCAATTCCAAATCTGTTTTTGGCACAAACAATGTAAAACCCTGCATCTTTTCTGTCAACACCATTTGGGAAAACAAGAGATGTGAATGACCGTGTAACAATGACTTGGTAGTGTCCATTAGTATCGATGAGATCTTGTCCCTTCTGCCATGTGATCACAGGGGCTGGCTTGCCACTGAATGGAATCTTGATGCTCACCACTTCCCCTCGGAGGGCATGAACAGCTCCCATGCCTTCCAAGTTTTTGGGCAAATGAATCTTTGCAGGAACTGGAATAGAAAGAGGAAGAAAAAACATGTAACCAAAAGCACATGAGAAGAGCATCAACAGTCTAAATATTCAAAATTAAAATGAATTTGTCTTGATTATCAAGAGCCTTCATTCACCTTCAACATCCAGAGAGGCAGTGCCAGACACAGATCCTCCTTGGTTGGTAGCTCTAACTTGATATACCGTGGCATCATCATCTGTTACATTCGTGATGACCAGCTGGTAATATCCTCCCTTGAATTCCTGTATCTTGATCTTTTCCCCATCTGGCATGATTTCTTTGCCCTGTCTGTACCACTTGACAATTGGCTTAGGATGACCAGTGACTTTGCAGACAAATGTGGCATTAGCTTGAAATTTCACATTCAAATTCCTTAGTTCTTCCTTGAAATGTGGAGCTTTAATTGGTACATCAGATTTTGGAATGACTGGTTCGGATACCTCACTCCACTCACTTTCACCACCAAGATTTTCACATTTTACACGGAACTCATATTCAAGACCTTCAATAAGATCTTTCACAGAGTAGACTGTTTCACGAATTTCATCTGTTGTTACAGAAATCCACTTGTTTTGTTTTTTCTCACGCTTCTCAAGATAGTAAGTTCTAATCTTTGCACCGCCATCACTTGCAGGTGGTTTCCATGAGACAATGCAAGAGTCCTTTGTGACAGCACTTGCTACTGGCTGGCCAGGTTGTCCTGGTTTATCTGTAAAGAATAACAAAGGTCAAAAATTGAAGTGAGCTTGTGTTACTAATTAATTACAGGGTATGCTGGTTTTGGCTGGGGTAGAGTTAACTTTCTTCCCAATGGCTGCTATGGGCTGTGTTTTGGATTTGTGCTGAACACAAGGTTGATAATACAGAGATGTTTTTGTTATTGCTGAGCAGAGCTTACACAGAGACAAAGCTATTTCTTCTTTTTCTCACTGCCATGCTGGTGAGGAAGTTGGGGGTGCCTGGGAAGGTGAGAGGAGACACAGCCAGGACAGGTGAGCCCAGCTGACCAAAGGGATATTCCAGACATATGACACCATGCTCAGTAATAAAAGGGGGGAAGGGTGGGACATTGGAAGTGATGGCATCTGTCTTCCAAAGCCACTGTTACGTGTGATGGGGGCCCTGCTCTCCTGGAGATGGCTAAACACATGGGAAGCAGGGAATTAATTCCTTCTTTTGCATTGCTGATGTAAGCAGCTTTCCCTTTTCCTATTAAATTGTCTTTATCTCAACCCAAGAGTTTTTCAGCTTTTACCCTTCTAATTCTCCCCTGATCCAACAGGGGTGTCAGTGATCAAACAGCTGTGTGGGGCTGGGCTTAAATGAAAACACAGGAGTGTACAGGCATTAATATTTTAGGCTCTACTTACCAAATGGAGGCTTTATAAAAACTACTGATGAGACCTCCAGTGCTTCACTAATGCCATACATATTCTGAGCAGAAACACGGAAATAATAGCCTGCATTTTCAGTTAGGTTAACAATTCTACAGGTTGTGCCTGAAATACTTGAAGACACAAGTTGCCATTCGGCTCCTTCCTTGACTTCACGTTTCTCTATGATGTAATTGGTTATCATAACACCTCCATCATCCTCTGGTGGTTTCCAGCTTATCACCACAGAATTCTTCAGTATAGACTCTATAACAATTGGTCCTACTGGTTTATCTGGTTTATCTGTACAAGAAAAAGCACAAAATTTTTATTTGTATTTCCAGTCAATATTTGAAAAAAATATTCCACAAAATACTGAAAAGAAAATGAATTACCTTGTATTTCCACATTAAGTACAGTGTCAACTGTTCCAAATGTGTTACTGAGTTGTACTTTGTACTTCCCAGCGTGAGTCTTGTGCTGGACATTCTTAATAGCAAGATGAGTATACTGTTCTGTGTTCTCAATAGTAATTGTTTCTGATCCTCTCAAAGGCTTGTTGCCATGGAACCAAGTTATTGCTGGTACTGGCCGGCCAATATACACAACATGAAGGCGGAGGGTGCCACCTGCACCTGCATAGTATTTCTCTTTCAATGGGAAGCCAGGGTGGAACTGAGGAGGAGCCTGCAATAGTAGCTTGCCACTGGTTTCAATTTCTCCAACATCATTGGTAGCCATACAAGTGTAGAGACCTTCATCCTCCTGTTCATCTGTCATTACTGTCAGCGTATGATTGCGTCCATCAGACGACATTTTGTATTTTCTGCTTTGTACCAACTCTTTGCCAAAGCGGTACCATTTAATATCAGGCAAAGGTCTCCCAACAATCTGGCATGTCAGCTGAGCTGCCTCACCCAGTTTAGTTGTAACATCCTGCATTTCTTTTTTAATGGCAGGTGCTTCTCCAGCTGTGACAAAGAAAATAAGAAGAAAATAATGATGATTACTATGACATTTTCCTCTATTACTATATTACTGTAAATTAGTTTTCATTTATACTTGATCCTCTTGAGAGACTGTCCTTTGGGATAGTCATGTTAGCAAATATCGCATAAAACAAAATAGGAAGCATCTTAAATGCAGCACCATGGTTTATGACGTACCAATATTACAACAATATTACAACAGTAAATGTGACAGTGTATTTTTGCTTACATGTTAATTTAGTTTTCACTGCCATAGCAGTCCTTCGAGGTCTGCTGAGGCCAGTCTGATTTTCTGCAAAAACACGGAACTCATATTCTGTGGCCTCTAGTAAACCTCCTACTGTAAACTGCCTGTCCTTGATGTGTTCCTTATTGCATTTTTTCCAGGTGCTTTCTCCAGACTGGCGATATTCAACCCAATAGCCAAGGATCTCTTTGCCACCATCACTTTCAGGTCGTTCCCATTCTAATGTAATGCTGTCCTTAAAGATAGAAGTGATCTCAATTTCTCCAGGTTGGCTTGGTTTGTCTGAAAATTAAAATAAAACAGAAAATCCGTTTTTCTCAAAATATCATTAAGATGCTCTTCAAAAGATCTGTTAATGCGAACATTATCTTACCGAATGGATCCTTGCATACAACTGGTTCAGAAGCAGGACTTGCTTCACTTTCACCAATGTCATTTTGAGCAATGACACGGAATTGATATTCAGCATCTGGAACAAGTCCTGTGACTGTGTACATTGTAGTGGTAATCTGTGTCTTATTATGCCGGACCCATTTTTCTGTAGATGTCTCTTTCCGTTCAATATAGTAGCCAGTTACACGAGAACCACCATCATCTTTAGGTCTGGACCAGGACAAGTTGACAGAACTCTTTGTAACATCAAGGACTTCAGGTGGATTGTTTGGAGGCTCTGGTGGATCTGTTAATAATGGTAATAATAATAATAATAATAAAAAATAACAGTGACATAGCATTAATATTTCTGCATATATTGCTGCACTTTTAAATCATAATGTAGTTATTAATTTGGGGGGGGGGGGGGGGTTGAGTCTAAAAGAAAACTTACTTAGAGGTGTCTTTGGTACGGCTGGTTCTTCAGATTTGAGAGATTTGCTAATACCGAAATGGTTTTCAGCAGAAACACGGAAGTGATATTCCACATTTTCTTTGAGTCCTTTCACCACTAGTGATGTCCCTTTCACTCTAGAGTCAACAGTGTACCAGGCAGTCTTCGGTACTTCTCTTCTCTCAACAATATAACCCAGAATATCTGCACCACCATCATCTGTAGGAGGTCTCCAGCTCACTCTGACAGAACGAGCTTGTATATCATCATACTCAAGTGGTCCTTCTGGTGGATTTGGAATGCCAATCACTCTGACTTTAATGTACACGGCTTTCTTGCCACACTTGTTTTCCAGTACCAAATCATAGGTGCCCGAATCTTCTCTTTCTGCATCTTTGATCACAAGTTCTGTGTGAGTCTCAGAAGTCGCAATCATGGCCCTCTTGCTGATGTCCTGTCCTTCTTTTGTCCATTTGCATACTGGGATGGGCTTACCCTTAATGGGTATTGTAAGCCTAATTACTCCTCCTTGTCTCACCATGAGACCTTCTTGGTATTTTTCATCAAGTTCATAGTCAGGATATTCTGCAAACAAAAATAACATGTCATGCTCTGTCCTTCTACAGATGATATCATACCTGCTTTAGGCAAAAAAAAATTTTAGGACAGCTTTCAACAAGAGCTAAGGCTTGAAATGTCTTACCAAGCATTTCTGTAATTTTGACTGTTCCTGGCACTTCAGCAGGTTCTCCTGGCCCGCCAGCATTACAGGCTAGCACTCGGAATCTGTACTCGGCACCTTGAGGAAGATGTGTCAAGGTGTATTCCCGAATCTTGGTTGGTGTAGTATTGCATTTGGTCCATTCAAATTGATCAACCTTCTGCATCTCAATTAAGTAGCCAGTAACTTTAGAACCACCTTCATCTTCTGGTGGACTCCAAGCCAGGGAGACAGATGTTCTTGTAGTATCAGTGACTCTCGGATTCTGAGGTTTACCTGGAGGAGCTGGAAGAGAAGATTAGATAGGCAGGTGGGATTTGTTTCTATGAATATTCAAAAGATGAAATAAATGCTAACTTTCAACTTACAATCTGTAATATGTCTATAGTGAATTTAAAAAGAAAAACTTTGAATGAAAGATTTTCACTAATATTTTCTTTGTTTTCTCCAGTCAGAATCTCATTTGTTAGTACACCCAGGAAAATTTCCAAATTAGAATTAATTCTACCATAATGCCATTCCCTTCTACCATCATGTGTTTAATATTTGTAGGAAATTACTTACCAATTGGATCTCTGGCAACAGCAGACTTGGAAGGACGGCTGGGTTTCCCAGTGCCTCTGGCATTGATTGCTGTGACCCGATGTTCATATTCTAATCCTTCAACCAACCCAGTGGAACGGTAACGAGTCATGGTGACTGGAACTTTATTTGCACGGATCCATCTATCTGCTCTAACTTCTTTGCGTTCCACAATATAACCTGTAATCTGTGAGTCACCGTCATCTTCTGGAGGATACCAAGTCAATGTCATGCCATCTCGAGAGATATCAAACACTTCTGGAGTGCCAGGAGGACCAGGAATACCTGCAAAAACATGACATGGAATTAGTGAAGAAAGTGTCAGACAACTTTATGCACTAGTATGATGTGGCATATTGTGAATAACAATGTAATATCAATGTCTTATCAAACTCTTTTATTAGCAGGTACCTAAGTAATTTCCAAATCAGGTAAAACTTGTTTTGTAATGGGGTAGAGAACTTTTTCAAGACTGATGGTAGACCTGAGCAGAAAATCCAAGTTTACCATCCACATTCTCTGCAGTACATCTATAATACCTATACAGATTTATGGATGGAATTTTTCCTCTGGAAAATAACACCATTACTGTGCATTATAATGTACAATTTTATCTGGCAAAAGGAAGTAGCAACATCAAGAAAATTCTAGTATATGTGTGGATATATAAGCCAATTTAAATATATATTTTTAATTTTAAAGATAGAGATTGAACAAAAATTAAGACTTACGGATTCTGCTCTTGCATTCTATAATTTCAGACTGCAGGTAAGATCCAATTCCAAAGCGGTTTGTAGCAGCTACACGGAACACATATTCTGCACCTTCAACAAGTCTGGTGAACTTAAATGTTGTCCTGGTTACTGACTCTGAAACTGGCAACCATCCAGGACGGTGAGCATCACGCTGTTCTACCACATACCCACTAAGGGCAGCTCCACCATCCAGCTCAGGAGGCTCCCATGAGATGGTTACATAATTTGCATCAATCTCATCAATTCTGATAGGTCCAATAGGAGGTCCAGGCTTGTCTAGGGAAAAAAAAAAGAAAAAGAAAAGAAGCTTACAAAACAGATGCAAAAAAAGAATCATATTTCTCATGTAAAAGTTTAAATGGAGGAAGGTTATGGACAATTATTTTGTTGAACTCTTACCAAGGATTATAACCTTTACTGCATCAGTAACTGTTCCACTTGTGTTCTTCAGTTCAAGTGTATACTCCCCTGTGTCATGTATGGTGGTCTCACGCACAGTTAATTTGGCCATTTTGGCAGAGGTCTCCATTTTGATGCGTTCTGATTCTTTTAGTTTAGAACCAGCAAAGAACCAAGATGCAGTTGGAGGTGGTCGTCCTTCAATTGGAATGGCTAATTCAATGGGCTTGCCAGCAGGTACATGGATTGTCTTCTGAGGTATTCCAGTGAAGTCAATCGTTGGTAGAACTAAGGAAAGCAAATAATTGATATTTTAAATACCTGTTTTGTACCTATCACATTCTTTTGGTGTAAGCTAGACCCTATTGTTTTCAACAGTAGACACCTACCTTTTCGGTCTTGAACTGTCACTGCTGTGACAATCTCACGTGGCTCTGACACGCCCTTCTGATTCTGTGCTCTGACCCTGAACAAGTACTGTTCACCTTCATTGAGAGAAATAATGGTATGCTCGTAGACAGTAGGCTTCAACGTCACTACCTTCAACCATCTTTCTGTTCCAGCTTTGCTGGCCTCGATGACATAGCCAGTCAATCTGCTGCCACCATCATGCAGTGGCTTCTCCCAGGCAAGTGTAACAGTTGATTTAGTGGTGTCAATCACTTCAAGTTTTTGTGGTATCATGGGGACATCAGATACCAGTACTGCATCAGATGTTTCACAGCCTTCACCAATGCCATAAATATTTTCTGGTAGTACTCTGAAATAATACAAAGCTCCTTCCAGAAGTCCAGTAACTCTGTAAAATGTCTTGCTGCATTTGGTAGTGACAGTCTTGTAAGCTCTCATGGAAGCTTCACGTTTCTCAATTATGTAATTGTTGACTGGGGCTCCACCATCAATGACTGGAATGTCCCAAGTAAGTGTCACAGAATCTTTTGATACTTCCTTAACTCTCACTGCAGGTGGTGGACCAGGTGTGTCTAAAACAAACAAACAAGATTTTTTTTCCCTTTTTGGATCCTTTCATTTTACAGTCAATGATTACTTCTGCATAAAACAAAAATGCTGGGATTTGATTAGTAAACTAACACAGCTCCAGGAATTATGTATTTTCCTTTGGATTAGATTGTTTCTCTGACTTCTCATTCTCATGCTATTTAAATGCAAACTTCCTTTGGAAATGAATGACACATTTCTGAGCAATGAGCATGCAGAGTGCTGTAATGCTCACAGACAATTGTAGCAGTACTTACCGTAAACTTTCACAGAAATAGTTGCAGATTTTTTTCCTGATTGATTTTCAGCCTCAATGATGTATTTTCCAGCATCATACCGATTAACTTTATCCACAATAAGCAGAGTGTAGCTGTCTGTAGTATCAATAATGCCTCGACTCACAAGGTCAACACCTTGCTTGCTCCATGTGATTACAGGAGCAGGTCTGCCAGATACAGAGACCATTAGACGCAGGGAACCACCAGCTCTGACTGTAACTGTCTTCTTCAGATCATCAGCAAGCTCAAGTTCAGGTGTTTCTGATGAAGGGTATAAGAAATATGGAATTAGTTAATCTTACAGAAGTCTCAAAGGAAAATATAGGTTCCTTAAAACATATATTAGGTTTTCAAATTACCTATTCTTTCCACAGGTTCTATTTCTGCTGATGATTCGCTAAATTCACTCATACCATTCACGTTTGTTGCAGCAACTCGGAATTGGTATTTCTGGTTTGTTTTAAGACCAGTCACGGTGAACTCAGCATTCCTCAGAGTGGCGGTTGTATGTGCTCGATACCACTGTTCACTACCTTCTTCTTTCATTTCAAGAACATAGCCTAAGAGGTCAGCACCACCATCATATGTGGGTTTTGACCATGCTAAACTGATGCTGTGCATTGTAGTATCCACAACTCTTGGAACTGAAGGTGATGCAGGAGTGTCTTTGAAAAAGAAGAAAATGCATTTTATATTGGTACAGAAAACATTTTACAGTCAAAACCAATTTCCAGACAGCTAATTCTAGGAAATGCATTTAATATGAACGAAAACTGTTTTTAAGTTATTCCAATACTATCTAGTTCAGTGAGTTTATGTGTGGTTATAGGTTTCTTAGTTAAAGTGTCAATGTGAGTTAATGCTCCATTATTATAAATAAATATTAAAACATGTTTTAAATATAGAAACTTACATGATGGTTCTTTACATAACATGTATTGTGAAGCTTCACTAGGTTCACTGTTTCCAGCAGCATTCACTGCAGTGACACGGAACTGGTACTGGCCCCCTTCCATGAGACCAGTGACTTTCAGTCTGGTGTCATAAATGGTATAATCTCTATTCACTCGTGTCCAGCGCAGACTCTTCCTTTCACGTTTGTCCACAAGATAGTCCTTAATCTCACTGCCACCATCTGATTCCGGTTTGGACCACTGAATAATGATATGCTCCTTGCCAACACTCACTTCTTCAGGAGCACCAGGCTGTGTTGGAATAGCTATTTTTCAAAAAGGTGAGAAAAAAAAAGAGATTGTTCAGCACATTGTTTATCCATGAGAATTATTCCACAAATTCTGATGCAGAAGGGAAGTAGTAACACTCACTGAAAGCATTCCTGGCAATCACAGTTTCTGATTCAAGTGGAACACCTGGTCCATATTTGTTGACAGCTCTCACACGGAAAATGTATTCATTATTTTTAATAAGTTTTGTTACGACAGTTGATAAAGTCTGGCATTCAGCCTCAACAATAACCCAGTGAAGTCTGCTGGTTTCACGCCTTTCTATGATGTAGTGAGTGATTTCTGCACCTCCATCTTCCTCAGGAATGTTCCATGCCAGAGTACATTTCTCTTCTGTTACTCTGCTAACTGTGATTTTGCCTGCACATGGACCTGGTGAATCTGTGTAGGAATCAAAATAAATACTGTCATTAGTGGCTAAGGAAAAGCTTCTCATTTAAAAGAATGCCGATTTTTTTTCAGTATACTAAGTATTAATACTAATCACGGGATACATACCAAGCACTTTGACAAGAACAGAAATTTGTTTCATTCCACTGGCATTTTTAACTGTTAGGGTATATTTTCCACTATCACTTCTGTCACAGAACTTGATAATTGCAATAGCTCGTTTGTTGGTATATTGCAGAGATATCTTTTCACATAGCTCCAGTTCCCTGTCACCTTTGGACCAGAAGACTTTTGGTTCTGGTTTTCCACCAACAGCTGCATCAAGAACAAGATCTGATCCAGCCCTAATGCTCAAAACTTCTCCATGCAGTCTGGCATCAAGTTCAGCCTTTGGTGGTGCTGGAAAACGAGATTTGGAAAAAAAATTACATGACAGTACTAAAAATAGAACATTATGTTTTTAATTGTTCCAAGTAAATATTCCTTACTGTATTCATCTTTGCAAATTACAGCACCAGTTGATTCGGATCCTTTGCTAATCACACCAGCAGCATTCTTTGCTAGTACACGGAATTCATAGGCTTCATCTTCACTAAGAGCTGTCACAGTAAAAAAGTTTTCTGAGACAATGGTATAATTGCATTTCAGCCAACGTCCATCACCAGATTCGTTATATGGTTTGCGCTCAACAATATATCCGATTATTTTGCTTCCACCATCATAAAGTGGAGGTGACCAGCTCAGCGACACTGTAGATCTGGTGACATCTGTTACTTCTGGTCTTCCTGGTGGATCTGGAGGAATAAAGCAGAAAAAATGAGAAATGCAATCCTATTTTAGCTTAAGTAACAACATAACTCTAAAAGTAGTACTTACCAACTGGATTTTGAGCCACTACAGGTCTGGAAGCTTCACTAGCTTTGCTAACACCTGCAGCATTTAGAGCATAGGTTCTGAATTGATATTCTAGGCCTTCCACCAACCCTGTGACCTTATAGTTGCAGTCACAGCATGGTACTTTGTTCTCCTTCACCCAAAGGATGGTGTTGCGCTCCTTCTTTTCCACCCAATATCCAATGACTTTGCTGCCACCATCATGATAGGGTTCCTCCCAGCGAATGGCCATGGCACTTGCAGACACAGAATAGACTTCTGGCCTTGAGGGTGGGCTTGGTGGGACTAAACATGAAAAAGGTGGGGAGGAAAATGTTAGTAATTATAGATACCTCAGTCGGAAGAAAAGAACAAATTCAGAAGTGTTTCACTTACCAAATGGATGCTCAGCAACTACTGTTTTTGATTCAACTGGCTTGCTGACACCAAATCTATTTTCTGAGCTCACTCGGAAACTGTACTCTTGATATTTTGTGAGATGACTGACTTTGATCTGTGTGCGTTTCACACTGGAATTCACCAGCTGCCATGCTGTTGTGCCAGATTCACGTTTCTCTACAATGTAGTTTGTAATGTCACTGCCACCATCATCTTCAGGTTCTTTCCAGGTCAACACACAGGACTCGGCAGATACAGACGATATTTCAATTGGGCCAGTGACA